>NC_141376.1:25356493-25870349 GCF_017979445.1 Akebia trifoliata
TACCCTGAACAAAATAGCAACATTTTTTTCACCATTAAACCTACAATATTCTTCTTCCTTCTTAAAAAAAAAGTCACACCTTCTTCTCCATTAACATCTTCAACTCCTCTCTCCCACATTAGACGGGAATCCCGGTCCTTCTTCTTCCCCATTAACATTTTTTTGCCTTTTTCAAACAAAAAAAAATCAAGAATAGAAGATACCCCCCAACCATCTTCTTTTTTTCACTCTCTCTATTTTTCTTCCTCTACACTACATCTTTTTTTTCAACCATTCAAACAACTCAAAAAAAAATGATTTTGGAGGAAGATTCACATATCAAACTCACAAGATCACGGCATTACTCATAAGCTATTTCGAGTTTTTGTTGAAGGAATTTAAGCGTCCGAAATAATTCGAGAAAGGTAATTTTTATTTTTTTATTTACTTTTTTATTTTATTTATTTATTCTTGATTTCATAATTTTTTATGTATTCGAATGGATTCGTCGATCTTTGAGGTATACATGGTACTAATGACAATTTTTAAAGTTTCTGAAATATTGATAAATCAACCAATTGATTATTAATATTATCGGATTAATTTCCTCATTTTGTAATATTAATGGATTAATTCGTTGATTTTGTAAAATGTATGGGCAAATTCATTAAGTTTGGCGTACGTGATGATTTTGAAAAATCAAGATTTTCTTCATCAAAATTATTGAGTCAACTCACTGATTTTGAGGACATTGGAAATTTGAATAATTTTTTTTTAAAATAACTATATGAGCTAAATTAATGATTTTGTCGCATGTGGTGATTTTGAAAAATCAAAATTTCATTGATCAAAATTGTTGAGTCGATTCACTGATTTTTGGGACATTAGAAATTTGAATCGATTTTTTTTTTTTATAAAATGGATATGTGAGTTAAATCAATGATTTTGGCGCACGTGGTGATTTTGAAAAATCGAGATTTCCTTGATCAAAATTGTTGAGTCGACTCACCAATTTTGGGGACATTGAAAATTTGAATCGATTTTTTTTAAAATGGATATGACTTAAATCAATGATTTTGGCTCATGTGACAATTTTGAAAAATCAAAATTTTCTTGATCAAAATTGTTAAGTCGATTTACTGATTTTGGGGACATAAAAAATTTGAATCCATTTTGTTTTCTATAAAATGGATACATGAGTTAATTCAATGATTTTGACGCACGTGACGATTTTGGAAAATCAAAATTTCCTGTATCAAAATTGTTGAGTTGATTTACTGATTTTGAGTATATTAGATATTTGAATCGATTTGTTTTCTATAAAATGGATATCTGAGTTAATTCAATGATTTGGCGCACGTGACGATTTGAAAAATCAAAATTTTCTTGATTAAAATTATTGAGACTACTCACTAATTTTGGGTACATTAGAAATTTGAATTGATTTTTGTTTTTCTATAAAATGGATATGTGAGCTAAATCAATGATTTTGGCGTACATGAAGATTTTAGAAAATCAAAATTTCCTTGATCAAAATTGTGAGTTGACTCACTGATTTTGGGTACATTAGAAATTTTAATCGATTTTTTTTTATAAAATGGATATGTGATTTAAATTAATGATTTTGGCACACGTGGCGTTTTTGAAAAATTAAAATTTTCTTAATCACAATTGTGAATTGACTCACTGATTTTGGGTACATTAGAAATTTGAATTGATTTTTTTCTCTATAAAATAGATATGTGAGCTAACTCACTGATTTTCTATACATTGAAAATTTAAAATAGAAGTTTTCTATGAAATAGGCACGTGATTCAACTCACTGATTTTGTGTACACGAAAATTTTAAAATCAATTTTCTCAATAAAAATCAATGAGTCGACTCACTTATTGTAATACACGTGGCAATTCAAAAAATAAAATTCCTTTTATTAGAAATGTGTCGGTTAACTCATTAATTTAATGCACGTAACGATTCAAAATCGAATTTCTTTGATAAAATATTGTCAATGAGCCAATTCACTAATTTTGTGTACATGACATTGAAAATTGATTTCATACTCCTCAAAATGTGATCAAATTGATCCATTAATTTTTGGTATCACGTAAGCCTTATTAAATTGTGGAATTCCACCATGCGAAATTCGAGAATCCATGTAGTTATTTTAGCCGTAAGAATTTTTTTGTAAATCCGATGTAATTCGATGATGATTGGACCCTAATTTGACCTTTAGTCTTTGAATGTCGACCATAGGATATTTTTGGATCATAGTAGAGATCGATCATCCTGATCAGACGGATTCGGTGCCTAACACATTCTGAAACCCGTAATCTGTCCCCTTATCCATTACTCCTGGACCAACCCGATCCATTTTGGAGTTATCTATGGTTCCTAGACCTAAATTAGGTGGCGACTCCCTATTCTTTAAAAATCTCCGAGATAAGTAATAGGACCCCTATCCGCTATTTAACGAGTCGCGGGGGTCGAGACGATTTCAGTAGCGACTCCGCTAGGGACATTTAGGATAAAACTTGATCTGATCCAAGACAATCCTTGGGTTGACTTTTTACTCGAGTCAACTCAATTGACTCAATGAGACTTAGAGTAGGTTAGATTTTGTCTTCTCTTTCATTGGCATGTGATTAGATATGTTCAATTATTTATCTCTGTTGATTGGTTTGATTATTGGATGTATTTGATTTATATGGTTGGATATTTATGAAAAATGCCCTGGGCGCACTTTGTCCCTTTGCACACACTCACGAGCATGCCTACTCATATTTGCATCATGTCATATTCTTATGAATCCAGTAGTCGGATCTAAGCTAACATGGTCCTTCGGGACATGGGGGACGGCAATGAACGCTACAACTTCAGTATAGTACCTTTAGGTATATCAAACTGAAACACCACGTACTGTTTAACCAGGTAAAACTGGGATAGTATATCGGTGTTTAGGACTAAAGTGACTTAAGCTTTGTCCTAACCTAGCCTCAATCATATAGTAAGTCTAGAACTTAGGTGCGGTCCCATTAGGCCACGACTCGAATCGACTAAAAGTGCTGCCGGGTTGCCTTTCTTTAATCCAACCAAAAGGTAAGTGGGTAGACTGATTCACACCACTCAAATCAAACCCGCAACATCGATCCAACCCAATAAATGTAATTGGGAAGTTGTGTTGACTAATCGCTTTCTAACCCATTAGCCTGGCTGGTAAGTTGATCTTTCAGATCAATATATGAGTCAATCGAGTTAATTGATTTAATAAAATGTCAATGAGGTCATATATCATTTTTTAAACCCATTGTATAGAATCGGTCCAAATGAGATAATTGAACTTTTTTTCTGACAATTTCTATTCAATGGATCAGACCTTTTTTTAAATCAAAATGGTTGAATCACATTAAAGATCGTACCAAAATATAAATATGGCTTGTTTTTAATGTGTCAGTAGTAGGAGTTAGTTTCTTTTGGTTAGATGGCTCATGATCATGTACAATTGTTGATGGATCGAGCCTTAAACGCATTCACTACTGTCGAGAAGTACAATTTTGGTGCATATGTACTTCAAAGCGTATTCTCCCTCAAGTCAGTGAATGTCAACTGGAACCTCTTATATGCTGCGACCAATTTTTAGGATCCGAATTTCCACGTATTCCGTTTTGGTTCGGTTACACTTTGTCCAACTCATTAAGATTATTGTAATATTATGGGGATAAGCACATTGGGTCTAATGATTCATCTTCCATTGAAATTCAAATTCATAAAAGAACTCTAGAAACATTAGGGGTTAAGCATAAAAAAGCAAGAGGATTCACAGATCACGGTTTACTAAACATACGAAGACTTCTAGAAGTACGCCGAACTCCTGAACATGAAAATCCTGGGGATTTCACTCCGGAACCTTACAAGAAGGCTAGAGATTTTACTTTATGTCTGGGGGTGTTGTCGACATATTTCTTTGTTTCATTTAGGATGGGTAATCAATTACCGGGCTTCTTCGTAGATATTGCTGGACAACTTAAAAAAAAGGCTAACCTAGTCCCCACAATACTCGTCGAGACTTTTGAGGGATTATCAAATGAGAATACACTAGAAGGGGCAGGATTTTGAGGAAGTTCACATTTGCTTTATCTATGGTTATGTATCCTACTTCGCATCGTAAAATTTCTGCAAATCAAGAAAAATAAATAGAAAAAAATCGTAGGAAAAGAAACATTGGTGGACTTTGCATCCATGGAAGACTAGAGGGATTGACTCTCAAATTTGAGTGCACAAGATATAAATTGTGATAGATTGGGATCAAGAATTGATGAAGACACCGTGCTTGCATCAAAGGGATCTGATCATGTAACGCTCACCAAACATCTGAATACACCTTTTTATTACCCAAGGATGATACCAAGACAAATAGGATTCCCTTCGTGGATCCCAATGCTCCCGAGGAATCGACATCCTATTAAGCAGCTGACTGTCCACTTGGTGGAACACATAGCTACCACTTGGGATCATCGGATGCTTACTGAATAAAAAGATCAACAAGCATTCAAGAAGCAAAAGAGAGAAGTAGAAAAACATGTCTAAAAAAAAGTAGGGTCATAGATCGAGTCATTTTTGCTCTAAGAGGAGAGTCTCCTCATTTATTTTGTGTTTGCGTTTGTTTCATTGGTACGATTTTTAATGAAAAATCTTTTTTAATAAGGCCCTAACTAACAATAAATCACCTCATCAGACATAAGCTCGACCAACACAACTCATCAATTATAATAATAAAATGCAAATGCTATCAAAATGGATCATTTACCTACCATCAATTCTTAATTCACCTTTGATGGGATTTTGATGGGACTATCGTTGTTCTTCTCACTGGAATTAATATTAATCTTACTTTTACCTTACCTGTGGGGTAAATAGGGGATCGAACCCAAGAGAAAGGAGGAGTAGAGTTAAGCTAAGAGGATAAAATTCAAATTACCTAAAAGGAATTGAAATTATTTTTCTTTTTATTTTTGAACTTGTAAGAAAATGTAAAATTGCTAGAAAATGAACTAAACTAAATGAAATTAAAAACAAGTAAACTTATGAAATTAAAGTACCATTGGAGGTGGATCTACCTAACATGTTGATGAGCAATTCCTAATCTCTAACCTTTTTATAACTCAATCGTAAGGACTTGGTGTTACCTCCTTAAATCATAAAGTTTAGCAAATGAAATCACATGAGAGACAGAAACAAAGTAGAATTCTTTGAAAAATTCCTACTACCAATTATCTAGTTTAACCATACTTTATCTTGATCTAATCTAAGCATAAAGTAATTATATTAAGAATAAAAGGTGCAAGAAATTTTAAAGAAAACTCATAAGTATTTTAATTAAAAAAGGTATAAAATTAGAAACAACACAAGAACTTGCTCTAGACTTTTCCATTCTTCAATGGAGGAGAACTTAGCCTAATGTCATTGCAAGAGATGAAATATAAGAGATGAAAGAACATTTCTTCATTTCATGGAGAAACTTACCAATTCTTCTTCTTCTACTTCTTACAAGATAATAACTAGAAGATAAAAAAATAAAAAATAATAGAATAGACTAAGAGCCTTAGATTAAAGGAGTCTTGGATAAGAAAACCAAGAGGGGAGGGAGAGAGCCTCTAGAGATTAAAGATCTATTTAAAATGTGTGTAGAAGAGTCTAAAAGTAGCCTCCATTTTTCTTTGCACAAAAAGATAAAAGATGAGAACATTAGTTAAAGATTAAGACATCCTAAAGGATTAGGATATTTCGAAGTGTTAGGGCATTCCAAAGTGAGCCCAAATGCTTTTGCCTTGAAATTTTGATTTCAAAATGTTGATTTTCTGCACAAGAAACACACGTAATTAGATTTATCTAGTAAATGAATTTATTTATGTAAAATTAAACCTAATTAACATACAACATGGTGTTTTGAGGCTTAAAGTGATTATTACCTTAATACGGGGAAATAAGGATAAAAATTCAGATAAATATCTGAAAAATGTGCGTACAATTGAGTGTTTCGAGACACTCATCACACGTCCAAACTTAACTTTTTCTAGTCCCTAGAGAATAAACTACCACTTTCGTAGGCACCTCGACTGCATTTAGTGAATCCAGCAAGCCCTTGAACCACTAGATTACCCCTAGTGGACGATTTTGACTCGTGAGAGTTTGTAGAGAATATACCTATAAAATTCTAACACTTTATAGAAATATCAAAATCAAAATCAAAGTATGTAAGGTGAACATAATGATATTTCACAAATCAGTCAAAGGTCATTAACGTTTAAATAAAGTTCTAAGTTTTTATTCCTCATTTTAGAAAATTTCAAAGATGACTTGAGTGCTTGTGCGATTTTTTTGAATATTTTCTTTTTAAAATAACATCTTTTCTAGGAACAAGATTTCACCTCCTAATTGATAAGAATGGTCGGTTATACCTAAATTCTAATTTGAAACTAGGCATCCTGTTTGGGATTGTAAGAGGTGTGGATGTTCACTTTAATACCTCTAAGGGACTTTATCTGTGATATTCTAGTTTACTCACATTTTTACCATTGACGACTTTGATCGTACTAAACTAATTGATCTCATTGACTCTTTTCATTTTTGTGCTTTTTCAGTTCTATTCTTTTGATTTTACTTTGTTTTTTTTTCACATCTTTCTACTTTTATTTTCTCAACTTTTTCATACTTCACTATTTTCTGGTGTTCTTTTTACAAGAAGCAGGTAGCCCTTTTCAAGGTACCCAATCTAATCCTATGGTTGTTGTCCAAGTCATATTTACCCAAATTTTGTTTTTCTTCTAACCAGCCAACCAAAGGACAAGGAAGTCATAGTTCACTAGACTAGGTTTTTCCTAACACTCTAGACAAATAAGAGGGTCAACTCTTGTTTCATAAAATCTTATTTTTCCAAGTACTCAAACTAAAGTGAATTTTTCAAAGTAATTTTTTCATGATTTTCTTAATCAGGAACAACAAAAAAGAACTTATGATCAAAATTTAGGACATGAGTCAGATATTTGAAATTCATATGTAAAAAGTACATAAAAAGATTTTGAAGAAAATATTTTGAAAGTGTTAGAAAATTTTAAATTTTTTTTTAAAACATGAAACTAAACTAGAATGATATGCAATGCACTTTTGAACTAACCTAATACCCCCAAATCTAAATGAAATATTGTCCTCAATATACACGTAGTAAAGAAAGAGAAAAAAATGTTAGATCACACCTGAAACGGATTGGGCATTAATGTGCAAAATCTTTTTACAACTGATCTGAAATGATTGAAAGTTATAACAATTATAATTTTCAAAATAGTTTTGCATAAATAAAATCCTACCTAAGAATTAAAAAATAACTTAAAGACATCATAATCTAATAATGAAATCCATCATAATCTGAATCTGAACGTTTAATGACATGTGCCTTCTTCTCCTCAATATAGCCAACATCTACTTCTGTTACTCAATCAATAATTGTTGACTAATCTGCAGTCTCAGTAGCGCTGTTTGATTGGTTTGGTTGAGAGTTGTCTTGAAGAGGAAGAGAATAAAAAAGGAATTAGAGTTGGAGTTTTTATTTTTAAGAGAAAGTTTATTTCTTAACTATACTACTTATTAAAACAAAATCACATGGGTTGCCTCTCAAACAGTGCTAAGTTTAACATCTTCAACCAGACCTATCAAAAGGTCTGAATCCTAGGTATTTTCCTAGCATCTAATTTTACAGACACAACGATCGATTTCTCACCCCAAATGATAAGCAGACAGATTTTGATCATTGTTGGGATATGAAAATGGGTTTTTAAAATAATAAACATCTCTAATTTATTCTCAGTTCTTATTAGTGTCATCACCTTTTTGAAACAGATTTTAACCATCATATTTCCTAAGAAAATGGAAGTTGTAAGACAGGCAGAGTCTTTACAATCTTGTGAAAGGATAGGTTGGATGTGGTACAAGGTTATATCA
This sequence comes from Akebia trifoliata, assembly GCF_017979445.1. NCBI lineage: Eukaryota > Viridiplantae > Streptophyta > Magnoliopsida > Ranunculales > Lardizabalaceae > Akebia > Akebia trifoliata. The sequence goes on from NC_141376.1 coordinate 25,364,466, forward strand.
GTAGTGGTCAAAATTGGTGTGACTAACAAATTAGAGTTTATCCTTGGTTCTTCCTGATCAACAATTTGCTCTAATGGTGGATCAGTTTCCTTAGTCAAATTTGTACAATTGGTTAGCTCATTAGGAATTTGAAACATTGATTGGCTCTCGGGGGTTATCTCATTTGAAAATTGACCATTTTCTCTTTTTTCTAAGGGTACAGTATGGTGATCTAGTTGGACTTCCATCATTGCTTCGATTGGAACAGTAACCTCATTAGTTTGAATTTGAACTTTAATTGAGACGGGGTTATCAATTATTGATGGACAATCATCGAAATCTTCAAAAGAGTAGACATGATCATTAAGGTTATTTAGAAAGAATGGTGGATTTTTTGAGATAGAGATATCCTCATTTTCGAATTTATCAAAATTTCCTTCTTCTAATGATTGTGCTAGGTGACTAAATTAAGATCCTATGCTGGCTAAGGCTTGACCTATGTCCTGTTATTGTTGATAGAGCTATTGTTATTGGATGAACTATTGATGTTGGATGAATTATTGTTATTGATTTAACAACTCAGTCATCAAGGACTCTAATGATGAAGTTAGAGGAGAAGACAAAAATGAGCCATTGAATGTTGATTATGGCTCTACAGCTCTATATTAGGAGAAATGTTGAGAATCATAGGATTGTTGGGGAATTATTGATGGATTCATCATCGAGGTGTCATGCATATAAAAATCTTCATGGTTACCAAAATGACTACCTTGAGTGAAATCGTTCTGACACGGTATGGTATCCAAGGAAAATCAATTATCTATGTGATATGGTTGGTTGAATGAACTAGGTGTCGGTATCAAATAAGAATTTTGAGAATGATGCATATTAGCTTGCGTAGCACGAAACATGGGTAGACTTGGACAATACTCGGGAGGATAACCATAATTATCACATAAGACGCATGGGATCCAAGATTCTCTACTAAACTCCATGACAATGCAAATCACACAATCGATCAAACAATCACGAAAAGAAAATACTGGACCTACATAGGTTGCCTAAAGCAAGACAGCTCCTAACTGAGTAGAAATAGCACAACTGAAAGTGCCCTTGATCCGCGGGGTGCGCGGATCCGCTTTTGACCCTTGAGGTTTGGGAGTCGCCACCTAGTTATTATGGTCTAGGAACCAAACTGACTCTAAAACGGATATAAAAAAACTAATCTACTATAGAAAAATTGAATCTGAGGATCACATTATGGAGTTGGAAGGTGTTAGGCACCAACCCCGCCCGGCCAATGCCAGTCTCTACTTATCCCAAATATGACTACATTGCTAATGACAAAACCTAGATAAAAAATAATGAAAATTTTACATTCGATACGCAAAGGTTCTATTCCCTAAGATCTGATGAAACTGCTCCTTGTACCGTACTCCTTGCTTCGTTTTGTCTCCAGATCTGATTTATGATCTCCGATGCAAGGTATCTCCTTTTTTGATCTGGATTCTTTGAACTTTTTTATGGATTTTGGGGTGTTTTTGAAAGGCTTCTAGGTATTTTTTAGGCTAAAATCGAATTATGGGTGTTAGGTAAGGAGTTGGGACTGCAAAATTAGGGTTTTGGGAAGGTTGTGGAGGCTTCTTCACCTATTTTTTCTAGGATTTTTTCTTTGATACGAAAATAGGGTGTGGAGGCTCCTATTTATAAAGTTTTTTAGAAGCATTAGGGTTTGATTAGGGTTTTTTTTAGAGTTTTAATTAGGGTTTTGACTTTGGTCTTATGAGATTGACTTAGTCTTTAGGGTTTTAATTTAGGGTTTTGACTTTAGTCTTATGAGATTGACTTGATTAATTTAGATTAGGGTTTGATTTAGGGTTTTGACTTTAATCTTATAAAATTGACTTGATTAGTTAGATTAGGATTTTGACTTAGTCTTATGAGATTGACTTTAATACTTTGACTTTAGTCTTTCTTGATTGACTTTTAATATCTTAACTTTAGCCTTATTTGATTGACTTTAATATTGACTTTAGTCTTACTTGATTGACTTTTGGAGAACCCCGTTTTATTTTATCTTTAATTCTTTGGGCCCCCCAGATGGAAGGGTCCTTGAATAAATATCCTGACAACCATCAACAATTTTGCCTAAAAGTCTGATTAATCAATTTTTTGGTTCAAAATTTTTAAATTAATTTTATTGATGTTTCACTTTACATTATTTAATGGTTTATTTATTAATATTGAAATTTTTAATTATTAAATTTGTAAAATTATCGTTTTGCCCCCAGAGAGGATTTTTTACGTTTTAAGTCGTTTTTCAATGTTCCAAGATATTTTGGAATCAATTTTTCGTAAGGATTTCGATGGGAATGTTGGTTTTTGTCATTTATGAAGTTTTTTGTATGAAATGGTTGTGAACTTTATTAGTGGCATTTTCGTAATTTTGTCGAATCGTATGAATATTGGTGAAATGATTTGTTTGATTTTGATTTGTTATTTTATGTGTTTGAATGGATTTTCCTTATCGTAACGTAGGCTCTAGGATTGTTTTGATGTTAGGGGTATTTTAGTAATTTGATCATTTTTAGTGATTTTTATCGTGAAGCTTCTTTTTGGTCTGCAAGATAATGATTTCTATGTTTTTAGGGTCGTATTTTCCTAACATAGCGTGATTTGTAAAGTTTTGTCAGTTCGAGATACCTCATCCGGATTTCTGAAACATATCTGGTAACAAAATAAAGCATTGGAATAAACATCATCATTAGGAACCGTTACGATCGAGTTGACGAGTTGATTAATCAGGCGAGTGCAAAAATGGGGTGTCTACAACAACTAGCCTTCCAACTCGGTTCTATAAAGTCAGTTTTAAATCATTCGGATCTCCAGATCAGAGGTGGCGCACAATGTATAAGAAATGGCACTCTTAAATCACCTTCCTTTCTTCAATAGATTGAGTCTATCCCCTTAAAGGGCAAGATCTTACTAGATACAAAAGATGGCCAAGAAGCGCAATTGACACAACTTGAAGCGGAATTTTTCCTATTGAGCTCGTGGGTCCTATAGTCAAGTCTAATTGATTTTATTTAATTTGATTGGATAACTAGTGAGTTGATTATCCTAATTAGACCAAGGAATCGGTAATGACTTCCAATCATTATCTTATCATGCCATCCCTAGGAGAGGGTTGCTCATTACTACTTAATTAACTATTTCAAGTGTGTTCAAATTGGAAAAATAACACACAAAGGCAAGGAGTAACCCACTAGCATAGAGAGGCATGGGCGTTTTGAGATTACCTCCCGTGCTAGACGGTTTGAGTCGACTTAGGCCACCAACTCCAATTTTGGTGTGCGAACCTAAGGAGCCGTGACGGTATTGTCCACTCGTCGTCCTTCCTTAGTCTATTACAATCCAAGCCTTCTTGGATAATTAAAAAAAAATTACAAGGAATCCTATACAAGATTTTTTAAAATAGAAAAATAAACCTAACTAAAGATTCAATAAAATTGAAATAAAAGAAGAAAAAAAATGTTCACCTACAAGGAGCAAAACAGAAATATTAGTAGAAATGATAATAAATGGACTCAAAAACTGAATCTGACTTACCAAAATCTTGCTAACTTTGTCATATTTTATAAAAAATTTCATTCTACCCCAAATCGATATACTATAATAGTTAATCGGAGATCGGAGTAGAAAATTACAGTCAATTTAAGTTCTACTGTCTATGGTGAAAAATAAAACGGGAATGACTTTTTTTTCCAATATTTTTTCTTCTTTTTTCTCTCTTAAAATCTCAAGAACACTTGAAATTACAGAAAGAAACCAAAAGAAAAAATAAAATAAAATAAAATAAAAATGAAAGAAATGAATTTTAAATTAAAAATTACCACTATTACCTTTACCTTCCCCCGGCAGCGATGTCATAATTCTGTTACAAGCTGGAAGTCAACTTGAGGATGCTTTTACCTCTAGGATCCTTTCCAACTCTTCTGACAACAAAGCCAAAAAATCCTTTACTAATTCCAAACCCAACATCAACCATGCCTATATAGCCAACACTTTTACCACCCAAGTTCAACCCCCAGCTCGAACTAATAATCATGCAAATTCGGGTAGAGCCCCCCCTCAACAGTTCACAAATCTAGGGATGACCCTCACCGTAGCCTTCTAGAAATTATTGAAAAAAGGGTTTCTCACCCCTCTCCAATCTCGACTTATGCCAAACCCCCTACCAGCCTCACATAACCCTAACGTCTTTTTCGAATTCCATCAAAACCCTGGTCATCATACTGACCGATACATCTCTCTCTGCCATGCTATCCAAAACCTCATTGATGATATAAGAAAAAGGTCATCATACCTACCTCAACATCACCAAATGTCACCACCAATCCACTACTTGTATATCAACCTCCGCCAACATTGAATATGGTCTCCAATACCCAATTACCATTTGACCCAGTCTCTCTCATCCACCCAATCTATGCCAAACCGCCCAGTTATCCCCTTGTTGGAATAACTTTCACCCAATCTACATGGATTAAATGTATTTTTAACATCAGGCATGAAAATGATCTCTAACATGATTCCTATATAAACATCGAACATTACCAATAAAACATAGCTCGTAACTCTAGTCATACCATGGTTACATGACTTAATTGTAATACCAAACATCCTAATCCTATCTCCAATCTAGATTCTAACAAACTTTTAGACTCATGGAGTTCTCATCCCATTGAACTAATATTGAGCTCTAACACACTATGTCACGCCCCCAAAATATAATACTAATCCCCATTATTTTTTGTTAGATTTCGAGGCATGGGACACACATACAAAAAATATAAAATTGATATTATAAAAATACTTGACACCTGATTCAGTTATAATATAATATAATTCAATAGATTCAAAACCCCAACTAAATAATGAATCAACAACGAAAACTTACACTAGTTATAATAACAATCTACATAAAGTGAAAAAAACATATATATATATATATATATATATATATATATATATATAGTGTAGCATACCATAATGAATGTACAAAGTTGACTACACAACTAGAGAAATTGAGTTAAACATATCCCTCAAAACTATATATGGAATCCAGGCAGGCTACTGTCAGACATCCGGAGAGTCGTACATGTCTTCCCTCTACTCAACAACAACATTTACAAATTTCTCAACATACTTCGTTACTGTGGGTTCACCTTCAAGTATTTTGTGTGATAGGTTGAATAACGAGGAATTACCCAATAAATAATAAATATTTTTAATAAATAGTCAAAGCATACAACGATGAATCACTCTAAAAAAGTTAAATCATACAGGTTTTATTAAAAAAAATATTTAGGTATAATAAAAATAGAAATTACCATGATCACAAAGAAAAAAATATATAATACAATAAATGATAGTGTAGTTGAACAAAGCATTGAGGAATCACGAATGATCTTATGACCTCAGTCGTGGAAAGTAAATGTCCCAATACTTAATCGTTGTGGAACCCCACTGTTATGTCATGATTTTGTGGCCAATTGATGCATGTACCACGTTTAGGTGACTATTTATCCAATTTAGGATGACCATTGACCAAGACCTTAAACTATGGGTCAATAATCCTTGTTACAAGCTGGAAGTCAACTTGAGGATGCTTTTACCTTTAGGATCCTTTCTAACTCTTCTGACAACAAAGCCAAAAAACCCTTTACTAATTCCAAACCCAACATCAACCATGTCAATATAGCCAACACTTCCACTACCCTAGTTCAACCCCCAGCTCGAACCAATAATCATGCAAATTCGGGTAGAGCCCCCCCTCAACAGTTCACAAATCTAGGAATGACCCTCACCATAGCCTTCCAAAAATTATTGAAAAAGGGGTTTCTCACCCCTCTCCAATCTCGACTTATGCCAAACCCCCTACCAGCTTCACATAACCCTAACGTCTTTTTCGAATTCCATCAAGGTCATCATACTGACCGATACATCTCTCTCCGCCATGCCATCCAAAACCTCATTGATGATATATAAAAAAAGTCATCATACCTACCTCAACATCACCAAATGTCACCACCAATCCACTACTTGTATATCAACCTCCGCCAACATTGAATATGGTCTATACCCAATTACCATTTGACCCAGTCTCTCTCATCCACCCAATCTATGCCAAACCGCCCATTTATCCCCTTGTTGGAATAACTTTCACCCAATCTACATTGATTAAATGTATTTTTAACATCAGGCATGAAAATGATCTCTAACATGATTCCTATATAAAATAGCTCGTAACTCTAGTCATACCATGGTTACATGACTTAATTGTAATACCAAACATCCTAATCCTATCTCCAATCTAGATTCTAACAAACTTTTAGACTCATGGAGTTCTCATCCCATTGAACTAATATTGAGCTCTAACACACTATGTCACGCCCCCAAAATATAATACTAATCCCCATTATTTTTTGTTAGATTTCGAGGCATGGGACACACATTGCAAAAATATAAAATTGATATTATAAAAATACTTGACACCTGATTCAGTTATAATATAATATAATTCAATAGATTCAAAACCCCAACTAAATAATGAATCAACAGCGAAAACTTACACTAGTTATAATAACAATCTACATAAAGTGAAAAAAAACATATATATATATAGTGTAGCATACCATAATGAATGTACAAAGTTGACTACACAACTAGAGAAATTGAGTTAAACATATCCCTCAAAACTATATATGGAATCCTGGTAGACAACTCTCAGACATCCGGAGAGTCGTACATGTCTTCCCTCTACTCAACAACATTTACAAACTTCTCAATGTACTTCATTATTGTGGGTTCACCTTCAAGTATTTGGTGTGATAGGTTGAATAACAGAGAATTACCCAATAAATAATAAATATTTTTAATAAATAGTCAAAGCATACAACAATGAATCATTCTAAAAAAGTTAAATCATACAGGTTTTATTAAAAAAAATATTTAGGTATGATAAAAATAGAAATCACCATGATCACAACGAAAAAAATATATATAATACGATAAATGATAGTGTAGTTGAACAAAGCATTGAGGAATCACGAATGATCTTATGACCTCAGTCGTGGAAAGTAAATGTCCCAATACTTAATCGTTGTGGAACCCCACTATTATGTCATGATTGTGTGGCCAATTGATGCATGTACCACGTTTAGGTAACTATTTATCCAATTTAGGATGACCATTGACCAAGACCTTAAACTATGAGTCAATTACGAAGGTCAATCATTTGACGACTACAGACATATAGTGTACACTTAATAACTCCTAAGCAGTGTTGCCTGCATCTAAATATTACTCTGATAAACATTGGAACCTCAATCATCTCTAGTCATCCTGAACAAGTATTTTTACATTACAAGATTTTCTATTAAAGATATAAGGAATCTCCTGAATTCCAAGATTGATACTCTTTTCTATAGCATCCCATACCGCCAATGAGATTATATCTGAACTGATATCGCAAAACAACTTGCCATTCACGAAGCAATAAGTTATTCTTGTAGGTATTCACAAATCCTTTAATAGTTAACAAATATATACAAAGACAGACAGACAGAGAGAAGGAGAGGAATGCTAACGTCCAAGACCTCATGGGAAGGTTAACATTCTTCATCACATTTTTTATCAATAATACCCCTCCTTGTTTTATCTTTTAGTGAAAATGAAGAGGGTATTTACTCTTTTACATAATAAATACATTTATTATGCCCTTAATAAAATATATTTATTATAGGTTGGGATTAATTGCCAAAGACTTATTACAGAAAGATATTTAATTTAAAAGACTAAAATGTCCTTTAATATTTATTATCTAAATAAGCATTTATTATATAAAAGACTAACATACCCTTAACTTTTTCATTAAAAGATAAAATGGGAAGGGGTATTATTTGAAAGTAAATTTAGTGAATAATGTTAATGTGCCCATGGTGGGCAATGCTAACGTCCCTATGAGATCTTGGACATTAATGCGAGCTTCTTGTCATTGGTCCAAGTGGCGGATCTAGTTAAGAACGGTATTCGGTCGAGACTAATCTATAACCTGTCTAGTCTAGGGATACTAATAGGAGGGTCTACTCAACAAAAATTGATAGTCTTGAACAAAAAGAAAGGACGAAGCACAAGTCAGCAACCTACAACCTATTCGACCTTTCTTCATCCCAACACCAACAACAAACTAAAGGCCACTAGCACATCAGGTTCCTTTTAAGGTTAACCTACCTCAAGTTGTACCTATTCTGCAAACCTTTCAGTTTGGCCAGAACCCAGAGTTTGGTCAAAACTCGTAGTTAGCCCAGAATCATCAAATTGAAAATCGCAAACCCAATAGGGCCCCTCGAGTCTTTACTCGCCTGCCTATGACTCTATTAGAACTACTCCTAGTACTACTCAACGGAGAATACCTCACCAAGAGACAACCAAACCCAAAAGTGCTAAAGGGATCGGGGTACAATCCCAATCAATTCTATGAGTTTCATATGGGTACACCAGGGTGAAAGCGCCCTCGATCCATGGGGTGCGCGGATCCTCTTTTGACCCTTGAGGTTTGGGAGTCGCCACCTAGTTATTACAGTCTAGGAACTGAATACTGACTCTAAACGGATAAAAAAACTAATCTACTAAAGAAAAACTGAATCCGGGGATCACATTACGGGGTTGAAAGGTGTTAGGCACCAACTTCGCTAACACCTAGATAGAAAGAATAAAAAAGATTTTACCTTCGCAAGCAACGGTTCTATTCCCTCAGATTTGATAAAACTACTCCTTGTACCGTACTCTTTACTTCGTTCTGTCTCCAGATCTGATTTTGGATCTCCGAGGCAACGTATATCTTCCTTAGATCTAGATTCTTTGAATTTTGTTACCGATTTTGGGGTGTTTTTGAAGGGCTTCTAGGTATTTTTTAGGCTAAAATCGAAGTATGGGTGTTAGGTAAGGAGTTAGGACTTCAAAATTAGGATTTGTGGGAGGTTAGGGAAGTTTTTTGACCTACTTCTCTTAGGGTTTTTAATTTGATACGAAAATAGGGTGTGGAGGCTCCTATTTATAAAGTTTTTTAAAAGCATTAGGGTTTGATTAGGGTTTCTTTTAGAGTTTTAATTAGGGTTTTGACTTTGGTCTTATGAGATTGACTTAGTCTTTAGGGTTTTAATTTAGGGTTTTGACTTTAGTCTTATGAGATTGACTTGATTAGTTTAGATTAGGATTTTGATTTAGGATTTTGACTTTAGTCTTATGAGATTGACTTGATTAGTTTAGATTAGGGTTTTGATTTAGGATTTGACTTTAGTCTTATGAGATTGACTTTAATACTTTGACTTTAGTCTTTCTTGGTTGACTTTTAATATCTTGACTTTATTCTTACTTGATTGACTTTAAGGTTGAATTTAGTCATACTTGATTGACTTTGATTTTTTGAGAACCCCATTTTATTATATCTTTAATTCTTTGGGCCCCCAGATGGAGAGGTCCTTGAATAAATATTCTATCAACTATCAACAATTTTGCCTGAAAGCCTGATTGATCGATTTTTTAGTTTAAATTTTTAAATTAATTTTATTAATTTTTCACTTTACATTATTTAATGTTTTATTTATTAATTTCAAAAATTTTAATTATTAAAATTTTAAAATTACCGTTTTACACTCAGAGAAGATTTTTTACGTTTTAAGTCATTTTTCAATGTTCCAAGATGTTTTGGAATCAGTTTTTCATAAGTAATTCAATAGGAATGTTGGTTTTGATCATTTATGAAGGTTTTTGAATGAAATGGTCGTGAACTTTATGAGGGGCATTTTCGTAATTTTGTCGAATTCTGTGAAAATTGGCGAAATAATTTATTTGGTTTCGATTTGTTATTTTATGTGTTTGAATGAGTTTTCCTAATCGTAACGTAGGCTCTAGGATTGTTTTGATGTTAGGGTATTTTGGTAATTTGGTCATTTTTAGTGATTTTTATCGTAAAGCTTCTTTTTGGTCTGCAAAATGATGATTTTTATGTTTCTAGAGTCGTATTTTTCTAGCGTAGCGTGGTTTCTAAGTTTTGTCAGTTCGAAATACCTCATCCGGATTTCTGAAACATATCTGGTAACAAAATAAAGCATTCGAATAAACATCCATCATTGGGAATCGTTGCGATCGGGTTGACGAAGTGATTAGTCGGGTGAGTGCAAAAATGGGTGAAAACGCCCTCGATCCGCGGGGTGCGCGGATCCGCTTTTGACCCTTGAGGTTTGGGAGTCGCCACCTAGTTATTACAGTCTAGGAACCAAATTGACCCTACAATGGATAAAAGAACTAATCTACTATAGAAATCTGAATCCAGGGATCATGTTACGGGGTTGGAAGGTATTAGGCACCAACCCCGCCCGGCCAATGCCGGTCTCTACTTATCTCAAATACATCTACATTGCTAATGACAAACCTAGATTAAAAATAAATAAAAAAATTTACCTTTTGATCTGCAAAAGTGTTATTCCCTCAGATCTGGTGAGAATGGCTCCTTGTACCGTATTCCTTACTTCGTTCTATATTTGGATCTGATTCTTGATTTTCGAGGTAAGGTATCCCCTTCTTGGATCTGGGTACTTCGAATTTGTTGTGGATTTTTGGGATGTTTTTGAGAGGTTTTTGGGTGTTTTTTGGGCTTAAATCGGAGTAGGGGTGTTAGGGAAGGAGTTGGGACTCTAAAATTAGGGTTTTGGGGAGGCTATGGAGGTTTCTTTACCTACTTTTTCTAGGGTTTTTTCTTTGATACAAAAATAGGGTGTGGAGGCTCCTATTTATAAAGTTTTTAGAAGCATTAGGGTTTGATTAGGGTTTCTTTTAGGATTTCAATTAGGGTTTTGACTTAGTCTTTAGGGTTTTGACTTTAGTCTTATGAGATTGACTTGATTAGTTTAGATTAGGATTTTGATTTAGGGTTTTGACCTTAGTCTTATGAGATTGACTCGATTAGTTTAGATTAGGGTTTTGATTTAGGGTTTTGACTTTAGTCTTATGAGATTGACTTTAATATTTGACTCTAGTCTTACTTAATTGACTTTAATTTTGACTTTAGTTTTGCTTAATTGACTTTAATACCTTGACTTCAGTCTAGCTTGATTTACTTTTAATTTTTGGAGAACCCCGCTCTAAAATATCTTTAATTCTTTGGACCCCCAAATGGAGGGGTCCTTAAAGAAATATCCCACGAACCCTCAACAATTTTACCCGAAAGTCCGATTGATCAATTTTTTAGGTTCAAAATTTTAAATTAATTTTATTAATGTTTTACTTTAATTATTTAATGTTTTATTTATTAATTTCGAATTTTTTAATTATGAAAATTATGAAATTACCATTTTGCCCTCGGAGAGGATTTTTTACGTTTTAAGTCGTTTTTCAATGTTTCAGGATGTTTTGGAATCAGTTTTTCGTAAGGAATTTAATGGGAATGTTGGTTTTTGTCATTTATGAAGTTTTTTGTATGAATGATTGTGAACTTTATAGGGGTATTTTCGTAATTTTGTCAAATTTTGTGAAAATTGGCGAAGTGGTTTACTTGGTTTCGATTTGTTGTTTAATGTGTTTGAGTGGGTTTTTCTAAGCGTAATGCAGGCTCTAGTATTATTTTGATGTTAGGGGTAATTTGGTAATTTTAGTGATTTTTATCGTGAAGCTTTTTTTTGATTTGCAAGATGATGATTTCTATGTTTCTGGGGTCGTATTTTCCTAGCGTAGCGTGGTTTCTAAGTTTTGTCAGTTCGAGATACCTCATCCGGATTTCTGAAACATATCTGGTAACAAAATAAAGCATTAAAATAGACATCCATCATTGGGAACCTTTGCGATCGGGTCGACGAGTTGATTAATCAGGCGAATGCAAAAATGGGGTGTCTACAGATGCCCCTCTTTGGCAGAGGGTTGAAGCAAATTAGATAGCAAATCTATTTTGGTAGATAGTGCGATATCTGAATGCCAAAGCTAGTGACAGTTCATTTTGCAGCCTGATTTAGCAATTCGTCGGGGTGTTCGGATCCTTGAGGGTAAACTCTCCCCGAACTAAAAGAAAATGTCAGGTCCTTGAGCGCGAGCTCTCACTAGCAGTGTCAAATCCTTGAATTTAAAAAATTCTCATTGACTGATATAACAACTGTGCAAGTGTGTGATTTAAAATCTGAGATAAATTTGAGTAAAATATGAGTATAATTTGAGCATAATCTGAGCATAAACTGAGCATAATTCCGAGAAAACTTTCGACGAAAACTGAGCAAAATCCAAGATAACCCTTGGCGGCATCTGAGCAAAATCCAAGATAACCCTTGGCAGAAACTGTGCAAAATCCAAGATAACCCTTGGCGGCAACTGAGCAAAATCCAAGATAACCTTTGGCGGAAACTGAGCAAAATCCAAGGTAACCCTTGGCGGCAACTGAGTAAAATCCAAGATAACCCTTGGCGGTAACTGAGCAAAATCCAAGATAACCCTTGGCGGAAACTAAGCAAAATCCAAGTTAACCCTTGGCGGCAACTAGCGGAGCATAATCCGAGCAAACCCTCGGTGGCATCTGGCTGAGCAAAATCTGAGATAACCCTCGGCGGCAACTGGCTGAGCATAATCCGAGCAAACCCTCGGTGGCATCTGGCTGAGCATAATCCGAGCAAACCCTCGGCGGCAACTGGCTGAGCAAAATCCAAGATAACCCTTGGCGGCAACTGAGCAAAATCCGAGATAACCCTCGGCGGTAACTGCCTGAGCATAATCCGAGCAAACCCTCGGTGGCATCTGGCTGGGCAAAATCCAAGATAACCCTTGGCGGCAACTGAGCAAAATCCGAGATAACCTTCGGCGGCAACTGGCTGAGCATAATCCGAGCAAACCCTCGGCGGCAACTGGCTGAGCAAAATCCAAGATAACCCTTGGCGGCAACTGAGCAAAATCCGAACAAACCCTCGGTGGCATCTGGCTGAGCATAATCCGAGCAAACCCTCGGCGGCAACTGGCTGAGCAAAATCCAAGATAACCCTTGGCGGCAACTGAGCAAAATCCGAGATAACCCTCGGCGGCAACTGGCGGAGCATAATCCGAGCAAACCCTCGGTGGCATCTTGCTGAGCAAAATCCGAGCAAACCCTCGGCGGCAACTGGCTGAGCAAAATCCAAGATAACCCTTGGCGGCAACTGAGCAAAATCCGAGATAACCCTCGACGGCAACTGGCTGAGCATAATCCGAGCAAACCCTCGGCGGCAACTGGCTGAGCAAAATCCAAGATAACCCTTGGCGGTAACTGGCTGAGCATAATCCGAGCAAACCCTCGGCGGCAACTGGCTGAGCAAAATCCAAGATAACCCTTGGTGACAATTGAGCAAAATCAGAGATAACCCTCGGCGACAACTAGCTGAGCATAATCCGAGCAAATCCTCGGCGGCAACTGGCTGAGCAAAATCCAAGATAACCCTTGGCGGTAACTGAGCAAAATCCGAGATAACCATCGACGGTAATTGAGCAAAATCCAAGTTAACCCTTGACGGCATCTAAGCAAAATGAATAAATCTAGGAAAGAGTGGATGAATCTAAGAAAAAATGAATAACTTAGGAAAGAGAAAGTAAGGAAAAGAAAGATTGAATCTGGGAATGAAAAGATCTGGGAAATAATGATGAATTTGGAAAGGAATGATTGAATCTAGGAATGAATAAATCTGATAAATCATTAGTGAATTTGGAAAGAATCATGGAAATAATGAATGAATCTGGGAATAAATCTGGGAAATAAATTCTGAGTAGAATAAAACTTAGAGGTTGAGAAAATCTCTGGGAAAAGATCTGAGTTATCAACCAGTTTTGCGATACTTTTATCTCAAAAAAAAATTGAATAAACACTAATGGAAAGAAAGTTTAAAAAGAAAAACCTTGAAAACTTCTGTTCAAAACATATTAGGCATCTCATTCTCTTTAGGCACATGTTCCAAAATGATCTTTAAATCAGAACGCTGCAAATTCCTTATAATGTTCATTTCCTTAACACCCGGGATGGTAAATTCTGAACGCTGTGATCTTGAAGTGTTTAATCCAATTTGATGGATTACTCATTGGTGACATTTGGTTCTTCTGAGTGTAATTCACGCTCCAAATTTTCTCTTTCTTGACCATGACTCCCTCGCGATGTGATGTGTCTTCGAACTGTCAGAATAACCTCTGATTCTAGAGATATATGTCGTACCCATATCATTAGACCAAAGATTCATTGTTGAAAAATATTAATGTTCAAATTAGGCGTATCCTCATAGGATCATGCGAAAACACCTCTGAACTCCTTAAGTAAGTCCATTATTTTCTCATGTTCTTCTAGGGATTGGACAGTTTTGATTCGCACTTCTCAAGAATTATCCTTAGATTCAATTTTTAATCAAATTCATTTTCAACATTTGAAGACTTGTTGCACACATGATAATTGAAAGAATCTTTTTATTTCATTGGAATGGAAGGATTCCATTATTAACCTAGAACAATGACTCTTGTAAAAAGAAATATTCTTTGAAACTTGACACTACTTGAAAATTAATGAGATAAGAAATAATGGAAAAACTAGGACAACTAAATGATATTTTATCCAACAGACTCAATATTTCACTTAAAGGTTATCTTCCCTGCGTCGATGAGGTCTTGAATAGCATGGCGGAGAGATATACATTTGTCGGTGTAATGACCTGTAATTTGGTGAAACTCGCAGAACTGGTGACTTTCATCATTACTTTGAGAGGCATTGGGTACGAATTTAGGCTGTAATAATCCTTTCTTTATTAACATCCTCAAGGCGATACTCAAAGTCATCCCGAGATTATCAAACTTTCTTCTAGGCTTGGATTGTGATGAGTGTCTCCAAACACTCAATTATACGCATATTTTCCGGATATTTATCTTGATTTTTGTACCTATTTCTCTATATTAAGATAATAATCATGATAAGCCTCAAACCACCACGTTGCATGTTAATTAGGCTTAATTATATATAAATAAATTCATTTACTAGATAAATCTAATTACGTGTGTTTCTTGTGCAGAAAATCAACAATTTGGAATCAAAATCTCAAGGCAAAAGCATTTGGGCCCACTTTGGAATGCCCTAACACTTTGGAATGCCCTAATCCTTTGGAATGCCTAATCCTTAACTCATATTCTCCTCTTCTGTCTTTTTGTGCAAAGAAAAGTGGAGGCTACTTTTAGACTCTTCTACACACATTTTTCTCTATAAATAGAGCCTTCATTTCTAGAGAAAGGGTCCCATCTTGGTTCTCTTATCCAAGACTCCTTTAATCTAAGGCTCTTTGCCTATTCTCTTATTTTTTGTATTTTCATTTTCTAGTTATTTCCTTTTGGCTAATTAATTGTAAGAAGTAGAAGAAGAAGAAGTTGTAATTTTCTCCATGAAATGAAGAAAAGTTCTTTCATCTCTTATCTTCCCTCTCTTGCAATGACATTAGGCTAAGTTCCCCTCCATTGGAGGGTGGAAAAGCCTAGAGCAAGTTCTTGTGTTATTTTTAATTTCATGCCTTTCTTTTATTTAAAATGCTTATGAATTCTCTTTAAGTTTCTTGCACATTTTATTCTTAATATAGATACTTTATGCTTAGATTAGATCAAGATAAAGTGTGTTTAAACTAGATAATTGGTAGTAGGAAGTTTTCAAAGAATTCTACTTTGTTTATGTTCCCTTATTTCATTTCATTTGCAAAACTTTCCGATCTAAGGAGCTAACACCAAGCCCTTACGATTGAGTTATAAAAAGGCTTGAAACTAAGAATTGCTCATCAACATGTTCTAGGTAGATCCACCTCTAATGGTGTTTTAATTTCATAAGTTTACTTGCTTTTAATTTCACTTACTTTAGTTTCTTTTCTAGTAATTTTACATTTTCTTATAAGTTCAAAAATACAAAGAAAAACAGTTTTAATTCCTTTTAGTTAATTTGAATTTTATTTTCTTAGCTTAGCTCTATTCCTCCTTTCTCTTGGGTTCGATCCCCTACTTGCCCCACAAGTAAGGTAAAACTAAGATTATTATTAACTCCGGTGAGAAGAACAACGATAGTCTCATCAGAATTTTGGCGCCGCTGCCGAGGAAAGGTAAAGGTAGTAGTAGTAAGTTTTGATTTAAAATTTTTTTTTTTCATTTTTATTTTATTTTCTTTTTTCTTTTGGTTTCTTTCTATAAGTTCAAGTGTTCTTGAGATTTTAAGAGAGAGAGAGAAGAAAGAAAAAAAAACATTGAAAAAAAAAAAGAAGTCATTCTCGTTTTCTTTTTCACCCTTGACAGCAGAACTTAAACTGACTGTAACTTTCTACTCCGATCTCCGATTATCTATTAGTGTATATCGATTTGGGGTAAAACGAAATTTTCTATAAAATGTGACAAAGTCAGCAAGATAGCGGTAAGTCAGATTCTATTTTGAGTCCATTTACTATCATTTCTGCTAACATTTCTTTGCTTCTTGTAGGTGAACATTTTTTTTTCTTTTTTCTTCTTTTCTTTCAATTTCCTTTAATCTTTAGTTAGGTTTATTTTTCTGTTTTAGAAACTCTTGTATAGGATTTCTTGTAATTTTTATTAATTATCCAAGAAGGCTTGGATTGTAATAGACTAAGGAAGGACGACGGGTGGACAATACCGTCACGGCTCCTTAGGTTCGCACACCAAAATTGGAGTTGGTGGCCTAAGTCGACTCAAACCGTCTTCACCCCGTCTAGCACGGGAGGTAATCCCGAAACACCCACGCCTCTCTTTGCTAGTGGGTTACTCCTTGCCTTTGTATGTTATTTTTCCAATTTGCACACACTTGAAATAGTTAATTAAGTAGTAAAGAGCACCCCTCTCCTAGGGATGGCATGATAAGATAAGGATTGGAAGTCATTACCAATTCCTTGCTCTAATTAGGATAATCAATTCACTAGTCATTCAATCAAATTAATTAAAATCAATTAGACTTGACTATAGGGCCCACGAGCTCAATAGGAGAAATTCCGCTTCAAGTTGTGCCAATTGCGCTTCTTGGTCATTTTGTATCTAGTAAGATCTTGCCCTTTGAGGGGATAGACTCAGTCTATTCAAGAAAGGAAGGTATTTAAGCGTGCTCTTGCTTATGCATTATGCGCCTCCTCCGATCTGGAGATCCGAATGATTCAAACTTGACTTCATAGAACTGAGTTGGAAGGCTAGTTGCGCTATTTCTACCCAGTTAGGAGCTGTCTAGCTTTAGGCAACCTATCTAGGTCCAGTCTTTTCTTTTCGTGATTGTTTGATCGACTGTGTGATTTTATGCTTGGTAGACGTTCACAAAATAACGTGTTAGAACCATTTGATCCTGAGATCGAACGTACCATCAGTAGGATACGCAAGACACCATCAGTAGTTATGATGGGTGATCGAGAGCGAACTCTCAATGAGCTCTTCGCTCCAGCTTCCGCATCTCCTCCCACATGCATTGTTTTACCATTGAACAATGCACCTCAGTTTGAAATTAGGACTGCCACCATCAATATGCTCCCTAAGTTCCACGGTTTAGAGCGTGAACAACCTTACACCCATCTTAATCGATTCTTGACTATATGTCAAACTTTTAGAAATCAGAATCTAGATGAGGAGAGTATCAAGCTTATTCTGTTCCCGTTATCCTTGGAAGACCACGCAGCTGCGTGGTTGAACTCCCTAACACCCAATTCCATATCTACCTGGGATGTTCTATCCAAGAAATTTATGGCCAAATTTTACCTCGTGGCCAAAACTGAGAAAATGAAGGACTCTATTAGAAATTTTAGAGCCCGTCCTGATGATGAATTTTCCCAAACTTAGGAAAAATTCAATGATTTATTGGTCAAATGCCCACACCATGGCATTGACAAAGCACAGTTGGTGCAAAGTTTTTATAGAGGATTAACAATGAATCAACGTACCTTAGTTGAGTCAATGCATAAGGGTCAGTTCATGAACCAGACTCCCAACCAAGCGTATGATTTCCTCGTAGAGTTAGCTGAGAGTGCTCAAAATTGGAGCACTAACCAAGAAGAATTTGATAGAGACGATCCGGTTAGGAAGACAGGCATGTATGAGATGAAGGCAGACCCTGATCTCAAAAATGTCATGTGTAGTCTAGTAAGTGGGATGAATAATCTCACGAAGAAGTTAGATGCCTTTGCCATCTCAGCATCCAAACCTCACCTAGACCCTCGTACAATTTCGCAAGTGACTGTCGAACCGAGTTCTTTGTGTGTCATATGCGACGGCAACGACCATTTGGTCGAGTGTTGTCCCACCTTGCCTCAAATCAAAGCTGAACAAGCAAATGCGATTAATGGCTATAGTACTTTTAGGAAGCCAACTCCAAACTCTTTTAGCCAAACGTATCACCCAGATAATAGGTTCCCTCCTAATTTCTCATACAGACAGAATGAACCTATTCAATCTAGTGGTCCGTCAGGTTACAATAGGAGTTTTCCTAGGCAATCTGGTTCTTCCACAAATCAAGCTATTGTTCCTCAAGTCCCTTATCAACCCCAACAATCTACCGATTGCAGAGCCATCATACCAGATCCCATGACCAATTACCAGCAGCCTGCCCAACAACAGTCGTCTTTAGAATCTATGATTGCCGAGTTGATGAGGCAGCAACAGCAGTTCATCCAAACTCAACAGCAAACCCATCAAAATCAAACTCAGATTAACCAGGTCACTGCGCAATCCATAGCTAAGATGGAAGTTCAGTTGGGGCAGTTAGCTCTTTCCTTGAGTGGGAGAGAGAAAGGTCAATTTCCTAGTCAGACTATCCCTAACCCTAGAGGTCAACCTTTGATTCCAAACGGATCAAAAGGTCAATACGAAGTAGGAAGCCATTCTGGAGCTCCACAAGACTCAGTCCAGGCTATCCACACCTTGCGTTCAGGAAAGAAGGTGGACAACAAGGTCCAACCTATTGACACGGGAGAAAAGGTTTTAGAAAAGGACAAAGTTCAAAAAGAAGCCATAGAGTCTCCAACAGAGAAGAAGAAAGATTTGGAAAATCCTCCTATCATTTTGCCAATTCCAAAAGCTCCATTTCCCCATCGCCTTAGAGATTCTAAAAAAGGTAAGCAATTTGAGGGTGTCTTAGAAGTCTTCCAAAATGTGCATATCAATATCCCATTCCTAGATGCCATTAAGCAGATACCTTCTTATGCGAAATTCTTAAAGGATTTGACCACAGCTAAAAGGAAAACACCATTTCCTCGGGAAGCTATTATGGCAGCCCAAGCTTCGCACTCATCCAACAAACGATTGCACCAAAATTTAAGGATCCTGGATGTCCGACAATTTCTATTCATATTGGAAATCAAGTGGTCGAAAAATGTCTCTTAGACTTAGGGGCCAGTGTGAACCTTTTACCATACTCGGTTTATAAACAATTAGGTTTGGGGGTTTTGAAACCCACAGATATCACGTTGAGTCTAGCTGATAGGTCCATAAAAATTCCAAAGGGTATAGTTGAGGACGTGATAGTTAAAGTCAAAGATTTCTGTTTTCCTGTTGACTTTGTTGTCTTAGACACAGAGCCAGTCATCAATTCGAACAGTCATATTCCTATCATCTTAGGACGTCCATTCTTAGCCACGTCTGACGCAGTCATTCGTTGTAGAAACGGAATTATGACTTTAGCATTTGGGGATATGAAAGTGAAACTGAACGTCTTCCACAATTTCCAAGGAATTGATGTAGATGATGGTATGGAGGAAGTGAACATGATAGATACACTAGTCAATCAAACGTATCAAGAATTAGGGTACTCTGATCCCCTAACGAAATGTTTGGCTCACTTTGGCCTTGACTTGGACGTAGAAGAGTCTATAAGCGAAGTCAATGCTTTGCTTGAATCCGTTCCACTCTTAGATTCTGTGCGGTGGCACGCAAAAGCTGAAAGTCTTCCTGTGCGCACATCCAATCTTGTTCCTTCTCATGTCGAGCCTCCAAAAATTGAACTCAAGTCTCTTCCAGAGACCTTGAGATATGCATTTCTTGGCAAGAATCAAACCTTGCCTGTGATCATTTCCTCTCACCTCAACGAAGTCCAAGAGGGAAAGTTGTTAGGAGTATTAAGGGAACATCAAGAAGCTATGGGTTGGAGCATAGCTGACATCAAGGGAATTAGTCCATCTGTGGTGATGCACCACATTCGTTTAGAGGATTTTGCTAAACCTTCCTTAGAACCTCAGAGACGACTAAATCCTATCATGAAAGACGTGGTTCGGATGGAAGTGATGAAATTGCTAGATGCGGGTATTATCTATCCTATCTCTGACAGTCGTTGGGTGAGTCCTATACAAGTAGTTCCTAAGAAGTCTGGTATCACTGTGGTAGTGAACCAAGACAATGAATTAATCCCCACTCGAGTCCAAAATGGATGGAGAGTATGTATTGACTATAAGAAACTCAACTCGATGACTCCTAAGGATCATTTCCCCTTACCTTTCATTGATCAAATGTTAGAGCGTCTGGCAGGACATTCTTACTATTGCTTCTTAGATGGTTATTCCGGGTACAACCAGATACCCGTTGCTCCAATCGATCAAGAGAAAACAACTTTCACCTGCCCTTTCGGAACTTTCGCGTATCGTCGCATGCCTTTTGGATTGTGCAATGCACCCGCTACTTTTCAACGGTGCATGATGAGTATATTTTCCGATATGCTAGAAAAATATCTCGAAGTATTCATGGACGATTTTTCAGTTTTTGGATCAAGTTTTGAGGAATGTCTTCATCACTTGACTTTGGTCCTTGTACGTTGCAAAGAGGTCAATCTAGTCCTCAATTGGGAAAAATGCCATTTCATGGTAACATCGGGGATTGTGCTAGGGCACATTGTTTCTGCTAAGGGGATTGAGGTAGATAAGGCAAAGGTAGGTCTAATTGAAAAATTACCACCTCCTAGAACGGTCAAAGAAATTAGGTCATTCCTAGGCCATGCGGGTTTTTATCGTAGATTCATTAAAGATTTCGGGAAAATCTCGAAGCCTTTATGTGAGCTATTGGGAAAGGATGCACCTTTCAACTTTTCAGAGTCATGACTCTCTGCATTCAACAAGCTCAAGTCCGAGTTAACCTCGGCACCCATTATTCAACCTCCAAACTGGAGCATTCCATTCGAAGTTATGTGCGACGCTTCAGATTATGCAATAGGCGCTGTTTTGGGTCAGCGAATTGAAAAACAACCTCATGTTATCCAATATGCTAGTAAAACCCTAAACGATGCTCAGCTTAATTACTCTACAACAGAGAAGGAAATGCTAGCAGTGGTTTATGCCATTGAAAAATTCCGCCCTACCTCATAGGATCTAAAGTCGTGATTTACACAGACCACGCAGCATTGAAGTACCTTCTATCAAAGAAAGATGCTAAAGCAAGGTTAATCCGTTGGATTCTACTTCTACAAGAGTTTGATCTCGAGATCCGAGATAAAAAAGGGGTAGAAAATGTCGTAGCTGATCACTTGTCTAAGATAGTTAACAAGCCATCCGAGGAATCCTTACCCATCTCTGAATCCTTTCCCGATGAGCAACTTATGCAAATCTCTCAAGTCAATGTTCCATGGTATGCGGACATTGTCAACTACCTAGTTACAAGTCAATTCCCAGTCGAAATGACTAGTCAAGAGAAACTCCGTCTTCTGTCAAAAACAAAATGGTATTTCTGGGATGAGCCATACTTATTTAAGTATTGTCCTGATCAAATCATTAGACGTTGTATTCCAACCTGTGAGCAAGTCAGTATCCTAGAATTTTGTCATAATCATGCCTGCGGAGGGCACTTCAGTGGTAAGAAGACCGCCATGAAAATCCTACAATACGGTTTTTTCTGGCCTAGTATTTTTCGTGATGCCTACGAGTTTAGCAAATCTTGTGATAGATGTCAAAGATTAGGAAAAATCTCTAAGAGAAATGAAATGCCTCAAAATCCTATACTGATCATCGAAATTTTTGACGTGTGGGGTATAGACTTCATGGGACCTTTTCCTATTTCCCAGGGTTATCAATACATCCTAGTTGCCGTTGACTATGTGTCAAAATGGGTCGAAGCTGTGGCATGTAGAACTAACGATCACAAGGTTGTGATAAAATTCATCAAGGAGACGATTTTTTCAAGATTTGGTACTCCGCGAGCTATCATAAGTGATGGTGGCTCGCATTTTTGCAACAAGATCTTTGCTGCGTTGATGAAGAAATACCTCATAACGCATAAGGTTGCCACACCTTACCACCCACAAACAAGTGGACAAGTGGAGATTTCTAACAGGGAAATAAAGACTATCTTAGAAAAAACAGTCAATCCTTCAAGGAAAGATTGGTCTTTGAGATTGAGTGATTCACTCTGGGCCTATAGGACTGCATTCAAGACACCCATAGGGATGTCTCCCTACCGGTTAGTTTTTGGCAAGGCCTGCCATCTCCCTGTAGAACTAGAACATCGTGCATATTGGGCGATCAAACGCCTCAACTTTGATTTTGATAAAGCCGGTGAGAAGCGAAAGTTACAACTAGACGAGTTAGAAGAGATTAGAAATGACTCGTATGATTGTGCCAAAAGGTACAAAGAGCGTACCAAATTCTTTCACGATAGGCTCATTCTTAGGAGGAATTTCATTCCTAATAGACTCCACCTTTTTCCTGGAAAACTTAAGTCTCGATGGACTGGCCCATATATTATCCAAACAGTTTACCCCCATGGTGCTGTTGAAGTCCTTAATCCTAAGGACGGATCCACTTTCAAAGTGAATGGCCAACGTCTCAAACCGTTTCTCGAGTATGTTCCGCAGGAGGAAGTTCTTTTTCTCGATGATCCCGTCTATCAAAATTAACTATGTTTTCGTCTAGCTAAAGACGTTAAACTTAGCGCTTCTGGGAGGCAATCCATGCACTTCAAGGGACATTGTGTTAAATATCAACAGGACTATAAGGTCTTTCTCAGGTGCTATCTAACCCACTTCATTTCATTTTGTCAATTTCAATTTTACCTTTGCATGTATATATTGAGGACAATATAATTTTTAAGTTTGGGGGTGTATGGGTTGGATTTCCACATATTATTTTCTTCTTTCAAAAAAAATAAATAAATAAAATATTTGGTTGGCAACTTTGTTGCATTTGGACCCACTTTGGAATGCCCTAATCCTTAACTCATAATCTCCTCTTTTGTCTTTTTGTGCAAAGAAAAGTGGAGGCTACTTTTAGACTCTTCTACACACATTTTTCTCTATAAATAGAGCCTTCATTTCTAGATAAAGGGTCCCATCTTGGTTCTCTTATCCAAGACTCCTTTAATCTAAGGCTCTTTGCCTATTCTCTTATTTTTTGTATTTTCATTTTCTAGTTATTTCCTTTTGGCTAATTAATCTTGTAAGAAGTAGAAGAAGAAGAAGTTGTAATTTTCTCCATGAAATGAAGAAAAGTTCTTTCATCTCTTATCTTCCCTTTCTTGCAATGACATTAACTACGAACTAACTAGATCCATAAGTATTTTAGTACATTTCCAAGGTCCATGTAAAAATAGATTTTTTTGTAAGTCATTTTCTATGAAAGGATAAATCATTTTGTAAATTATTTGTCCCTTATTTTCTGAAATTTTTTTTTTTTTTTTTGGAAAATCTTGTTCTTATGAAAAATATTTTTTTGGAAAACGTTTTTTTTTTAGAAAACATTTTTTCTAGAGAATAACACTTTTTTTTTTTGGAAAACACTTCTTTTAGAAAATATTTTTTCTGGAAAATACTTTCCCTTTGTAAACTATTTTTCTTCTTTGAAAATTTGATTTCTATTTCGATTTAAATGGCCCTGTCCATCAGAATTGTTGGATCGAGTTGGGTTGGGTCATTTGCAAGAGATGGATTCTTTATTGGGTCGGTGCACCCATTTTAATTTTCAAAAATAACATTTTTTATCCTTAAGGACAATCATACACTCTGATCTCATCATTCACATACATCCATTTCATCATTCACATGCATTCTGATCTCATCATTCACATACATTCATATTAATCACAAAGTCTCATAAAATTCCATTCAATGAACAACCCGGGAACATCTAAGATAAGTTCGAGTCGTGACCTACTGGGAAGGTTTCTAGACTCTAAGCTTACTACGTGCAATGCATTTTTATCTAACCACCATTGCCCAAGCACACCTATATACCTTTCGATACGTGATGACTTGGTTTGATATACCGTGTAGGTGATAATCTAAAACCTCAATTCACTTCTCTGAAGTCAAAAACAGCCAGTTTGATCTCCAGTTGAGAGGTGGCACACAATGCTGAGCAAGGGCCCACTTAAATACCTCTCGTCTAGAATAGACGTAGTCTATCCCCCTCGTACAGTAGGGTACAGCGGGGCAAGATCTTGCTTAGGTACCGGTTTTGACCAAGAAGTGCAATTGATATACTTAGACTATCTTTTATACCTACGGGTACGAGTCAAGAGTTGTAGCTTTCATAAATGGTTTGGCATCCCACGAGGGGACCGACCACGTACTAGTACTACGTTGGCAATCGGGACATGTGACTATGTGGCTTACAATAGGTCAAAGGCTCAGGTCGCTCCAGCCTGGGTGCATAACATACTTCTCAGAACCACCTGATTAGATGGTATTGATGCCCCCAGTTTGATATACCCTAAGGTACGTGACTGGAGTTGTGGGTTTCATGAATGACGTCGCATCTCCGAAGAGACCGGGCCACGCACTAGTGCCACGTTGGCTAAATGGGACGTGTAAGTGAGTAAAACAGTAAACGTGCATGTGGTGTGTGCAAAACAGGGTGGGGTGTGCCCGGGACCCTTTTCAAACAAATGGGCCCATGGATCCAATCAAACCAATCATACATTTAATCAAAACCAAAATCATTCAAATCATATGAATATTCAATTAAGATCACATTATTCTCAGCACATAAGCACATTAACATTACGATCAACATCAATCATGTATTTCAAGCAAGATCATGGTAAATTAATCAATAAATATGGCATATGATAATGATCAAACAAACATTGCAATAAGCATAATTTTTATAATTTTTAAGGTCCAATCAATGATCACTTTTGGGTGATCCAAAATAAATCGAGATTCCAATAGGTGTTACATTGATGATAGAATGACAATGGTTAAGATGAGCTCACTCTCAAGAACATTAATTGTGCCAACATTAGATAAATTCAGATTTTCTGTGAATTAGGAAAATACAATCTGAACTTGCATCGATGATATCTAAGGCTCCCGATAACGAAATCGAGTGAACTCAAGTTCTAAATTAATCTACTCGATGAGATCTACATTTTATTAATAGATGTCCAGACTTAGTTATCACCAGAATGTTCTGTAAAAACGTTTTAACGTTGCTATCCCAACTTTCATTTAGAAATAATTCCATATTTACATATTGAACTTGCATCGATGATATCTAAGACTTCCGATAACGAAATTGAGTGAACTCAAGTTCTAAATTAATCTACTCGATGAGATCTACGTTTTATTAAAGATTCCCAGACTTAATTCTCACTAGAATGTTCTATAAATAAGTTTTAACGTTGCTGTCCCAACTTTCATTCAGAAATAATTCAAGATTTACAGATCGAACTTGTATCGATGATATCTAAGGCTTCCGATAACGAAATTGAGTGAAATCAAATTCTAAATTAATCTACTCGACGAGATCTATGTTTTATTAACAGGTTCCCAGACTTAATTCTCACTAAAATATTCTGTAAAATAGTTTTAACGTTGCTGTCCCAACTTTCATTCAGAAATAATTCCAGATTTACAGATTGAACTTGCATCGATGATATCTAAGGCTTCCGATAACGAAATTGTGTGAAATTAAATTCTAAATTAATCTACTCGACGAGATCTATGTTTTATTAAGAGTTTTCCAGACTTAATTCTCACTAAAATGTTCTATAAAAATTTTTTAACGTTGCTGTCCCAACTTTCATTCAGAAATAATTCCAGATTTACAGATTGAACTTGCATCGATGATATCTAAGGCTTTCGATAACGAAATTGAGTGAACTCAGATTCTAAATTAATCTACTCGACGAGATCTATGTTTTATTAAGAGGCTCCCAGACTTAATTCTCACTAGAATATTGGCAAAGTGGTTTACTTGGTTTTGATTTGTTGTTTAATGTGTTTGAGTGGGTTTTCCTAAGCGTAATGCAGGCTCTAGGGTTGTTTTGATGTTAGGGGTAATTTGGTAATTTTAGTGATTTTTATCGTGAAGCTTTTTTTTGGTTTGCAAGATGATGATTTCTATGTTTCTGAGGTCGTATTTTCCTAGCGTAGCGTAGTTTCTAAGTTTTGTCAGTTCGAGATACCTCATCCGGATTTCTGAAACATATCTGGTAACAAAATAAAGCATTGGAATAGACACCCATCATTGGGAACCTTTGCGATCGGGTCGACGAGTTGATTAATCAGGCGAATGCAAAAATGGGGTGTCTACAATGGGGTGTTTACAGATGTCCCTCCTTGGTAGAGGGTTGAAGCAAAGTAGATAGAAAATCTATTTTAGTAGATAGTGCGATATCCGAATGCCAAAGCTAGTGATAGTTCATTTTGCAGCCTGATTTAGCAATTCGTCGGGGTGTTCGGATCCTTGAGGGTAAAACTCTCCCCGAACTAGAAAAATGTCAGGTCCTTGAGCACGAGCTCTCACTAGCAGTGTCAGATCCTTGAATTTTAGAAAATTCTCCTTGACTGATGTGACAACTGTGCAAGTGTGTGGACACAAAATCTGATATAGATTTCAAAGAGTTTGAGTTGGAAATGAGTCAAATCTGTGCATGAAGAGAATATAAACTGAGCATAATTGCAAGAAAACCCTTGGCGGCATCTGAGCATAATTCCAAGAAAACCCTCAGCGGTAACTAAGCATAGTTCCGAGAAAACCCTCGGCGGCATCTGAGCATAATTCCAAGAAAACCCTTGGCGGCATCTGAGCATAGTTTCGAGAAAACCCTCGGCGGCATCTGAGCATAATTCCAAGAAAACCCTTGGCGGCATCTTAGCATAATTCCAAGAAAACCCTTGACGGCATCTGAGCATAATTCCAAGAAAACCCTTGGCGATATCTAAGCATAATTCTGAGAAAACCCTCGGTGGCATCTGAGTATAATTCCAAGAAAATCCTTGGCGGCATCTAAGCATAGTTCCGAGAAAACCCTCGGTGGCATCTGAGCATAATTCCAAGAAAACCCTTGACGGCATCTGAGCGTAATTCCAAGAAAACCCTTGGTGGTATCTGAGCATAATTTCAAGAAAACCCTCGGCGGCATCTGAGCATAATTCCAAGAAAACCCTTGCCGGCATTTGAGCATAATTTCAAGAAAATCCTCGGCGGTAACTGAGCATAGTTCAGAGAAAACCCTCGGCGGCATCTAAACATAGTTCTGAGAAAACCCTCGACGACATCTGAGCATAATTCTAAGAAAACCCTTAGCGGTATCTGAGCATAGTTCCGAGAAAATCCTTGGCGACATCTGAGCATAATTCCAAGAAAACCCTTGGCGGCATTGAACATAGTTTCGAGAAAACCCTCAACGGCATCTGAACATAATTCCAAGAAAACCCTTGATGGAATCTGAGCATAATTCCAAGAAAACCATTGGTCGTATCTGAGCATAGTTCCGAGAAAACCCTCGACGGCATCTGAGCATAAGTCCACGGCATCTGAGCATAGTTTCGAGAAAACCCTTGACGGTAATTGAGCATAGTTCCGAGAAAGCCCTCGATGGCATTTGGCTGAGTAAAACTGAGAATGAAGGAATAAATCTAGGAAAGAACGATTGAAAATGAAATTTAGAAAAGAGGGGTTGAATCTGGGAATGAATAAATTTGGGACAAAATGAATGACCTACCTCCTATGTGAGATCCAAAATGCATTTGTTTGAACCTCAAAGTTTTATCCAAAAGTTTTATGAATTTAAAACCTGAGTTTTTATTTCTTTTGAACCTCAAGGGTTTTTCGAAAAATTGTTATCAAGAGGGTAACCTTAAGTTTGGGGTTCCCATTATCTTTTAGGATTAACATTCCTAAAAAACAAAATGCCCCTAGTTTGAAAATAAACATGGCATTGGAGATAATTGAATACATCATGCAAAAAAATATCCTTATTATAAGTGGGAAACTACATATTTAGAGGAAAAAGAAAATGCCCCTTGTATGAAGGTTTGAAATATTTGATTACCACAAGCGCAATAAAGATCTAACTTTTAATTTTGATTTTATTGAAGATTTTGAGTCAGGCTCACGAGAACAAAATATTTTCTTTTAAGATCATATCATAGAATTCACCCTTCACTCCATTTGTTCACTTGGGGAAGTAAAAATTTTTAGATCGATCATAGACGAGATACTTAGGGCTTCTGAGTCTGTACCTGATTTAAGCTAAGTATTGAACTTGATTATTCGGACTTCAAATGTTACGGCTCGAACCTCTTGAGATTTTATTTTTTTTTTCTTTGTTGCTCTAACTTTTGCTTAGATCGCATTTTCAGGTTTTCAATCTATCGAGTTTGCTCTAGCTTTTGCCTAGATCGCCTTTTCAGGTTTTCAATCTAGCGAGTTTTTTCTTCTTTTTTCTCGGCTCTGATTGTTTCAAAAGTTGTCCTTTCAGATTTTCAACCTTGCGAGCTTGCCTTAATTTTTGCCTAAGTCGCCCTTTTCGGATTTTCAACTTAGCAGGCTTCATCATTTTTTTTTCTTTTGATCTTCTAGAGTTACTGTCTGATCATGCTTTGCTATCTTCCTTGACTTTTCGAACGGTACTTAGGAGGACTTTTATAGGTGGGCTTAGGACTGAGTATAAAAAGAAATGAATTTTGAGGCTCAAAAACCCAAATGCCCCTTGTGTGGCATTTCATTTAAATTTTTTTCTTGAATTTTCTCCCCATTTTGGATGATATTTCTTTTTCTTTTGAATTTTTTTCTTTTTAGATTCTTTCTTTGTCGGGGAATCTATTATTTTATTTTGATGTGGTCGGGCCTGAAGTAACTTCTCAAGTTGCCTACGTACCCTAGAATTTTGGGCTCAGATCAAAACGTAGTTCGAAACTTCCATCCCCTTGGTTAGGTGATCGAGCTGAGAAAGAAAAAGGCATGATTTTTCTTTTTGAAAAGGCTGCAAAGGGGTTGAGAAAGGAGATAATGAACTAGGTAGTAAGAAAATTGATTCGACCAAAGATGGCCTCCTTAAATGTAGTACCGTTTGATTTGGTCAA
Source organism: Akebia trifoliata (assembly GCF_017979445.1). NCBI lineage: Eukaryota > Viridiplantae > Streptophyta > Magnoliopsida > Ranunculales > Lardizabalaceae > Akebia > Akebia trifoliata. Next base: position 25,393,789 of record NC_141376.1, read on the forward strand.
GGTTGGTTGGTTCTGGTAACTCGATTCCATCATGATCTTGAAGCCTGATAGCTTTTCCTGGTAATATTTCCTTGATGATGAATAGACATCCCCAATTTGGTTTGAACTTTCCTCTAGGGTCAAAGATAAGTGTCTGATTCTCTTTGAGTACTAAATCCCCGACTTGTAAGTGACGAGCCTTGATCTTTTTGTCAAATGCACGGGCGACTTTTCTTTGATAAGCTTGCACGTGATACAAAGCTCTCAATCGTTTTTCTTCGATCAAATTCAATTCTTCATACTGTTGGCGAAACCAATCTGCTTCTAACAACTGACTTTCCAACAAGACCCTGAAAGACGGAATTTCCATTTCAACTGGCAAGATTGTTTCCATGCCATAGACTAAGGAGTAGGAAGTAGCTCCAGTAGAGGATCGAATTGAAATTCGATATGTCCATAATGCAAATGGCAGTCTTTCTGACCAATCTCGATGTGATTGACACATTTTCTTGATGATAGTCTTAAGATTCATATTAGCTGCTTCGACTGCTCCATTAGTCCCTATATCGGCTGATAATACGTGATTTGCAACTCAAGATGTAGTGAGGATAGCACCGATACATTTTATAACATCTCCATCGATATTTTCATCTCATCGGGCGAGTACCTATTCTGTGTTGAACAACACCCAAGCTTGCACCTAACATATCTTCTTCAGACCACGCGATCAAGTCTTTTGAAATTTCTGAGTAAATTCAATATCCCCTCGTGTTCCTCTAGGGATATGATGGATTCTATCTGAATTTCTTTAGGAATTATTTTTTTTTGTTCCGAGGTCAATGACCTTTGCATTCCCGATTAAAGGTTAAGCCTGACTCTTATTTTCTTGCTTAGGAAAGAAATCAATCCTTGAAACCAGATTAGTAGTTAATTCGTTAATGCGCTCGAGGTATTCAAAATTTTTCTTTATCCAATCAAATTCAGAAGGGGCGACAGACACCTCTATAAACTCGATAAACTAATTCGACACAACAGGAAAAAAGTAGACTCACTTTAAAGAAGACATGACCTTGCTAAAAAAAGGACTCGAGCTAACCCAAATGAATCATGAAAACTCAAGACAACTACCTACACCAGGCTTGATTAGGATTGAGGACTGAGACATTATTTACAACCGACAGGGTTGACGCACTGTGATCTTCAGGGAACAATTGGAAAATGTTGAGATATTCTAAAAGATTGATTTGGCGTTGACGTTCGTTCCAACAGACCGGACTAGTTACCCTAGCTAGACGATGGACGATTGAGCTTAGGTACAATGAGTACCCTTAAACCTCATTGAAGGTGAATCTGGTCAATTTCAGTGTTACCCCCTTGATAACGTTTTAAATGAACCCTGAGATTTTATCGAATTCTATGCACCAATCCATTAAATAATTCATCAAGTCAATGATTATTCACAAGAAAAATAATTTTATTGCACTCTTGAAAATTATTGAAAAATAATGTTTTTATTGAATAATTTTCTCAAATCATATTATTTTTTGCAATCATTTTCTTTTTAGAAAAATATATTTTGATAATTTTCCAAGGTCTATGCAAAAAATGGATTTTTGGTAAAAAACATATTTCAAAATTTTTCATGCAAAAATAGATCTTTTGAAATCATTTTTCCTTCTTTTTCATTTCATTTGGAAAGTATTTCCTTTTGGAAAACATTTTTCTCAAAAAATATTTTCCTTTTGTAAATCATTTTCCTTCTTTGAAAATGGGTTAAAACCCGAATTTAGCAAAGAATTTGATTTTCATTTTGATTTAAATGGCTCGGCCCATCATGATTGTTGGATCAAGATGGACTGGGTCATTACGAATTATTGTCAAAAATGGATTCTTTATTGGGTCGGTGCATTCATTTTAGTTTTCAAAATAAAATTTTTGATCATTGAGCACAATCATACATTCCTGATCTCATCATTCACATATATCCATTTCATCATTTATATGCATTCTGATCTCATCATTCACATACATTCATATCAATCACAAAGTCTCATAAGATTCCATTCAATGAACAATCCGGGAACACCCACGATAAGTTCGAGTCGTGACCTACAGGGAAGGTTTCTAGACTCTAAGCTTACTACGTGCAATGCATTTTTATCTGGCCACCCTTGCCCAAATACACCTATATACCTCTCGATACGTGGTGACTTGAGTTGATATACCGTATAGGTGATAATCTAAAACCTCAACTCACTTCTCTGAAGCCAAAAATAGCCAGTTTGATCTCCAGTTGAGAGATGGCGCACAATGCTGAGCAAGGGCCCACTTAAATACCTCTCGTCTAGAAGAGACGTAGTCTATCACCCTCGTACAGTAGGGTACAGCGAGGCAAGATCTCGCTTAGGCACCGATTTTGACCAAGAAGTGCAATTGATATACTTAGATTATCTTTTACATACTTATGGGTACAAGTCAAGAGTTGTAGCTTTTATAAATGATTTGACATCCCACGAGGGGACCGACCACGTACTAGTACTACGTTGGCAATCGGGACATGTGACTGTGTAGCTCACAATAGGTCAAAGGCTCAGGTTGCTCCAGCCTGGGTGCTTCAATATACCTATCAGAATCACCTAATCAGACAGTATTGATGCCCCAGTTTGATATACCCTAAGGTACGCAACTGGAGTTTTGGTTTTCATGAATGGCGTCGCATCTCTGAAAAGATCGGGCCACACACTAGTGCCACGTTGGCTATATAGGACGTGTAAGTCTGCAAAACAGTAAACGTGCATGTGGTATGTGCAAAATAAGGTGGGGTGTGCCCAGGGCCTTTTTTAAACAGATTAAGTCATGGGTCCAATTAAACCATACAAGAGAGGATATTAAATCATACAAGTGCAGACATACATTGATCAAAAACATATTCATGTAATTCAATTTAAGATTTAAACATGCATATCTTCTGCATACATCAATTATGGTAGATCAATCAATGAGTACATCATATAATAATCAATTATATCCAATCATTGCAATAGACACAATTTTTGTAATTTTATGGTCCAATCAAGGGTTGTTTTGGGTGATCCTAAATAAATCAAGATTCCAATAGATGTTACATTGATGAGAGAATGATAATTATTGAGATAAGGAGCGATGAACCCTCTTTTTTTTAAATAAAAAAAAAACTAGAAACACATCCCAAAAGAAAATCAAAGAGAAAGATCCTAGTGCCAAATGAACTCGCTCTCAGGAATATTAATAGTATTAACACTAAATAAATTCCGATTTTCTGTGAATTAGGAAAATACAATCTGAACTTGCATCGATGATATCTAAGGCTCTCGATAATGAAATCGAGTGAATTCATATTCTAAATTAATCTACTCGATGGGATCTACGTTTTATTAATAGGTGCTCAGACTTAATTCTAATTAGAATGTTATGTAAAAATGTTTTAACATTGCTGTCCCAACATTCATTCAGCAACAATTTCAGATTTACATATTAAACTTGCATCGATGATATCTAACGCTCCCGATAATGAAATTGAGTGAATTCAAGTTCTAAATTAATCTACTCGATGATATCTACATTTTATTAACAGATTCCCAGACCTAGTTCTGACTGGAATGTTCGATAAAAACGTTTTAACATTACTATCCCAACCTTCATTCAGCAATAATTCCAGATTTACATATTGAACTTGCATCGATGATATCTAAGGCTCGCGATAACGAAATTGAGTGAATTCAAGTTCTAAATTAATCCACTCAATGAGATCTACGTTTTATTAATAGATGCCCAGATCTAATTCTAACTAGAATGTTCTGTAAAATCGTTTTAACATTACTGTCCCAAGCTTCATTCAGCAATAATTCCATATTTACATATTGAACTTGCATCGATGATATCTAAAGCTCCCGATAACGAAATTGAGTGATTTCAAGTTCTAAATTAATCTACTCGATGGGATCTACGTTTTATTAATAGGTGCCCAGACTTAATTCTCAATAAAATATTCTGTAAAAATATTTTAACATTGCTGTCCCAACCTTCATCATTCCATCATTTTCATATGTCAATTTGAATCTTTCATTATTTAGGGATCATCAAAAAGTGACCTTTAATGGGACAAAAATATAATACCCAAAATCATCCACAATCAAGCTACAAAAATAAATAAATAAATAAAATAAATTGAACTAAATAAAAAAAAAACTAGGTCATCCTGGCAATGCTCCCATACTGTGGATTTTTCAAGTCTGATCCTCAATAGTCCCCAGTGGAGTCGCCACTGAAAGCGTTCTTGATCCGCGGGGTTCGCGGATCCACTTTTGACACTTGAGGTTTGTGAGTCGCCACCTAATTATTATGGTCTAGGAACCAAACTGATTCTAAAACGGATAAAAAACTAATCTACTACAGAAAATCTGAATCCGGTGATCATGTTACGGGCTTGGAAGGTGTTAGGCACCAACCCCGCCCGGCAAATGCCGGTCTCTACTTATCCCAAATATAACTACATCGCTAATGACAAAACCTAGATAAAAATAATAATAAAAATCTTACCTTCGATCTGCAAAAGTTCTATTCCCTCAGATCCGGTGAAAATGCTCCTTGTACCGTACTCCTTACTTCGTTCTATTTCCGGATCTGATTTCTGATCTCCGAGGCAAGGTATCACTTTCTTGGATCTGGGTGCTTTAAATTTGTTGTAAATTTTTGGGGTGTTTTTGAAAGGTTTTTGGGTGTTTTTTAGGCTAAAATCGAAGCAAGGGTGTTAGGTAAGGAATTGAGGCTCCAAAATTAAGGTTTTGGAGAGGTTGTGGAGGCTTCTTCACCTACTTTTCCTCGGGTTTTTTCTTTGATACGAAATTAGGGTGTGGAGGCTCTTATTTATAAAGTTTTTTAGGAGAATTAGGATTTCAATTAGGGTTTTAATTTAGGGTTTTGACTTTTAGTCTTATAAGATTGACTTGATTAGTTTAGATTAGGGTTTTGATTTAGGATTTTGACTTTTAGTCTTATGAGATTGACTTGATTAGATTAGTGTTTTGATTTAGGGTTTTGACTTAAGTCTTATGAGATTGACTTTAATACTTGGACTTTAGTCTTTCTTAGTTGGCTTTTAATATCTTGACTTTAGCCTTACTTGACTTTAGTCTTACTTGATTGACTTTAATATTTCACTTTACATTATTTAATGATTTAGTTATTAATTTCAAAAATTTTAATTATTAAAATTGTAAAATTACCGTTTTACCCTCGGAGAGGATTTTTTTACGTTTTAAGTCGTTTTTCAATGTTCTATGATGTTTTGGAATCAGTTTTTCGTAGGAAATTCAATAGGAATGTTGGTTTTTGTCATTTATGAAATTTTTTGTGTGAAATGGTCGTGAATTTTATGAGGGGTATTTTCATAATTTTGTCAAATTTTGTGAAAATTGACGAAGTGATTTATTTAGTTTTGATTTGTTGTTTTATGTGTTTGAATGGATTTTCCTAAGCGTAACGTGGGTTCTAGGGTTGTTTTGATGTAAGGGGTATTTTGGTAATTTGGTCATTTTTAGTGATTTTTATCGTGAAGCTTCTTTTTGATTTGCAAGATGATGATTTCTTTGTTTCTGGGGTCGTATTTTCCTAGCGTAGCGTGGTTTCTAAGTTTTGTCAGTTCGAGATACCTCATCCGGATTTCTGAAACATATCTGGTAACAAAATAAAGCATTGGAATGAACATCCATCATTGGGAACCGTTGCGATCGGGTTGACGAGTTGATTAATCAGGCAAGTGCAAAAATGGGATGTCTACAGATGCCCCTCTTTGGCAGAGGGTTGAAGCAAACTAGATAGCAAATCTATTTTGGTAGATAATGCGATATCTGAATGCCAAAGCTAGTGACAGTTCATTTTGCAACCTGATTTAGCAATTCGTCAGGGTGTTCGGATCCTTGAGGGTAAAACTTTCCCCGAACTAGAAAAATGTCAGGTCCTTGAGCGCGAGCTCTCACTAGCAGTATCAGATCCTTGAATTTTAGAAAATTCTCCTTGACTGGTGTAACAACTGTGCAAGTGTGTGGACTCAAAATATGAGATAGGTTTCAAAGAGTTTGAGTTGGAAATGAGTCAAATCTGAGCATGAAGTAAATATAAACTGAGCATAATTCCAAGAAAACCCTTGGCAGTGTCTGAGCATAATTTCGAAAAAACCCTCGACGGCATCTGAGCATAGTTCCGAGAAAACCCTCAGCGGTAACTGAGCATAATTCCAAGAAAACCCTTGGCGCATCTGAACATAATTCCGAGAAAACCCTCGGCGGTAACTAAGCATAGTTCCGAGAAAACCCTCAGCGGCATCTGAGCATAATTCAAAGAAAACCCTTGGCGGCATCTAAGCATAGTTCCAAGAAAACCCTTGGCGGCATCGGAGCATAATTTCTAGAAAACCCTCAGCGGCATCTGAGCATAATTCCAAGAAAACCCTTAGCGGTATCTGAGCACAGTTCTGAGAAAATCCTCAACGGCATCTGAGCATAGTTCCGAGAAAACCCTCGGTGGCATCTGAACATAATTCCAAGAAAACCCTTGGCGGCATCTGAGCATAATTCTAAGAAAACCCTTGGTGGCACCTGAGCATAGTTTCGAGAAAACCCTCGACGGCATTTGGCTGAGTAAAACTGAGAACAAAGAAATAAATCTGGGAGAGAAACGATTGAACATGAATCTGAAAAAAAGTAGTTGAATCTGGGAATGAATATATTTGGGACAGAATTGATGCCCTATCTCCTATGTGAGATTCAGAATGCATTTGTTTGAACCTCAAGGTTTTATTAAAAAAGTTTTTTGAATTTGAAACTTGAGTTTTTATTTCTTTTGAACCTCAAGGGTTTTTTCGAAAAACTGTTATCAAAAGGGTAGCCTTAAGTTTGGGGTTCCCATTATCTTTTAGGATTAGCATTACTCAAGAATAAACTGCCCCTAGTTTGACAATAAACATGGCATTGGACACATCATGCAAAAATTAAAAAAGTGCCCCTAGTATAAAGGGGAAAAACTACATATTTAGAGGAAAAAGAAAATGCCCTTTGCATGAAGGTTTGAAATATTTGATTACCATAAGCGCAATAAAGATTCAACTTTTGATTTTGATTAATTTTATTGAAGGTTTTGAGTCAGGCTAAAGAAAACAAAATTTTTTCCTTTTGAGACTCATCATAGAATTCGCTCTTCTCTCCCTTGGTTCGATTGAGGAAGTAAATATTTTCAGATCGATCGTAAACAAGATACTTGAACTTGATTATTCGGACTTCTGATGTTTCAACTTGGGATTTTCTTCTGTTTTTCTTTATTGCTCTAACTTTTGCCTAGATCGCCTTTTCAGGTTTTCAGTCTAACGAGTTTGCTATAGCTTTTGCCTAGATTGCCTTTTCTGATTTCGATCTAGCGAGCTCTTTCTTTTTTCTTGGCTCTGATTGTTGCCAAAGTTGTCCTTTCAGATTTTCAACCTTACGAGTTTGCCTTAATTTTTGCCTAAGTTGTCATTTTCAAGTTTTCAACTTAGCAGGCTTTATCATTTTTTTATCTTTTTTTTTTCTTCTCCTCTGAACTTCTAGCATTACTGTCTGATCATGCTTTGCTACCCTCTTTGACTTTTTCACACGGTACTTAGGAGGACTTTTATAGGTAGGCTTAGGACTAGGTATAAAAAGAAAGGAATTTTGAGTCTCAAAAACCCAAATGCCCCTTGTGTGGCATTTTTCTTGAATTTTCCTCCCCATTTTGGATAATATTTCTTTTTCTTTTGAATTTTTTCTCTTTAGATTTTTTTTTTTGTCGAGGAATCTATTTTTTTATTTTGATGTGGTCGGGCCTAAAGTAACTTCTCAGGTTGCCTACGTACCCCAGAATTTTGGGATCAGACCAAGACGTAGTTTGAATTTTTCCCTTCCCTGAGTTAGGTAATCAGGCTAAGAAGTAAAAGGCATAATTTTTCTCTTTTTGAATAGGCTGCAAAGGGGTTGAGAAAGGAGATAATGAACTAGGTAGTAGGAAAATTGATTCGGCCAAAAACGGCCTCCTTAAATGTAGTACTGTTTGATTTGGTCAAGGTTGGTTGGTTCTGGTAACTTAATTCCATCATGATCTTGAAGCCTGACAGCTTTTCCTGGTAGTATTTCCTTGATGATGTATGGACCTCCCCAATTTGGTTTGAACTTCCCTCTAGGGTCAAAGATAGGTGCCCGATTCTCTTTGAGTACTAAATCCCCGACTTGTAAGTGACGGGTCTTGATCTTTTTATCAAATGCATGGATGACTCTTCTTTGATAAGCTTGCACGTAATACAAGGCTCTCAGTCATTTTTTTTATCAAATTCAATTCTTCATACCGCTGGCGAACCCAATCTGTTTCTGACGATTGACTTTCCAATAAGACCTTGAGAGATGAAATTTCCATTTCAACTGGCAAGATTGCTTCCATGCCATACACTAAGGAGTAGGGAGTAGCTCCAGTACAGGATCGAATTGAAGTTCGATATGCCAATAGTGCAAATGGCATTTTTTCATACCAATCTCGATGTGATTGACACATTTTCCTTATGATAGTTTTAAGATTCTTATTAGCTACTTCGACTGCTCCATTAGTCTGAGGGCGGTAAGAAGATAATTTGTGGTGTGAAATTTTGAACTTTGAACACAAAGTAATAACATCAGCTTTGAAATGTGACCCGTTATCATAAATCAGTTCCGAAGGTACCCCATACCGGCTGATGATGTTCGTTTGAATAAACTTTGCAACTTGAGATGCAGTGAGGACAGTATAAGAGGCAGCTTCGACCCGTTTAGTAAAATAATCGATAGCAACCAAAATGTATTCATGCCCATTTGATGTTTTAAGCGATATTTTACCAATAATGTCAATTCCCCAAACTGAGAATGGCCATGGTGAAGTCAAACCAACTAATCGAGAAGGGGGCACATGTATGAGATTTGCATGTATTTGGCATTTGTAGCAGGTCTTGACCATGTGATGACAATCTGTTTCCATCGTAGCCCTGTAGTACCCTTGTCTCATAATTTTTTTAGCTAACATTTTCCCACTCATGTGAGGGCCGCATTCTCCTGAATGTAGTTCAACCATTATCTGTTCAGCATGATCTTCATCGACGCACGAAAAATGAATCCCATCATAAGAGCTTTTGTATAAACTTCCTACGCACAGGATGAATTGAAATGCTAATCTTAAAAGGGTTTGTCGTTCCTTCCTCGATGCTTCTTCTGAAAATTCTTATTTTTCCAACACCTTTTTAATGTCTTTGTACCACGACTTTCCATCACGTAGTCGAGTAGCAATATGCAGGTTAGTCTTTGACTACAACAGTGATCGGCCTCAATTCCATGCCAGGGGGTAAATGGATCATTGAAGATAGAGTGGCTAACGAGTCAGTAAATCTATTATCTTCCCTTGACACGTGTTGGAACAGAATAGCTTCAAACTTACTCACTAAGTTTAACAAATACTCATGATAAAGCTTCAGCTTTTCATCCCTAGTCTTCCATTCTTCCAATGACTGGTGTATGACCAAGGCTGAATCCCCAAAAACTTCGATTTCTGTAATGCTCAGATTCAACGCAGCTTCAAGTCCAGCAATGCATGCCTCATATTCGACTGTGTTATTGGTGTTAGAGAAAGCTAACTTAATAGCAATCGGAACATGACATCCTTCCGGAGAAAACAGGACTGCCCCTATTCCATACCCATTCTGATTGGCGGCTCCATCGAAATACAACTGCCATGTTTGGTTCTGAGGCTCTTCTTCAACATGTATTCTCATCTGGAAACTGATCAATAGGCCTTGTTCCTTCTACTACCGGGTGATCTGCTAAGTATTCTGCCACAGCTCTCCCCTTGATGGATTTTTGTGTAACGTACGTGATATCAAACTCTGATAACAACAATAACCATCGTGCGGTTCTCCCTGTCAGTGCCAATTTCTCGAAAAGATACTTGAGAGGATCCATCCGAGATAACAAGACAATTGAATGAGATAGCATATAATGTCAAAGTCTCTGAGTAGCTGATACTAGTGTCAAACAAGTTTTTTTCAAGGCTGAATACTTTCGTTCATACTTTAACATCTTCTTACTGATGTAGTAGATAGCCATTTCTTTGCGAGTATCTTTGTCATACTGTGCAAGCATGCATCCCATAGCTTCTTCTGTGACTAACAGATAAAGAAGAAGTGGTTCACTCGGTGTTGGTGGAACCAAAATAGGCGAATTCAAGTTCTAAATTAATCTACTCGATGGGATCTATGTTTTATTAATAGGTGCCTAGACTTAATTCTCACTAAAATATTCTGTAAAAATATTTTAACATTGCTGTCCCAACCTTCATCATTCCATCATTTTCATATGTCAATTTGAATCTTTCATTATTTAGGGATCATCAAAAAGTGACCCTTAATGGGACAAAAATACAATACCCAAAATCATCCACAATCAAGTCACAAAAATAAATAAATAAATAAAATAAATGGAACTAAATAAAAAAAAATTAGGTCATCCGGGCAATACTCCCATACTTGGGGTTTTTCAAGTCTGATCCTCAATAGTCCCCAGCGGAGTCGCCACTGAAAGTGCCCTCGATCCGCGAGGTGCGCGGATCCGCTTTTGACCCTTGAGGTTTGGGAGTCGCCACCTAGTTATTACGGTCTAGGAACCGAATACTGACTCTAAACGGATAAAAAAACTAATCTACTAAAAAAAACCTGAATCAGGGGATCACATTACAGGGTTGAAAGGTGTTAGGCACCAACCCCGCCCGGCCAATGCCGGTCTCTACTTATCCCAAATAACACTACATTGCTAAAAAACCTAGATAGAAAAAATAAAAGAGATTTTACCTTCGAATGCAACGGTTCTATTCCCTCAGATTTGATAAAACTGCTCCTTGTACCGTACTCTTTACTTCGTTCTATCTCCGGATCTGATTTCGGATCTCCGAGGCAAGGTATCTCTTCCTTAGATCTGAATTTTTTGAATTTTGTTACCGATTTTGGGGTGTTTTTCAGGCTAAAATCGAAGTATGGGTGTTAGGTAAGAAGTTGGGGCTTCAAAATTAGGGTTTATGGGAGGCTAGGGAAGAATTTGACCTACTTCTCTTAGGATTTTTTATTTGATACGAAAATAGGGTGTGGAGGCTCCTATTTATAAAGTTTTTTAAAAGCATTAGGGTTTGATTAGTGTTACTTTTAGAGTTTTAATTAGGGTTTTGACTTGGTCTTATGAGATTGACTTAGTCTTTAGGGTTTTAATTTAGGATTTTGACTTTAGTCTTATGAGATTGACTTGATTAGTTTATATTAGGGTTTTGATTTAGGATTTTGACTTTAATCTTATGAGATTGACTTGATTAGTTTAGATTAGGGTTTTGATTTAGGGTTTGACTTTAGTCTTATGAGATTGACTTTAATACTTTGACTTTAGTCTTTCTTGGTTGGCTTTTAATATCTTGACTTTAGTCTTACTTGATTGACTTTAAGGTTGACTTTAGTCATACTTGATTGACTTTGATTTTTGGAGAACCCCCTTTTATTATATCTTTAATTCTTTGGGCCCCTAGATGGAGGGGTCCTTGAATAAATATCCTAACAACCATCAACAATTTTTCCTGAAAGCCTGATTGATCGATTTTTTAGTTTAAATTTTTAAATTAATTTTATTAATTTTTCACTTTACTTTATTTAATGTTTTATTTATTAATTTCAAAATTTTTAATTATTAAATTTGTGAAATTACCGTTTTACCCTCAGAGAGGATTTTTTACGTTTTAAGTCCTTTTTCAATGTTCCAAGATGTTTTGGAATCAGTTTTTCATAAGGAATTCAATAGGAATGTTGGTTTTTGTCATTTATGAAGGTTTTTGTATGAAATGATCGTGAACTTTATGAGGGCATTTTCGTAATTTTGTCGAATTCTGTGAAAATTGGAGAAATAATTTATTTGGTTTCGATTTGTTATTTTATGTGTTTGAATGAGTTTTCCTAATCGTAACGTAGGCTCTAGGGTTGTTTTGATGTTAGGGGTATTTTGATAATTTGGTCATTTTTAGTGATTTTTATCGTGAAGCTTCTTTTTGGTCTGCAAGATGATGATTTCTATGATTCTGGGGTCGTATTTTCCTAGCGTAGCGTGGTTTCTAAGTTTTGTCAGTTCGAGATACCTCATCTGGATTTCTGAAACATATTTGATAATAAAATCAAGCATTGGAATAAATATCTATCATTGGGAACGGTTGCGATCGAGTTGACTAGTTAATTAATCAGACGAGTGCAAAAATAGGGTGTCTACACAAGGCATGCCACAGACCAATGTTGGCAGCTTAAGTATCAAGTCCAAAATCTAATTGAAAAGAAAACAATAATCTTGGATGGGCCAATAGCCCAAGCACTTCAATAGAATATCAATCAGAACCTGTTACCGACACACAATGAGGCAGACAATGGGCCGACTATAAATACCATAGAAAGGGATGAACCAAACTTCGACTCTTCCGTTTTGATAGCACTTATTTGGCTCAAAGGTTAGAGTCAATTTGAGGAAGGAACTCGTATCATCAAGTGTAAATGTTTTACCCCAAGATATAACTAACCAATCATCGTCCCGACTTCAAGTCAGAATGGTCAATCTCGTTATTCACTCCAACTCCCCAACTTCGAATCCTTCATAATCACCGCTCATCATACCTTACGATCTACCAACTGCAAATCATTCCTCTCGACCACCCCTCATCATACCTTGCACCATACCAATTTTAAACTCTTCCTCTCGACCACCTCTTATCATACCCTATACTGCACCGACCTCTCAAACCTCAACCTCTTTCTCTTGACCACCTCTCATCCTATCCTATACTAACCCATAAACCCCTGACTTCACCTCTTATCCTCCATCTAAAGTTAGATCCTCAACCCATGACCATCATATCTCCTAAACATTTTCATACTGTTCAAATAAAATCATCCCTTGAAATTATGAGACGATGATTGTTACATCGACAGTGATTGAAAAATTGAAAGAAGCTATCGTTATAGACATTGGTTATATGACTAGATCAGGAAAGTGCTACAAAGAAAGGGAGTAAAAAAATCAAATAGAGGAGAAAGAAAAAAAGGAAAAAAAAAGTTGGTAGAAGAAGAATGGACATCGTAAAAAAAATCAGACAAGAAGAATAGTCGAGTGACTAACAAAGAAGTAGTTGACCTCCTCAAACTCATTTGAAAGAGTGAGTACAACATAATGGAGTAGTTGAATAAGATGCCAGCTCAAATCAGAATATTTGACCTACTATTAAATTTAGAGCACCATTGAGAAGCATTACTCAAAGTCCTTAGTAATACACATATACCTAAGACCACCTTACCAGAAGAATTGGAAAAGACAATGGGACAGATCATGACTCCCAATCTGATCACATTTACATAAGAGAAATTTATCAACGGAGGGCGTGAACACATTGAGCCATTACACATCATGGTAATGTGCAAAGACATAATAGTAGCAAGGGTATTGATCGACAACGGTTTGGCTCTTAATGTTTGTCATTTACAAATTTTGCACAAGCTAAATGCAAATTTTTTTCACCTCAGGCCAACTAGAAGGACCTTCAGGGCTTTTAATAGTAAAAAAACTGAGTCGCAAGGGGAACTAGACCTCCCTGTCACCATCGGATCATGCATACTCGAAGTGTCATTTGAGATCTTAGACATACCCACGACATTCAATCTCCTCATTAAAAGATCCTGGATCAATGTTGTAGGAGTAGTCCCTTCTTCTTTGCACCAATGGGTCAAATTTATCATGGAACAGAGGGTCATTTCCATCATCGTAGAAAACCTCATACTAGTTGACCAATCACTAGACATGCCTTACATTGATGTAAAAATGATTGGGAACAAAGAAAGGTATCACGCCTTTCAAATCACATCCATCAATCATATCCCAAGAGGAAAAGAAAAGATAAGGACAGAGTTGTCGAAAGTAAATCTGATGATCAGACGAGTAATGAAGAAGGCAGGGTATCGTTCAAAATAAAGGCTAGGACCAAAAGGAAAAGGTAGAGCTATTGTGATCAACGCCCAAAAGCACATTTCCTACTTCGATCTGGGATTCAAGCCTACGAAGAAAGATATCTTCGATATAAATGATAAGAAGAGGGAGCTTCAACTCGTATGAAGACATAATCGAGAGCCTAATGTATGGAACTTGGGCTAAATACCACACATCAGCATCAACTTCCCATCGCAAGAAAGATTAGTAGAGCTATCAAAACCACCGTCAACAAACTACATTAGAGAGCCAAGAGTTGTAAGTATAGAGCCTATTCAAATACAAAGAGACTAATTTGTTGAGTCCCTGTATTCCTTTACGGATGGCATGGACATCTTGTTCGGAGGGGATTCCTAAGAAAGTCAAAAAAAAATCCCACCAAGGCGAAAGTCGCAATATGTGAAGAAAAAGAAGAATTACTGTTCCCCTTCAGGATCGATTAAGGATCTATTGTAATTCCACCCACCCTCTAGGTGTCTGTACTTGGACTTGACAACAAACAACCAAAAATGATAGTCATATTTGAATCATCAAGGGAGCCACTCTCCTGACTTATCTATCATGTAGAAGAAAGGAAAGTCCTCAAAAATTGGTAGGAATACCCAATCACTTATGAGGCTGCAATGGGGTCTAGAATTCCTATGGACTCCAAAAAAAATGTCATTAGTAGGATCTCATTTGCTCAAGAACCATAATGAGCCCTCGTTCTAGAAGTAAAAACTGTTTTAGGGGCTCACTTTCATTCCTAATAAATTTGAATAATTTTTCTTCATCTTGTTTAAGGAATTCAAATAATTTACAAAATCTAAAAAAATAAAAAATATTTCAAAATTCAAAAAAAATCAAATATCTTCAAAAACTTTAAAAAATTAGAAATCTCCAAAATACAAAAGGTTTTCAAAGAATTACCTCAGCTGAAGGAGCCTTGTGACAGAATAGAGTATGAAAGAAATGAGTACGACTTTGACCTCGAGATCAAAGAGGAAGATGTTGAATATCCTCTAAAAGAAATCAAAGAACACATGGAATGTCATGAGAAGAGTATTCAATCAAATATAGAGTATACAAACTCAGTGAACCTAGGCACCAAAGATGATCCACGTATCGTCAAGATCATAGAGATGACAAAGTTTTTACAACAGTACCAAAATGTTTTCATATGGTTCTATCAAGACATGTCCGGTTTAGATACAGATTTAGTCATTCACAAGTTACTTATCACACTGGGAAGCAAGCCAGTCAAGCAAAAATTACAAAAATTAAAATCAGAATGGACGCTTAAGGTCAATGATGAAGTAATGACGTAGTTCCAAGCAAGTTTTCTTGCGGTATCCACCTATCCCAAGTGGTTCGCTAATGTCGTTACTGTACCAAAGAATGATGGGAAGGTACGCATGTGTGTATACTACCAAGATTTGATAGAGCCAACCCTAATGAAGACTTTCCATTACCACACATCGACACTCTGATCGATAATATAGTTGGGCACGGTATGTTCTCATTCATGGACGACTTCTCAGGTTATAATCAAATAAAAATAGTTAAAGAAGACCAAGAGAAGACTGCGTTCATCACATCTTGAGGCACCTTTCACTATAAAGTCATGTCATTTGGTCTCAAGAATGCTGGGGCAACTTACCAGTGAGTCATGATTGTTTTATTTCATGACATGATTCACAAGAAAATAGAAGTATATGTGGACGAAATGATAATTAAATCGAATCTCGACAAGGACCATCTTGTGAACTTGAAAAAACTGTTTGATCGATTAAGGAAGTACAACTTAAGGCTTAATCCAACAAAGTCGTATTTGGGACAACGTCAGGAAAGTTATTGGGGTTCATTGTTAGTAAAAAAGGTATTGAAATTGATCTGGCTAAGATAAAATACATTATAATATGGAGCTACCTAAATCAGATAAAGAGATCAGAGGTTCCTAGGGAAAATTCAGTATATTAGTCAGTTCATCACACAACTCACGCCGATCTGTGAGCCAGTATTTAAACTACTGAAGAAGAACGAGCCAAAAGAATGGAACAAAGACTGTCAAGAAGCTTTCGATAAAATTAATAAATACCTGTTTAACCCACCAGTTCTGGTTCTTCCCACACCTAGTCAACCTCTACTGATGTGTCTCTCAGTGCAAGAAAATTCCATGGGCTACATATTGGGGCAACATGATGAAACTGGTCAAAAAGAACAAGTCATCTACTACCATAGCAAGAAATTCACAAGTTACGAGGTGAACTATTCAACTCTCAAAAAAACGTGTTGTGCCCTCATCTGAGCATCACAACAGCTACGCCATTACTTACTAAATTATTCGACTATGCTCATTGCTCGGATGGATCCTTTGAAGTATCTCTTTGAGAAGTTGATATTAACAAGACGTACTGCAAAATGACAATTACTATTATCTGAGTTCAACATCACCTATGTCACTCAAAAGACTATTAAAGGACAAGCCATTGATGACTACTTAGCAGAGTACCCTTTACCTGACTATGAGCCATTAAAGATAAATTTTCCTAATGAAGCCATTTTATTTGCCGAAGTCGAGGACGACGATGAAGATAAAAGCCGAAAATGTACTTTGATGGAGCAGTAAATCAAAAGGAAAACAGAATTGGGACAGTCTTGGTTAAGCCAAACGGAACTCATATCCCCATTGCAGTCAAACTAAGGTTTCAGTATTCTAATAACGAAACCGAGTACAAAGTATGAATTGTGGGGTTGAAAGCAACGACTGACCTCAAAATAGATGAAATAAATGTATTCGAAGACTTGAGTTTTGTAGTCTACCAGACAACGGAAGAATTGAAGACTCGAAAGCAAGTTGGTTCCTTATCATGAGTACTTCAAGGATCTAAGCTCAAACTTTGTCTGAATCTCATTCACTTATATGCCACGGGCTAAGAACCAGTTTGTAGAGGCATTGGCTATTCTAGCCTCAATGATCAGCATCCCCGAAGATACCATTATCAACCCTATTGAGATTGGTATTCAAGACGAACCAGCATATTGTTTGTCGATGGAAGTCGAAGAACATGAAGAAAAATCATGGTATGCAGACATCAAGGAATTCTTAGAAGATCAAACTTTCCCACCTAATGCCACAACAAATGACCGAAAGACTATTTAGAGATTGGCAGGACAATTCTTCTTGAGTAGTGGAACCTTGTACAAAAAGTCACACCCCGAGGTCCTCCTCAGGTGTGTAACAGAAGCAGAAGCTCAACGTTTAATCAAAACCATACATGGTAGAATCTATGGACTTCACATGAATAGACATATGCTCACAAAAATGATAATGACAATGGGTTACTACTAGATGACTATGGAGAACGACAGGTACCAACATATTTGGAAGTGTCATTTGTGTCAAATTTACGCCAACAATACCAACACGCCACCTTAAGAATTGCACAACATGACTTCTCCCTAACCCTTCTTACTCTAAGGCATGGATATCATCGGATAAATCAATCCTCAAGCTTCTAATGGGCATCGCTTCATCTTGGTCGCGATCAACTATTTTACAAAATGGGTAGAAACCGCATCTTACGCCAATGTTACAAGGGCCAACATCTTGAGACTCATGAAGAACAACATCATATGTCGGTATGGCCTCCCAAGCGGGATAATAATTGATAATACCAAAAATCTCAAGAACATAAACATGTCCAAAATGTGCAAAGACTTTCAGATCACCCATCATAACTCAGTTATCTGCAAACTAAAGATGAACAAAACAGTTGAAGCTGCCAACAAAAATATCAAAAATATCAAAAAGATCAACAAAAAAATGGTTGTTACTTACAAGGATTGGTACAACATGTTATCATTCACTCTATACACTTATCAAATATCAATCCAAATCTCGACTGGGCAACACCCTATTCACTAGTCTACGGAATGGAAGCAGTCTTGTCGGTTGAAATTAAGATTCCCTCCCTATGGATCTTTGAAGTAGTTGAACCAAATGAAGTAGAATGGATCCAAGCCCGATTCGATCAGTTGAACTTAATAGAAGAGAAACGTCTTTTAGCTATCTGCCATGGTCAAAATTATAAATGGATACTAGCACGAGCTTATAACAAGAAGGTTCGACCTAGATAGTTCTTGCCAGGAGACCTTTTCTTGAAGAAGATTTTGCCAATACAAAAAGAAACAAAAGGAAAGTTTTATCCAAATTACGAGGGATCATTCGTCGTCCAAAAGGTATTGTCCGGAGGAGTGTTAATCCATAGAGAGGTATTTCCATAACCGATTAATGCCGCCACCATCAAGAAGTTTACCCCTAAAGTCATCACTTTAAATGAAGAGAGGCTATCTTTCTACTACCTGAATAATTACCCACCCTTAGTTAACATTTTTGAGCCATCACGTTCATTTCTTAACCTAGGACTGGGGCAAGTCACCATTATCAAAAAATTAAAAAAGATCAAAAGTCAAAAAAAATGTCAAAGTATACTCTTGCCTACATGAGTATAAACTGTGAACGGCTAAAATACAAAAAATTAGAAAAAGTCAAAAATCTCGAACGTTTGCTCTCAAGCTCAACCCAAATCTCCTATCTAAACAAGTTAGTGAGACATTAGGAGGAGACATAGGTTATATTTTCAAAATACAAAAAGACGAACCCTATGTCCATTCTATCCCTCAAAAAATTTAAATCTAACTTTTTTTCATCATTTTGCAACCCTAGCCTAAGCCTATGTTTTGACCTATTTAAAGTCCTCTCAGATCAAGGAATGGCTTAAGGCAACTTAGTAATGGTGGAAGCATGTCAAGAAAAACATCGTCAGGGTATAGTTGATCTTGCTACTTAATTCAAATTTCAAACCACCAAAGTCATTGGAAGATCCAAGAGGGGAGACCAGGTCAGATATTTAAAAAAAAAATGACTTGAAGTGTAAAGTCATTGATCTTGAAGCTTAACTTGAGTCACAACACCATGAAAATCATCGGAAGAACTCGAGAGGGGAATCCAGAACTATTACTCAAGGAAGAGCGCTTCTAGAAGAATAAAATGTTCAATCTCGCAGCTCAACTTGAGTCACCAAGCCACAAGGGGCATAGAGAAATCTAGGGGGGGTTCAAAGAGAAAATCTATAAAGTAAGCATAGACTAAAAGGGAATGGTGAAAACCTACAAAGGCGTTGTGAGTAAAAAAAATATGTCTATGGCAAGATCAAAATCACTGGCACGATGAAAATCCAAAAAGGACGTCGATGCATAAAAATGTGAAAATAGGGTTTAGTAAAAATCGTAACTGGCACCAGGGGCAAAATGAAAAGAAAAAAAAAACAAAATAAAATATAAACAAAAAAAACAACTCTTGGCCCGCAAGAGTGTAAACTATGAACGACAAATATCTTGGAGTCCTTAATATTCCAATGGATACAACGAAGATAACTCAGTCAAAATTCTTAGTCTCGGGGATGACTCTAAAATTGTTAAGGATTGGATAACATTAAGGATTGGCTGACACTTGCATGCTCAACATTTGGCAAAAATACCATAATCTTCAAAGTTCAGAGTTGTCAAACATTGGTCTGTCATAGATTATTCAACAAAAATAATCTTTCAAAATCTAAAATAAGAATAAATACATCATCAAAAGTATTAATTTTGGCCTGTGACAAAAAATCTAGGACTTTCTCAAAATCAAGAGTTTCAAAAACAGTAGATATATCTAAGACCATTACGTAAAAAACATATTTTTCATTTCATTATTTTCAAATAGTTCTACATGGTTCTTTTTTAAAGCAAAGTACAAAAGGGGACAATGGAAGAAGAACTACTCAAACACTACCATGAGGAACACAGTAGGCATCAAGTCTAAGACTTTGATTTAAGCAACCTGATCAATGATGATTCTCTCCACATCTGAAACAAGACAACTTACCAAGTACTCAACTATAATGTCATCATGCATCCTCAAAGCAAGCGTCTCTTAAGAATGGAAACGTTATGCCAAGTTTCTCTAGACGATCCTGTAATTTCCATGAAAGGGAAGAAGGAAGTTTGAAATTCAAAATCAAGAATGAAAAAAAATATTACAAAAATTTCATTACATGGTTTGAAGCGTCAATCATTTTCAAAAACCATCAAAGTTTATCCAAGATTTCAAAGGAACTCCATGCCACGAAGATTATGATTTCAAAAAGACTAACCATGTCAGACCCTATGCTTGGGTAGCCACATTTTACAAATAAAATCTTCAATCCATCCGACGTTTTTTATCATCATGCAATAAATAGTTTTTCATGCAAATAAAGGGTCTAATTTTTTTATTTTTTTTTATAGTTCTTTGCAAGTAACTCCTGCAAAAAGGGGCAGCTATACAAATCCCAATTTGCACAAATCTATTAGAAATTTCTGAAAACTTCAAGTGGATTTCGATCAAAAATCCAAAACCCTTCAATGGACCCATGTTGCATAAAAATTGTCACTTGACACATTTTCGTTTTGCATACATGCATCATGTCATATAGTTTTGCATGTCAAAACCTTGTCCCTAATCCATTATAATTCTATACTTACTCTTATAAATCAATTTTAATCCATATTCATTCTCCATTAACCAATCCATCACCCATACCATAACCCAAATTCATTTCCTAACCCAACCTAAGCCCAACACAAAGTCCATTCTCTAAGTCCAAAACTAAATCCACTCTCAAACTTCCAAAGTTCATAACCCAAGTCCATTCTAAGTCCAATAACAAGCACATTCTCTCACACCTCCTCAAAAGATGACATATGTTGACCTCCCATAAGCCCTTAATACCCAATGTACCAACCTCATTGGAAAGTTAACTACCCCTTGTGAAAACTCAAGAATACCCTTTCCAAAAAGAATGGTCAAACCAAAAATGTGTTTTCGCCTTTAGTAATAGTTCATAAAGTTGAGAGAAATTCCAATCATACCCTCAAAAGGTGAGAATCTTGAAGTACATACAAGAAGTTATCCTATTAGTATATTTCAAATATATACTTCCACCATTGATTTATGAGTTATTTAAAAATGAACCAAGGTCTATTTTTTACCACCACTTCACATTTACACATGTCATTCTTATACTCACTCTCTCATTAATCCATTTCAAAAGTATACATTTACCCTTACTTTATAAGTTATTTACAAATGAACAAAAGTTTACTTTTTACCTACCACTCCACCTTTACACATGTCACTCCCCTACTCACCCTCCCAAAAGTACTTTATATTCTCTCATCTTTATTTATCAAAAAACCAAATATCAAATAATGTTTTTTAGGTTTCTTCACAAATGTCATCTTAACCCTTATACAAATGAAAAATATAAAAAGAAATAACTTACACCTCATGTCAATTCTCTTTATTTTTAGGGTAGGACAACTTTATCCCCAAAAGTTCTCCAAAAACTCTATAAATACCTTCATTTTCTATTAACAATTCATGCTCTCAAGCCCCCATCTCTCAACCTAAAACTCAACCAAAATCCCTATTCATTCTCACATCCCTCAACCTTCAACTCTCTCAACCCTCAACTACATCCTTCAACTCTCAATTTCATCTTTCAAAGCTCAAGTTCATTCAAGACTTCCCAAAAGACAAAGTGAGTATAGATAGATTTTCTTTTTCTTTTATTTTATTTTAATACTTGCATCTTTTTCTTCTATCTTTCTCATTTTTATTTTTAGAATCACCTAAGATGTAATGGAGAACCCTCCTTCATCTCGAGTAGATTGAACCTCAACTTTGGACATGGAATGCTTGAAGTGATTTGGTTAAAAGAATGGAGGTTGAAGCCCCTTTTAACCCATTTTAATCTCATACAGCATAATGCACACTATGCATACACACTACGCATGCTGGCTATGATAAAAAATTGTATAACTCTCTTGATAGGGTTAAAACACTAAATTTTTAGTTAAGCATACATACATTAAAGTTGTAAATCTAAGGAAACTCCATATATGGAATTTCTCTAAAATCCTAAACCAACATTTCAACTCATGCAAAAATGTGTTGGCTCCATAGGATATTCCTCATGTTAACACTAATATTAAATTCTCTTTCAAACTCTTTCAAAGAGGAACATATTCACCATGTGCACACATCCACTTCATGCATTTTGTTATGTTAATCTTTTAGAAAATAATCAAAACTAAAGGTACCACCTTAGCTGGAGAGAATGGGGTGCCTAACTTTCACATTCTCTAATCGAATCTACTTACCTAGATCTTAGGTAGACAATGTCTTTTTCATTAATGAGAGTTACTACAATGTCATGAAAATAATTTTCTAAAATAAAATTGATGTGGGTGCCCATTCACACCCATTATAAAAAAAAATGGTGGCGACTCCAAACAATGTAACATTGAGGTTCAAAAATGAACTTCTCATGTCTACAGTCACATTGAACAGCCAACCTAAGCCAGATAAATAGTCCACCAAGTAGGGTAAACTGCATCGACCGACCATAAAATCAAGAACTAACACCTAGTAAAGTATTGGAACAACATGTCCCAACTAAAAACTATCAAGTTGTATAATCCCAATTATCTAACTCCACCATTGTGTATTATGTATCTGTTGCTTTATTTTGAATTATAAAATAAAAAATATGTTTGTTATTTCAAGTTTATCAATTAGAATGTATAAAAAGAAAATTTTACGGTATGAATACTACTAATTGATGTAATGTGAATTTTAACTGGTTAGCTGCTCATCCCTGGATATAAGTACTAATTCACCATAATTTATTTTGTAAAATCTTGCATGAATTGAAATGATTGAGAATGCTTACTCGTTCAAGCTAAGAGAGGTTATCAATGAGACATATTTTTTTTACTTACTGGGTAATCTTTGTTACTCACCATTTCCTTCTCATTTTTTTTAGTTTAGAACATGTACTTGACGAGACGGGAATAGAGCTAATGAGTGAGGATCATTTAGTAAGTCAAATAGACAATCAGAATTCATTACCTAGTGAATATTGGGATTATACCTACTAGCCACGCCAGTTTGTCTAGGCTGTGTTACAAATTTTGGGTTGAATGTTAGGACTATGTTAGTGAAAGGTCATTTTGTGAATCCTCTATAGTCTTACTTCTTCCGCACTTTGATCTACCTTACGTTGTTAGATCTATATAAACTTTCGTTGTTATCTTATTTTTTTGTATACATATATGCAGGATATTATGTATATGGTTTAGTAGGTATTTTGAGTGCCTTGAAATGCTAAAATAAACAGAGGAAACCATGTCAAAGTTTCAAGACGCCATGTAGTACCTCGAGATTTGACATGGGATTTCGTGTTAGTATTTCGAGGGCATCATAAAATGGTATCAGAGCTTATTATTAGGTTCTTATGGGACATAGATAACTCTGTTACATACATAGAAGTAGTTGATATCATAGAGTGATATCTAAAATCCAGTATTTGAACTCACTAGCAGTTTCTTATTAAGATCATGAGCTTTTCTATGTTTAGAAGTCTAAGCCTAAGATAAGATTCTAGGTTCATTCTGTTAGTAATGGAAATAATATCCGTTGCTAAATTCTAGGTTAAGGTAATAATTAATAATTATGTAAGAATAATTTTATCCTTATTCTGATAAGTGCCTTGTTACAGATAAACATAAGTAAGATGAATGGATGAGATAAAGGTCGAATGAGAGGTCAAGTCATAGTAGAGACGGAATAAGCTTCGGATCAGACCACTGACCTGATAACATAGTTGATGTCATTCATGGGACAAATGACTGAGTCTTTGACCAAATTAAGATAGGAGATTAATCTTATGTATCTTTGTGTAGAAATTGCAGAGATTTAGAAATTAAAATATAGACTTTGGGTAAGTCGAATTCGTTCCATAGGGACAATAAAGATTCAAAAGTTCATTCGGATTAAAACCAAAACAGAGTTTAAAAATAGATTGATTTAAAAACAAAACAGATTTGTTGCACAAATAAGTTGAAAATTAACTTGCAATTAAAAAAAAATAAAAAGTAGAGATTGAAAATATAAGAAAGAGGACTTAGAGAAGTCAATCAAACCTTTGCAAATCATCCATAATGTAGATTAATTCTAAAAATAACTCAATCCATGGAGCAAGTCATTGTTCATGGATCGGAAGGTGGAGCAATTAAATCATCGAAAGTAACAAAAAGTTATTCCTGAAAATCCTAATCTGATTGAGATTGCCTAACTTATATTCTGATTCTTCACAGAGCATAGTCGTTCTTGAACTTATCTAAGTAATGGCTATCAAAGTTGAATCAGAAATATAAACTACATTACCTTAATCAGAGGAGAGTTTTCAGAATAATTAACATGTAAGCAAAGTAAGAAATTAAAACTACATTAGAGGGATGAATTTGCTCTGGCATTCTTGACCTCTCTAAAGAGAGTCTAGCTACTCATTGCAGGGTTCATAGTTGCAGCAATAAGAAAATAAAGAAAATGATAGATGAAAAAGATGATGTAAAAAAAGATATGCAACTTGATTCCTTCTTGAATGGTTCCCAAAAGAATTACAAAAAGTACTAAAGATTATATCACTCTTGATGTTCTCACTACAATCAAAAGTTCCCTCTCAAAAACTACGAAACCAAGGAAACTTGTAGAGAATTACAAATGAAAAAATAAAGATAAAATTAGAGCCCCTTTCTTTGAAATTAACCCTCCAATTTATAACATTCGTATTTGAGTTATCGACTTGATTTGATGGATGATTTGATTCGAGAGAACCAGTTAGTTACAACAACCGAAACATTTGAAAACTTCTGTACAAATCTCTAGAAAAAATTCCTCGACATCACCGCGGAGCACCAAGGCCTAGCCGCGGCGTGGTAACTTGGCGGCGGAATTCATCGAGATTTTGTTGAATGCTTCCTTTTTGCTCGCACATTGTAACCGTCTTCGTTTTGTGATTTGATAACTTTCACGTGTGCTTTATTCATCTGTAATTAGCAATAAAATCTCATTAGTTCTCTTAATTAGGAGAAATAATTAAATTTGTAATTATTTAAGGGGACTAACATTTAAAATGTGATAGAATATGTGAAATTACGGTTCCAAAATCACATTATTGGGACCTTATCACACCCCCAAACCTCAATTTTGCTAGTCCCGAGTAAAACTTAAATCTAAACAACTCCTCTTTCATGAGCTTCCCGACTGCATTTAGCTCATGCAGTAAGCCCTTAAACCCCTAAGTTACCCAAAGTGGACGAATTTGACTCGTGAGGATTTGCAGTGAAAGAATATACCCACAAAATTCTAACACTTTAAAAGATATCAACTTCAAAATTATTGCATATAATGCCATCACACTAATTTTCAAAAATCCAGTCAAAGGTCTATTTGAGCCAAAATTCTTTTTATTCCTCATTTCAGAAATATCTTGATTGTGTGCACAAATTTTTCTGATTGTATAATAGATTTTTCGGAACAAGATTTCCCTTCTTAACTGTTAAGATGGTTGGGTCAGCCTAAATTATAACTAGAAACTGAACCTCCTGTCTGGGATTGTGAGAAGTATGGATGTTCACTTTAATACCTCTAAGGGACTTTATCTGTGATATTCCAATGTACTCACGTACTTACCATTGACGGTTTTCACCCTACTAAACTATTTGGTCCAATTGGACTCTTTTCACAATTTGTACTTTTTCAACTCTAATCTTTTTATTTTTTTTTCTTTTTTCTTATTCACATCTTTCAATTTTTCTTTTCAACTTTTTCATACTTCATCGTTTTTTCAATATTTTTTTTCAAAAAGCAAGTAGCCCTTTTCAAGGTACCCAGTCTAATCCTATGGTTGCTGTCCCAAAGAAATCAACTTCAGTTCTGTTTTTCTTCTATCCAGCCAACCAAAAGACAAGGAGGTCAAAGTTAAGTATTTTCAAGCTTTTCCTATCATTCTAGACAACGAACAAGACAACTCTTAATCCAAAATAACTTTTTCACTACAATCAGAAGTGACGTGAATTTTGTTTTTCAAAATATCCTATTTTTGAGGACTAAGAGTTTATAAATAAATTGGATATGAGCTTGTTTTAAAAATTCATATGATGATAGTACATATAAAAATTTTGATGAAGGTATTTTAGAAATGTACCGAAAAAAATGTACAAAGATTGAAATGTGTTATCCCACACCCCAAACCTAAATTTACCATTGTCCTCAATGATTAAAGAGTATGAGTTTAGAATACACCTGAAAACGAATTCATTACATTGCAAAAGTTGTGGGTACAACCAAAAGAAGTGTTCCGCATAGGATGTAAAAGCTAAAAGCACACCACATAGAGTTTAAGTACAACCAACATATTGAAATAAACAAAACACACCAACACACACAGCCTACAACCAAACAGTCTACTCGAAATCAAAACTAGGTGTAGTCGTAGCTCAAGCACGTGCATGCTTCTTCTCGTTATATGCTAATATTTGACGTTGCTACTCAATGATGATCTGTTGATCATCCTTAATAGCCCGTTGGCCTTTTTGAATTTCCTTGTAACATGAGTTGACCTTTTTCAAGCCTTTAAAAATTTAAGAAAAAATCATACGATGACCTTTTTGAGGGACTTGTGCGAGCCAAGTGTCATCATCAAAATCCGGACTCAGAGTACGAGTCTCCTCATTTACATGCTCCTCGAATTCTTCTCCTACTCTTCCATACCCATGTAGACTGTCATGTTCTTGTTCCTGCAGAAAGTCTAGGTTCCACAAACCTTGGACACAAGTTTCGAAAGCTCAGCCTCTCAAAAATTCTTTGATACAGATGAGGCGCCCTTGTCGTGCTAAATCAGCAAGAGAAACGCCTAGACGGTGTTGGAGGAGGCGGCAAATTAGGTGAGGAAGGATTAAGGATCAGTGTTTGTTAGACAAGACATCGATGAAAGATATCAAAAGAAGACAGGACATGCAAAACATGGGATCTCTATTTAGATGGCATGAAGGAAGTACACATGTTTATTGTATAATAAAGTAGAGTTCTGAGTGCCAAGGATATTATTGGCGAGCCAACACCAATAGAGATATTGGTCTTCAAAAAGGCTACTTGACTTAAGTGCACCATCTCCAATACGAATACTAGTGGTCGCAAGGCCTAAACGTATAAAATAATAATCGAAAATGTAGCGTGGCATGCACGTACCCGACTCAACTAGAAGAATTCCAAGAACTGCTTCAATGTCAGATCCGTCAATGGTAAATTCGATACCATTAAACTTGACTTTGATGGAAGGAATTGAAGGAGAGGTGGAGATGAAGGAACGGTAGAAGGTCCGAACCGCCTCCTCGTTAAATTGTTCATTGCCATTATAAAGGAGAGGTCCCCATCCACACCAAACAATCTCATCACCGAACCAAGTTCTGGGAACACCTTCGTAGGCATGGGCTATAGCCGTTTCGAAAAAAATTGAGTGGGTTCTTCAGGCCATCAAAATAATGAAGAGGACGAGAGGAAGGTGCTATAAAATTTTGAGCTTGATCGGGCACAAGATGACCGCGGCACACCAATTTCTTGCCGTAACGCGATGACGTGGCGACGGAACGCGGTCGACTTTCGACGGTTTGGTCGTGTGGTGCAAGTGATCGTTTTGGTATTTTTTTTTTTTTTTTGAATTTTTGTTTGGACTTGGTGGTAGAATAAATAAGAAAAATGGAAGAAAAAAGAAAAATGGAAATGGAGGCTAGAGTGATGGAGAATAAGATAAAGAGATGGAGAGAGAAAAAGTGTTGTATGGTTTAAAGAGTATCCAAAAAATTTTAGGAAAAAAAATTTTCCTTCATGAAAAATCCTTGGAAAATAAATTTTCTAAGAAAATTTTAGGAAGAAAAATAATTTTTCAAGGAAAATGTCTTGCAAGTGATAAGGTCTTAAATTTTCTAAGAAAATAAATTTTCCCTCATGGAAAATCCCTAGAATATAAATTTTCGAGGAAAATTTTAGAAAGAAAATAATTTTTTCGAGAAAATTTCTTGTAAGAAAGTTTAAACTTTTTACACTTTTTAAACCCTTCAAAAGTGAGAAAAATTTAGGAAAAGAAGGTGAGTGAAGAATTTACAGAATATTTACAAAAATCAAGGGTTACCTCCCGAAATAGCGCTAAGTTTAAAGTCTTCAACCAGACATGAAATTAGAGTTAATCCTGGTACATAGGATTACTTAGAAATGAGTCTTTCTCTGGAGAATGTGGGAGATGTTGAAATGGATTCAGTCTTTGGCCATTAACTTGGAAAATATTTCCATTGGCAGGATTGAATACCTCGATGTTTTCATGAAGGTGAATATTGTGGACCAAAAAGGTCCTGTCCAGCGGGACTTCAATTTTCCTGGGAATAAATGAAGGCGAGAGTTATAAAGGAGCACTCTCTGCCCTACGTGGAAAGATTTTCTCTAGATGTGCTTATCATGCCAGACTTTCGTTTGATCTTTGTATAGCTTTGCACTATCGTAAGCATCATTTAGTAATTCTTCCAACTCAGTGAGTTGGAGCTTTCTAAGCTCTCCGGATTTTCGCTAGATCAAAATTCAAATGTTTGATTGCTCAATAAGCTCAATGCTCGAGTTCGACTAGGAGATGACAAGCTCTATCGAAGATTAACCGATTAGGAGACATTCCTATAGGAGTTTTGAAAGTCGTTCTATAAGTCGATAAGGCATCAGATAATCGTAAAGACCAATCATTTCGAGTAGGATTGACGATTTTTTCAAGAATGATTTTAATTTCACGATTAGAAATTTCGACATGCCCATAAGTTTGTGGGTGATACGAAGTAGCTACCTTATGAGTGATAGAATACTTGCGCATCAAACTTTCAAAAACTCGTTTACAAAAATATTTCCCTCCATCACTGATGATGGCATGAGGATTTCTGAATCGGGCAAACACGATGTTTTTGAGGAATTGAACAACAACCTTATGATCATTGGTTCGACAAGCTGTGACTTCAACCCATTTCGAAACGTAGTCGACTACGACTAAAATGTATTACAATCTGTGTGAAATGGGGAAGGGACCCATGAAGTCAATGCCCCAAACATCGAAGATTTCGATGATTAAAATTGGTTGTTGGGGCATTTCATTTTTTTGACTAATTTTTCCTAGACGTTGACACCTATCCCAAGATTTAGCAAAGAGATGGACTTCACGAAAGATTGTGGGCCAATAAAAATCACATTGTAAGATTTTAGCTACTGTTTTATTTCTTCCAAAATGTCCACCACAAGCGTGATTGTGGCAGAACTTGAGAATACCACTATGTTCTCTCTCAGCAACACACTGACTAATTATCTGGTCTGAACAGTATTTGAATAAATACGGATCATCCCAAAAGAACCATTTGGCTTGAACAAGGAAGCGTAGACGATTTTGTTTACTCCAAGAGATGGGAGTTTGACCTGTCACCAGGTAGTTGACAATGTCAACATACCAAGGTGTGGCAAAATTGGAAATTATCATGATTTGCTCATCAGAAAAATTTTCAAAAATTGGGAGAGAGTTAAAGAGAGTTTCAACTACTAGCCTAGATAGGTGGTCTGCAATCACATTTTTGCATCCTTTTTTGTCTCGAATTTCGATATCAAACTCTTGAAGGAGAAGAATCCATCGTATCAAGATCGCCTTTGCATCATTCTTAGCAGAAGATATTTTAGTGTTGTGTGGCCAGTGAAAATGATTACTTTTGACCCTATAAGATAGGAGCAGAATTTTGTCTAAAGTAAAAAACTACTGCTAGTAGTTCCTTCTCAGCGGAGAAATAATTGAGTTGGGCATCATGTAGCGTCTTGCTGGCATACTGGATGACATGGGGGAGTTTTTCAACTCGCTGCCCCAATACAGTACCTACAGCGTAATTGGATGCATCACATATCACCTCAAATGGGAGATCCCAATTGGGTAGTTGGATAATAGGTGCTGAGGTCAACTCAGTTTTCAATTTCTCAAAGGCTGATAAGCAGGCAGTAGAAAACTCGAAAATAGTATCTTTGGCTAACAGATCACACAAGGATTTTAAAATTTTTCCAAAGTCTTTGATGAACCTTTTGTAAAACTCTGCGTGCCCTAGGAACGAACGAACTTCCTTAACTATCCTACGTGGAGGTAAATTTGTGATAAGATCAACCTTGGCTTTATCTACCTCAATTCCTTTATGGGAAATAATATGTTCTAGAACTATCTCAGAGGTGACCATGAAGTAATACTTCTCCCAATTTAGCAGAAGCTGCTTCTCTCAACATCTTTTTAAGACTAACTTCAAACGTTCCAAGCAGTCGTTAAAACTTGATCTGAATACAGAAAAATCATCCATGAAGACTTCAAGAAAGTCTTCGACCATATCAGAGAACATACTCAACATACACCTTTGAAAGGTGGCAGGAGCATTACATAGCCCAAAAGCCATGTGTCGATAGGCGAAGGTCCCAAATGGATAGGTAAACATTATTTTTTCTTGGTCTTCAGGGGCAATTGGGATCTAGTTGTATCCCGAATATCCGTCAAGAAAATAATAATAAGCATGATCAGCTAAACGTTTAAGCATCTGATAGATGAATGGGAAAGAGAAGTGATCCTTACGTGTCATCGTATTCAATTTTCGGTAGTCTATACAAACTCTCCATCCAATTTGGACACGAGTAGGTATTAGTTCATTATCCTAATTGGTCACAACTGTGACACCTGATTTCTTGGGGACAACTTGAACTGGACTGACCCATCTACTATCAGATATGGGGTATATAATATCCGCATCTAAAAGTTTGATGACCTCTCCTCGAACTACTTCTTGTAACACCGGATTGAGTCGCCTCTATGGTTCTCTCAATGGTTTGAAATTTTCCTTAAGATGGATCTAATGCATGACCACAGAAAGACTGATGCTTTTAATATCAGCTATGGTCCAACCAATAGCTTCTCGATTTTTGCATAGAACGTCAAGTAATCGATTTTCTTATGATTTTTCCAAAATAGGGGAGATAATGACAGGAAATGTCTCAGCATTACCCAGAAATGCGTATTTCAGCGTATCAGGCAATTGTTTTAACTCAAGCTTTGGAATTTCCTCAACTATTGGGGATGACGAGAGAGTGGGGGGACTCTAGACTTTTGGTTAACAATCCATCATAGGGACGGATTTAATAAGAGAGTTCACCTCCCTGATAGATTTCTCGATATCGAACTCATTGCCAAATTGGCCAAAATACTCTTCTAGCATATCCTTATTTTTCGCTTCCTCAAAGGTGCTACTGACCAAGGTGTCGATCATGTTGACTTCTTAAAAATCATCCATGTCAGTAGATTGAAACTTATTTTGAAAGACATTCATTTTGACCTTCATGTCCCCAAATGTTAGGGCCATGATACCATTACGACACTTGATGACTGCATCGAAAGTGGCTAAGAAGGGTCTTCTTAAGATGATTGGAACATGAGAATTTGAATTAATGACAGGTTCAATGTCAAGAACTACAAAATCGACAGGAAAGTAGAAATCCTTCACCTTGATGATCACATACTCTATTATTCCCTTGGGAATCTTCACCGATCTATCTGCTAGACTTAGAGTGATATCCGTAGGTTTAAGTTCTCCTAAACTTAATTGCTGGTAGACTGAGAAGGGAAGAAGATTCACACTAGCTCCAAGATCTAATAGACATTTCTCAATCATCGTATCTCCGATGTGCACAAAAATTGTAAGACAGCCTGGTCCTTAAATTTTGAAAAAATTGTCTACTGAATCATACAAGAGGACTGGGCTGTCATCACAGCTTCTCTTGGCATAGGAGTTTTGCACTTCACCGTGATAAGATCTTTGAGAAATTTGGCATATGAGGGAATTTGACGAATTACGTCAAGGAAAGGAATATTGATTTCAACATTTTTGAACACTTCTAGAATTCCTTCCAATTGTTTCCCTTTTTTATTGTCTATGAGTCTATGAGCGAATGATCACTTGACTCTCGAGAAGAGGA
This sequence comes from Akebia trifoliata, assembly GCF_017979445.1. Taxonomy (NCBI): domain Eukaryota; kingdom Viridiplantae; phylum Streptophyta; class Magnoliopsida; order Ranunculales; family Lardizabalaceae; genus Akebia; species Akebia trifoliata. The sequence goes on from NC_141376.1 coordinate 25,425,865, forward strand.
GGTGTTTCCTTGGACTGGTCTTATTTTTCTGTGGAAAGTGCACTAGAGGTTATTCCTTTGATTAGAACTTCCTCAGGCATTTCAACTTTATTATCCACTAATTTACCAGATCGTAAGGTGTGGACAGCTTGAACAGAATTAGAGGAACCTGCTTAATTATTGATTTCATACTGTCCTCTTGGAACAGATCCTACTGGATTAGGCATTGTTTGAGTGAAAAACTAGCCTTTGTTTTTCTCTCTTATGGATGAAGCTAACTGACCCATCTGAACCTCCAAATTTTTAATTGTTTGCGCAGTAACCTGGTTGATCTAAGACTGGTTCTGGGTATTCTGAATGAGTTGTTATTGTTGCTTTAATATCTCAGCCATCATTGATTTAATGCCAAGTTTGTTTGAGCAACAGGAGGAGAGTAATTGGTCATCGGGTCGACAATGATCGCCCGTTGATCAGAATTTTAAGGTGAAGAGTAGGATAGTTGCGGAACCAAAGGTAGGTTCACATTGAAATAAGTTTGATGGTTGAAATTTTTCTGAAACCCTAGAGGACCTCCCAGTTGGATAGGTTCACTCTGTCGATACAAGAAATTAGGGTGAAACCTATTGTCGGGATGGTACGTCTGACTGTAGGAGTTAGGAGTTGGTTTTCTATACGTGCTATAATTTCCAACAACATTGGCTTGCTCTGACTGCGAGGTAGTCAATGTGGGACAATTCTCTATAGAATGACTAAAGTTCTCACATAACTGACATGAAAATGTCTCTTATGCGACTTGTAGAATTGGAGTGGCTTCTTGGAAATTAGATTTGACACTGAAAGCGTCGAACTTTTTCTTAAGACTCTGTAAGCTACTCACAAGGCTAGTCATGACATTCTTGAGATTGGGATCGGATTTAACCTCATACATGCTCAGCTTCTTAGTTCCTAAATCTCCTCTATCGAAATACCCTACGTTTGTGCTCCAATTTCGAGCATTCTCAGCCAGTTCAACTAAGAATTCATATGCCTTATTAGGAATTTGATTCATGAATTTACCCTGATGCATAGACTAGAGAAGAATACGTTGGGCTATAGGGAAACCTCGATAAAAGAAATTCACTAGTTGAGCTTTATCTATCCCATAATACGGACATTTAACCAGAAGGTCATTAAACCTTTCCCAAGTCTGGGAGAATTCTTCATCCGGTCTTCCCTTGAAGTTCTGAATGGTATTTTTGAATTGTTCTGTTTTCGCCATTGGAAAGAATTTAGCCATGAATTTTTTCGACATCTCATCCCATGTAGTTATAGAGTTGGAAGCCAAGGAGTTTAACCAAGTCACAGCATGGTCTTCGAGAGCGAGGGAATAACCTAAGCTTGACATTCTCATCGTCGAGGTGACCGTTTTTAAATGTCTAACATAAGGTTAAGAATTTATTGAGGTGATTGTACGGTTGTTCACTCTCGAAACCATGGAATTTGGGCAGCATATTGATAGTGGCTGCTCTTATTTCAAATTGTGCCACATTTGCGACAGGTAAAGCTATACACGAGGGAGGGTTGGCGGTAATAGGAGCGAACAACTCATTGACCGTTCATTGATCCTCATGAATGTGATAAGGTGGATGTGGATGTGGATCCATTTCTGGGACTAGTGGAGTGAGAACGATGTTGATTTCTCGTCTAACCTTAGGTAGTGGGTGAGACCTTGTGATCTCCGGATCAAATACAATTGGATTTTTCTGAGATCTCCTAACTAACATACAGTAAAAAATTGCACATAATAAAAGGGAGAAATTCACACATAAGAACTGGGTTCCTATGACTAGACAGCTCCTAACTGGTTCAAAGGATTAATCAAAGCCTCCAACCCAAATCTCTGAAATCAGAACAGCCAGTTTAATCTCCAAGGGAGAGGTGGCGCACAATGTTGAGCAAGGACACTCTTAAGTCACCTCTCGTCTAGAATAAACATGTGTCTATCCCCCGAATACACATAGTGCTACAGGGCAAGATTGCACTTAGGCACTGTTCACAATCAAGAAGTGCAATTGGTACAACTTTTGATTAGCTTTACTTAATGAGCTCGACGGAGCCTAAAGTCCAATCTAACCAAATTTTAATTAATTAAATGGCAGTGAATTCAATGTTCCTAGAAGGGTAAGATATCGGTGATGAAATCCGATTCTTATGGTGCCATCCTCGTAAGGCTGCCCTTATTACTATGTGCGAATCTAAGGTGTACATATTAGTCACTCTAATTCAATACAGAAACTCACTAGCAAGAGATGCGTGAGTATTTCAAAATTTTACCTCCCATTCTAGACAGGGGATGATTGAGCTGAGTCGACTCGGGCCACCAACACCAAATTTGGTGTACGAACCCAAGGGGGTGAGATAGTTTCATCCCACTATCATTCGTCCATAAATCTATTACAATCTGAGCCTTCTTGGATAAAACTAAAATTTAATACAAATTCAAGTTCTTAATACAAATTATTTTCTAAAAAAATAAAATGAACAGAGAATTGGAAGTTGTTGTCTTCTTGGTGAGGGAATCAATTTGGTGGATAAAAGTTATACGTGTCGCCTTTCGTTGAAATCCGTCGAGTCCTTCACCTGAAAATGACAAAATTATTTCAATCAAAATGCTAAGGCAAAAACCAATATGCCCATTACAATGACCATGATATCAAAAACTTGCTCAACAAAATTCAGTAAAAAATATTGTCACGTCACCACGGAGCAATAGAAGGCTACCGCTGAGCAGTAAAATTTTGACGAAAATCGATTTTTCAAATTGGAATTGGTTTCTGATATCCTGAGAATTGTAATGAAAATATTTTGAAATTTTTTTTCTATTCGTTTGGCTTCTGTTTCAAATAAAATAAGTTCGGTTATGTTTCTAAGACTGTTTCGAACTTCTTTCCGAATTGAAAATGAATCAACTTGCTGTCCCCGACAGCGACGCCATTTTGATCGTATGTATCTTTGTGTAGAAATTGCAGAGATTTAGAAATTAAAATATAGACTTTGGGTAAGTCGAATTCATTCCACAGGGACAATGAAGATTCAAAAGTCCATTCGGATTAAAACCAAAATAGAGTTTAAAAATAGATTGATTTAAAAACAAAACAGATTTGTTGCACAAATAAGATGAAAATTAACTTGCAATTGAAATAAAAACAAAAAGTAGAGATTGAAAATATAAGAAAGATGACTTAGAGAAGTCAATCAAACCTTTGCAAATCATCCATAATGTAGATTAATTCTAAAAATAACTCAATTCATGGAGCAAGTCATTGTTCATGGATCAAAAGGTGGAGCAATTAAATCATCGAAAGTAACAAAAAGTTATTCCTGAAAATCCTAATCTGATTGAGATTGCCTAACTTATATTCTGATTCTTCACAGAGCATTGTCGTTCTTGAACTTATCTAAGTAATGGCTATCAAAGTTGAATTAGAAATATAAACTACATTACCTTAATCAGAGGAGAGTTTTCAGAATAATTAACATGTAAGCAAAGTAAGAAATTAAAACTACATTAGAGGGATGAATTTGCTCTGGCATTCTTGACCTCTCTAAGGAGAGCCTAGCCACTCATTGCAGGGTTCAAAGTTGCAACAATAAGAAAATAAAGAAAATGATAGATGAAGAAGATGATGTAAAAAAAGATATGCAACTTGATTCCTTCTTGAATGGTTCCCACAAGAATTACAAAAAGTACTAAAGATTAGATCACTCTTGATGTTCTCACTACAATCAAGAGTTCCCTCTCAAAAACTAAGGGGCCGATTGATTGCGCTTCTAAACGCAACTTTACCTGCGTTTGCGTCTAAAAATTGAGATTTACAATTATTCACGTGTTTGATAGTGCTTCTAAACGCAGCGTTTTGAATTTGGAAATGCAAATTTGTGAAAAAAAATGATGAAATGATAACCGCATAAGAGGAGCTTTGCGCAACGGCGTTTTAAAACGCTCGAGTGAAATGACGAAATTACCCTTTATCATATGTCGTATTTCCATGCACAATCCACGATAAAAAAACCATCTCCTGCCTTCATCTTTATCACTCTCTCTCTCTCTCTCTCTCATCGATTTCAACAGCAACAGTGACCCACCTCGAGGACGACGACGGCGACCATCATTCCGATCGAAACCCATCTACAACGACGACGTTGTATTGAAACCCATCGATGACGAGGACATAAGCCTTGAACCTAAACCCATAGTCTCCAAATTCAGCTCTTGAAACCCTAAAGACCCTAATTTTGGAGAACAACACCCATGAATGGTCTTCACCAAATTTCAAGGTCTTGCCCTTCAGGAAAGGTAAGCCTTTGGCCTGTTCTTTGGATTCTACCGAAAATTCCCCACTAGTTTGGAATCTGGGTTGGATCAATTTGGCTGATTTCAAGCATATTTTGGAGAATTCTGAATCTCATTTAAGTGCAGATTCGTTCATCTACCTTGGATCAGAGTTGGAGAATGATACTGTTTATTGGGCAATCAATATGTCGACCGATGGTGGTTCTGTTCCTGAATTGGATGAGAGACAGTTCTGCTTTGTTGAACTACGGACTTTAATGGTTGCCACCGATTGGACTGCGAACATAGTATTGCAAATCCCATTTATAAAGTGCTAAGATTTGTCAGTGTTGAAAGTTATGTATGGATTATCTTATTTTGGCATTAAATCAGGCTAGCTCTGCTAGAATGGCACAATATGTCACGCTTTTGTGGGAATTGTGAAGAAAGAACAGTCCCCATAGATGCTAGGAGAAGGAAGCAGTGCTTAAATGAATTGTGCAAAAAGAGAGCTTATCCTTGTGTTGATCCAGTATGTTATGATGCCCACCGCTCTCTTTTGATTTTGATCGGTGTTTGTATTATTTATAGAGTTGAAGCTTTCTATGCTGCGTCGTTTGATGTTGCCCATGTGGGTATCGAATTCTAACAGGTTGTAATTACGTTAGTCATCGATAAAGAAAATGACCGTACACTTTTATGTGGAGTTGCCTTGCTGGTTTTATTGAGGTATTGTTGTTATTTTCATAATATTTTTCCAATTAAATTGTCAACTTTAAATCTGACATCCGATCCAATACCCCCAAACTTGTAGTTGTTTTAAGCGATTGTGAGTTCTAACTAAGCACCATTTTGATTGGGTTTTTAATATATGTGTATCCACACTTCAATTTAATATTTCTAATTTGTTAAAAAATGGTTAGTAAAACATTGTATCATTACCATTTAATGGAAGTCTAGGTTGGAGTATTGATATGTAACTTACACTTGTTCTTAGCCAGGAGAAAGCTTGGAAGAGGCTATGAGGAGAGAGACATGGGAAGAGACTGGTGTTGAAGTGGGCGAAGTTGTCTATCATAAAATTATAAACTTTTTAAAATTAAAATAATTATTTTCATAAATTTTTAATATAAATTTATTATATTTATCTATATTTAGTGTAATTATATATTTATAGGGGCATTTTAGTAATTTTTGATGCATTCTGCGGACATTATGTTGGATTGTGTATTATGCAGGTATTTTGTTTATCAGAAAATTTTATGTCTATTTTTAAGAGGAGATGCTGTCGAAATTTCTATAGAATTATAAATTTTTCTATAATTTTTTTAGAATTATAAACATTTTAAAATTAAAATAATTATTTTTTTAATTTTTTATATAATTTTATTATATTTATATATATTTAGTGTAATTATATATGTATAGGGTTATTCTGGTAATTTTATGCATTATGGTTGCATTATCAACCTTAAGGGCATTCTGGTCATTTTACCCTACTACAGCAGATTTTAGAAGCTGTATCAAACTGTAATTACCAGATTCTAGTCAACAGCACAACAGTTTTAAAAAGCTCTATCAAACAAGGTTTTCAGCTTTTCAAATTCTAACAACAGATTCAGACAGCAGATTCTGACAGTAGAAGCTGACAGCAGTTTTAAGAAGCTGAATCAATCAGCACCTAAGAAACCAAGGAAAATTAGAGAGAATTACAAATGAAAAAATAGAGGTAAAATCAGAGCCCCTTTCTTTGAAATCAACCCTCTAATTTATAACATTTGTATTCGGGATATTGGGTTGATTTGGGGGATGATTTGATTCGAAAGAACCAGTTAGTTACAACGACCGAAGCATTTGGAAACTTTTGTACAAATCTCGAGAAAATTTTTTTTGAGATCATCGCAAAACACCAAGGCCTAGCCGCGGCGCGGAGACGTGGTGACGGAATTCATCGAGATTTTGTTGGATGCTTCCTTTTTGCTCGTACATTGTAACCGTCTTCGTTTCGTGATTTGATAACTTCCACGTGCACTTTATTCATCTATAATTAACAATAAAATCTCATTAGCTCTCTTAATTTGGAGAAATAATTAAATTTGTAATTATTTAAGGGAACTAACATTTAAATTGTGATAGAATATGTGAAATTACGGTCCCAAAATCACATGATTGGGACCTTATCAGAGATAGTTGAGTCATAGGCCAAGATAGCCAAGGAGGTAGCTGAGTTGAGGGAGCTCTTGGCTTCTCCACAGGGGACAAATCCTATCCTACCCCAGATTCTATCACAGTGACCACTGCCACAGACTGTGCCATTGAGGAATGAGATAGTTTCCCCAACCCTAGGGATAAGCAAATCCAGTTATGTGCTTAAAGAGTTTCTAACTGCTATGTCTGCCAAGATTTTTGGGTTCTTCCAATACAATTGAGGTCGATGAGTGGTTTTCAAAGACCCAAAATATTTTCAGTATCATGCAATGCCCGAGAAATCAGTGGGTGACGGTGGCTACATTTCAGTTAAATGGGGTTGTCAGTCATTGGTGACGTTCCAAAAGGAATGTATTGAGATGGACTGTTTGAGTAGACAGATTCTGAGAGGATGTTTCTCGATAGATTTATATCAGAGACTGCTCAAGAAATTAAGCACCAAGTGTTTTTAGTATTGGTATAGGGTAATCTGTTAGTTACAAACTATGAGGTGAAGTTTACTTGGTTGGCACGATATGGGCCTAAGCTTATTTTGATAGATTTGTAGAAGGCCCACAAATTTTTCAGAGGATTGCGACCTATCTAAAGGTTAGAATGTCAGTTATTGAAACCACTAGTTACAAAAATACAGTGAGTTGACTTAAAGAGTTGAGTGAGAGGAGTTAGAGTTACAGACTTCCAAGGGTAGATTAGTTGACCCCAGACTTATTTTCCTCCCAAATCAAATCCGGCTAAGAGGTCAATGTATTCAAGGTCAAGTACCTCTTCGTCAACATATCCGTAGTACAGAGTTCCTACACCACCAAATTATAGAGAAGTTGGGGCTCCAGTGAAACCATCAGGGTCAAAGGGACTAACAAGGCAAAATCAGAGACCGTCGGCTTTAGTTTACTGACTGTCCGCTACATAAAAACCTATACATGCAAGATCGTCGGCATGTTTCATGTGTAGCCAAGTGGGACATTTCAAAAGAGTGTGCCCTTTATTACAATCGCAGACAAGGGTTATTCCTAGACCCCAGGGCAAGGCATATCATATGAACTAAGAAGATGTACCTATTTCTTACGAAGTTTTGGAAGGATGATTTTAATTTTTAATGTTAAAAGTCATGTTTTGTTTGATATTAGTTCCTGTGGATCATACATTTCTACTAAGATTGTACGGTTGCTAGAATTAGGAATTCCTAACACGGGCCGAGTAATGAAATTATCTACATCGTTGGGAGATCGTCAAACAGCCTAGAAGTTATGTCGAAATTGTATAATTAAAATAGATGACCAAGAAATAGGTATAGATCTCATATTACTAGATTGTTGCGATTTCGACATTATCTTAGGTATGGACTGGTTAGTACAGAACCATACTCCTGTCAATTGCTTTGCGAGATCCATTAATTTTAGGAGACTGGAGTACTCGAGGTCAAAGTTCAGGGATCCATGTACAAAAGAGAAAGTCCTCTGTATAAATAGTTGGAAAATTTTAGAGTATCAGGATAGAAACACCAGTGGATATGGTAGAAGTAGTCAAGGAATTTGGGATGTTTTTTTCAAAGAATTACCCGGTTTGCCACCATGTTGCGAAGTAGAATTTTCGATTGATTTGGTACCAAGCACGAGGTCTATTTCTATTATTCCATATCGAATGGCTTCGGTAGAAACCCAAAAGTTGAAAGTACAGATTGATGAGCTTACGAGCTTGGGGTTTATTCGATTGAGTTTCTCACCTTGGAGAGCATCGATTCTATTCGTCAAGAAGAAAGATGGGTTGCTACGATTGTGCATTGATTACCGGAAGCTAAATCAAGTGACCATCAAAAATAAATACCCCCTTCCATGCATTGATGGTCTGTTTGACCAACTACAAGGTGTTCAGTATTTCTCTAAGATCGATTTGCAATTTAGGTACCATCATTTGAGAATTCAAGAGCCGAGTATTCTGAAAACTGCATTTCAGACCAAGCTAGGACACTTCGAGTATCTAGTGATACATTTCGATTTGATGAATGCATTAGTATCATTTATGGATCTTATGCATAGAGTATTTTGGGTGCACCTCAACAGGTTTATCATAGTATTCATAAATGAATCCCTAATCAATTCTAAGTTTAGGAAGGATCATGAGAGACACCTCAAAATCACACTACAGATTGTACAAGAACATAGGCTATATGCTAAGTTCAACAAGTGTGAGTTCTGGTTTCATAAGGTGAAATTCTTAAGGCACGTAATGTCAAGTAAAGGGATAGTAGTAGACTTTTTCAAAGTTGAAGCTGTACTATCGTGGAAGCAACTAAAGATAATGACAGATATCTGATGAATGTTTCCAAACACTCAATTATACACATAATTTTCGGATATTTATCTTGATTTTTGTACCTATTTATCCATATTAAGATAATAATCATGATAAGCCTCAAATCACCACGTTACATGTTAATTAGGCTTAATTATATATAAATAAATTCATTTACTAGATAAATCTAATTACGTGTGTTTCTTGTGCAGAAAATCAACAAATTGGAATCAAAATCTCAAGACAAAAGCATTTGGGCCCACTTTGGAATGCCATAATCCTTTGGAATGCCCTAATCCTTAACTCATATTCTCCTCTTTTGTCTTTTGTGCAAAGAAAAGTGGAGGCTACTTTTAGACTCTTCTACACACATTTTCTCTATAAATAGAGCCTTCATTTATAGAGAAAGGGTCCCATCTTGGTTCTCTTATCCAAGACTCCTTTAATATAAGGCTCTTAGCCTATTCTCTTATTTTTTTTGTATTTTCATCTTCTAGTTATTTTCTTTTGGTTAAATAGTCTTGTAAGAAGTAGAAGAAGAAGAAGTTGTAATTTTCTCCATGAAATGAAGAAAAGTTCTTTCATCTCTTATCTTCCCTCTCTTGCAATGACATAAGGCTAAGTTCCTCTCCATTGGAGAGTGGAAAAACCTAGAGCAATTTCTTGTGTTATTTCTAATTTTATGCCTTTCTTTTATTTAAAATGCTTATGAATTCTCTTTAAGTTTCTTGCACATTTTATTCTTAATATAGATACTTTATGCTTATATTAGATCAAGATAAAATATGCTTAAATTAGATAATTTGTAGTAAGAAGTTTTCAAATAATTCTACTTTGTTTTTGTTCCCTTATTTCATTTTATTTGCAAAACTTTCCGATCTAAGGAGCTAACACCAAGCCCTTATGATTGAGTTATAAAAAGGCTAGAGACTAGGAATTGCTCATTAACATGTTTTAGGTAGATCCACCTCCAATGGTGTTTTAATTCATAAGTTTACTTGCTTTTAATTTCATTTACTTTAGTTTATTTTCTAGCAATTTTACATCTTCTTATAAGTTCAAAAATACAAAGAAAAACAGTTTTAATTCCTTTTAGTTAATTTGGATTTTATCTTCTTAGTTTAGCTCTATTCCTCCTTTCTCTTGGGTTCGATCCCCTACTTGCCCCACAAGTAAGGTAAAACTAAGATTATTATTAACTCCGGTGAGAAGAACAACGATAGTCTCATCAATATCAAAAGTTTCCTTGGGATGGTAGGTTATTATAAAAGATTTATTAAGAGATTCTCCACTCTTGCAACACCATTTATGAGACTGACTCAAAAAAATGTTTAGTTTGCGCAGGATGACAATTGCAAGACTACATTTTAGGATTTGAAGAAAAGCTTGACAATTGCTCCAATTCTAGTATCTCCGATTTCGGGTGAGGTTTGACAATCTTTACTGATGCATCTGGAATTAGTTTCGGGACTGTACTGATGCAATTTGGGAAGGTAGTGGTGTGCACATCTAAGAAATTGAAGAATCATGAAAAAAAACTATCGTGTTCATGATCTTGAATTGGTTGTTATAGTGTTAATATTATGCATATTGAGACATACCTATATAGATAGAAGTTTGAAGTATTCTCTAATCATAAAAGCCTTAAGTACATATTCTCATAACGAGAATTAAATATGAGGCAACGACGTTGGATGGAATATCTAAAAGACTACGACTTTTATCCTTGAATATCACCTAAGAAATGTGAATATAGTTGTCAATGCGTTGAGCGGGAACATTATAGCCTATATGATAGTAAAATAATGGTAGTTGCTTGAAGAATCCATGAAAATAATATTTAAGACTCTGAGGGAAAGGTATAAACTGTGCATTTATTTAGGTACACTGATGATAGAAAATTAATTTATAGTGCAAATCAGAGAGTCTTAGAAAATAGATGAGGATGTGCAAGAAAACGAGTCAAGAGCTAGGGACCTAACAGACCTAGATTGGTTGAAAGGACCAGAAGAGATTCTTAGATTCAGAGACAGGATGTAGATACCTCAGGACTCACAATTGAGGTTTGAGATACTGGGTGTGGCACACCGTTCTTGATATTTTATTCACCCAGGAGGTATGAAAATGTATAGAGATCTATGCAGAAATTTTTAGTTTCTAGGTCTAAAAAGAGTTATCACAAAATATGTGAGTAGATGTCTGATGTGTCAACAGGTCAAGATAGAATACCACAACCCAATAAGCTTACTCCTGCCATTACCCATAGCGGAATGGAAATGGAAGTATATGAACATAGATTTTATAGTCGGGTTACCTAGAGCCAGTGACGGTTAGACGTGATATGAGTGATTGTGGATCAACTAACGAAGTCAGCATATTTCATTCTGATTTTGATGTTGAAAAACTGGGCCAGATATATATAGTTGAGATAGTTTGACAGCATGGAATGCCAATTTTTATCATATTAGACAGGGATCCTAGATTTATTTGCACAAAGTCATGGGTAAACTCTCCCATAACCGAGTTCATCCCACAAATCCTTTATATAAAGAATTTATAATTTTTTAGATTCATTATCTTCTCCAAGACTAAAACCTAGCCGACTTAGATGATTTGGAACCAAAGGGTTTTAACCCTCTTTGTATCGAGATTCCTCTCAAACGGGACCTCATTGGTCGTTGACGAATAAGAGAAAATTGTCGGCGTCAACAAGCTGTACAACTTCACCATCTTTTATCTTCCATTTCCTTTCTCTTTCTCCATTCTCCATCCAAAACTAGCCACATCCTCGAGTAGGTTTCGACGTATTCCATTCAAGATTTCATTTACTTAAAGTCAGATTCGTCTTCCATCGAAGAAGTGAAACAGAACGTCGTCATCAAGATCTTCATAATCCACCCGATTGTTTCATAAGCCAACCGCACCCAAGTTCAACTCGCCTCAGTTCTCATGTTGTCCACATCGATTTCCATGTTGTTTCTTCATTTTCAACAACCACAAATTTGATAGGGGACTTACAATTCTTGTTGGTAATCATAGATTTTGAAAATTGTGTTTAGGATTTTTATCAAACTTGCAATGTTCTTTAAAAACATAGAATTTTCTTCGTTATTTCAAATTCATAAAAGTTATATGTATTCAATGGTTTTTAATTGTGTTTATAACAATTGACATGTGGGTGGGATAGTGTATTGAAGAATCAACAAAAAAAAAATTGAAGAAAATCCAATTTTCATACAAGCTATCCAATATTGGAGGTAGTACTAGCAGTGTCACCGTCAGAAAATGCTTTTGTCATCGATAGCTTTTGCTAGATCCTATTTTTTTAGTTTGATTCCGTGCTCTACCAAGCCCCATTTTAACTAAATTTTTTATAGTTTTTCAGTTGAATGATCAAAATGAATTTCAAAGTTCAAAAAAATGAGTTAATATTCAATGAATTTATATTGAGTTCATAAATATCAAAAAATGAATTATGTGTGCGAAAAGTAGAAAAATGCAAATACTGAAAAAAGGGGAATAAGGGATGAAACGATAAAATGTTAAAATCACACTCGAGGGGTGATATTTGTATTTTACATTGTTGTGTTATGTGTGGGTAGATGAATGGATATCCGGAGTTAATGTACTTTCTATTATCACGAAATGACGTGCATGTTTATTTAATTTATGTTAGCGCGAGGCATTATTTACTTTTTTATATTGTTATTTAATTTAGGTCTAGTTGTCACAATTGCATGGTAAGAAACTAGATATCCATTATCAACTCTGTAATATTAATTTCTTATTTGTTAACTGTTAAAGAGCTTGTGAATACTTTAAAGGATAGTCTGTCATATCATCAAAAGTGATATATTATCCTGGGATGTATGGTAGGGACAACCAAGTTTATACGTGATATGAGGCGCGTATGAGAGTAGTGTCACAACTGGAATTCGGGTTTATTTTTTTATATCTTTCTTAATGAAAGTGTAATGTAATGGTTGTACACGAATGAGGATGTATAATGGGAATCATATGCACGCCTAATAGGCATAGACAAAGATAGTTAGTCAGTGATCATTAACAGTCTATAGTAGTTGAACGTCTTGACATGTCAAAAAAAGACTCATTGCTTACGATCACATCAAATGATAAGCCTAAGCTGGATAAATGATCAACCAAGTTTGGTAAGTTGCATTGACCAACCACAAAATCAAAAACTAAAAATCAGTAAAATATTGGAACAACATGTCCTGATTAAGAGCTATCTAGTCATAGAATCTCAACTCTCTAATTCCACTACTCCAATATTGTGTATTATGTATATGCTACTTTATTTTGAATTATAAAATGAAAAGTACGTTTACTATTTCAAGTTCATCAATTAGAATTGTATGAAAATCAAATGTTATACTATGAGTATTGTTAATTGATGTAATGTGAATTTTAACTGTTTAGCTTATAAAATCTTACATGAATTGAAATGATTGAGAATACTTACTCAATCATATTAGGAGATGTTTTATAGTGAGAATTATTTTTTACCTACTGGGTAACCTTTGTTACTCATCCATTCCTTCCCATTTTTTTAGTTTTAAAGTCTATAGTTAACGATACAGGCGTAGAGTCGACATGCGAGGATCATCTAGTGGGTCAAATAAACGACCAGAGTTCGTTACCTGGTAAATATTGGGACTATACCTACTAGTCGCGTCAATCCATCCAGGTTGTATTATAGGTTTTGGATTGAGAGTTATGACTATGTTAGTGAAAGGGCATTTCGTAAATCCTGTATAGTGTTACTTCTTCTGCACTCTGATCTACCTTACGTTATTAGATGTATATAGACTTCCGCTATTATCATTTTTTTTTATGCATATATGTAGGATATTTTGTATATGTTTTAGTAAGTATTTTGAATGCCTTGAAATACTAACATAAATGAAAGAAAGCATACTGAAGTCTCGAGGCATCACCTAATACTTCGAGATTTGAAATGGGATTTTGTGTTAGTATTTTAAGGGCGCCACATCCTCAACCCATAATCGAATTAAATCAAATTAGCCCAATGTTATTGGTTTGGTTCTTGATTTGAGCCGGACCATGTTGCACCCCTATTAATTATTTTTCAGGGCATTGCAAGTAACTCGTGTATCTTTCACCAAGCCACACTCCGTATATGTTGATTGAACGGTACTCTTGAGCTTAAGGTCAAGTATGATCTTCTCTGAAGCTCTAAGCATGAAATGACTTCTAAAGGTTTGAGAATATATAAGAGAATATCGATGAAAGCTTCTAGGACGTTACTGCTCATAAATAAAGATTCGTAGGAACCAAGTCAAAGTATTCAGAACTATATTAGAAGAAGAGGAACGGATCCTCTGCAACGCCATTTTCCTATAGTGCCCTGTATCTCTTATTCTACAACACACAAAATATCACTTTTTTTATAAATAAAAAAAATAACAATTCAAATCTCTTGTACTTATGGTTTTGATTAAATTTGAAAGAATTATTTTTATTAAAGAAAGTTTTTTTTAAGATGATCCAAGACAATGAAAATGGATGGTCATTGAACTTCCAATTTTCAAACATTTTTTAATGATGTAGATTAAGTTTGTGGTTAACATGACCCTCACTTAACCGTCCAAGTACGCTACAGGAGAAGAACGCTTTAGAGGATCCACTCCCTATTAGAAGTGTAAGAGAATATGATGCATGAGACACATTGTATTATTATCAATGTATCTCATCACAAAAGGAAGATAGTGATGGAAAACAATATATGTAGTAATATCAATAAAGATATTCTACATTAGGAATATTAATAAAGTAAAATATTCATATATTATGCTAGTTTCCATATCTGGGTTGATGTAATCTCTATAAGCACCCTATTAGGGATCATGTAATATTAATCCAAGAATTACTCAATAAAATCAGATTTCTTCATAAAGTGTTCGAAGGTGTCATCAATTTGTAAGGTAAAAATGTTATGATAGAATCGTACTTTCTACTTCTTGTTAATGCCTTGAAAATATGAAAGTTTCTTAGTGGACAAAGCATTGAGAGGTTATTTTGATAGACTAATATTATCAAATTGGGTTATTAACATCTTTAAGAAGGAAATAAGTTAGATGATCTACGAAGGAATATTTGACGTGTAATTTTGTCAAAGATTCACTTACTATTGTAAGATGACTTTGGTAACAGATTAGAATGTCTTCAACTCGATACCAGCTCAATAAGCAATTGAATCTCAAAAAAGCATATCCGATTTCAATTCTATCCAAAGAGAAATAATCCAACTCCGGATCTGTAGTTATTGGATCAAAATGGATTAGATTTGATGTCGGATCCGATGCATTGGTAACCCCAAGAAGGATACCTCATAATAATGAAAATAATAACGTTCTAAGTAGGAGATTTGAATGAAAAAAAATTATATATATACATATATATATATATATATATATATGGGTCGGGTTCTGTAGACTCACATTACGACTCACATTGCGACACACCGTTTTGTCTTATATGGGCAAAAATATCTGGAATGGGCTGATTTTTTGTGAGGATGATCTCTATGGTGAGGAGATCATCCTTACCAAAAATCAGCTCATTATGAAACTTCTAGCCCCATGTTTACAAGTTGAAAAATTTTAGACCGTCTAATTTTTGTAATTCAATTTGATGGGGTTAGAAGTTTTGGAATGGGATGATTTTTTGCCAAGATGATCCCCTCATCATAGAGATCATCCTCACAAAAAATCAGCCCATTCCAAACATTTTTGCCCATATAAGACAAACGGTGTGTCGCAATGTGAGTCGTAATAGGGGTCATAATAACGCCATCCTATATATATATATATATATATATATATAAGGAAATGTTCAGCAACAAACATTTTGGCAAAATATTTTTCAAAACATGGGTTAGAGGTCTTGGAATGGGCTGATTTTTGGTGAGGATGATCTCTATGGTGAGGAGATCATCATCACCAAAAATCAGCCCATTCCAAAACTTCTAACCCCATCAAAAATGGTTTACAAAAAATGGACAGTCCACGATTTTTCAACTTGTAAACTGGGGCTAGAAGTTCTGGAATGAGCTGATTTTTGGTGAGGATGATCTCCTCACCGTAGAGATCATCCTCACAAAAAATCAGCTTATTCCAAAACTTCTAACCCCATCAAACTTGGCAAACTTTAGGACTGCCGAACCGCTCCCATATATATATATATATATATATATATATATGTAGGGTCGGGTTCAAACGACAACATTGCAACACACATTGCGACAACATGTTTGTCTTATATGGGCAAAAATGTTTGGAATGGGCTGATTTTTTGTGAGGATGATCTCTGTGATGAGGGGATCATTCTTGCAAAAAATCATCCCAATCCAAAACTTCTAACCCCATCAAAATTGATTTACAAAAATTTGACGGTTTAAAATCTTTCAACCTGTAAACATGGGGCTAGAAGTTTCATAATGAGCTGATTTTTGGCAAGGATGATCTCCTCACCATAGAGATCATCCTCACAAAAAATCAGCCCATTCCAAATATTTTTGCCCATATAAGACAAAATGGTGTGTCGCAATATGAGTCGTAATAGGAGTCGCAAGAACCCGACCCATATATATATGGGTCGGGTTCAAACGACACACATTGCAACACACATTGCGACAACGTGTTTTGTCTTATATGAGCAAAAATGTTTGGAATGGGCTGATTTTTTGTGAGAATGATCTCTATGGTGAGGAGATCATCCTTACCAAAAATCAGCTCATTATGAAACTTCTAGACCGTCCAATTTTTGTTGAAAAATTATAGATCGTCCAATTTTTGTAAATCAATTTTGATGGGGTTAGAAGTTTTGGAATTAAATGATGTTTTGCCAGGATGATCCTCTCATCACAGATATCATCCTCACAAAAAATCAGCTCATTCCAAACATTTTTGCCCATATAAGACAAAATGGTGTGTCGCAATATGAGTCGTAATAGGGGGCGTAATAACGCTGTTCTATATATATATATATATATATATATATATAGGGTCGGGTTCCTGCAACACACATTGCGACACACATATAGACAACGTGTTTGTCTTATATGGGCAAAAATGTTTGGAATGGGCTGATTTTTTGTGAGGATGATCTCTGTGATGAGGGGATCATCCTGGCAAAAAATCATCCCATTTCAAAACTTGTAACCCCATCAAAATTGATTTACAAAAATTGGACGGTCTATAATTTTTCAACAAAAATTGGACGGTCTAGAAGTTTCATAATGAACTGATTTTTGGCAAGGATGATCTCCTCACCACAGAGATCATCATCACAAAAAATCAGCCCATTCCAAACATTTTTGCCCATATAAGACAAAACACGTTGTCTATATGTGTGTTGAAATGGTTGTCGTTTGAACCTGACCCATATATATATATATATATATATATATATATATATATGGGTCACGTTCCTAAGAACTCATATTGAGACTCACATTGCGACACACCGTTTTGTCTTATATGGGAAAAAATGTTTGGAATGAGCTGATTTTTTGTGAGGATGATCTCTGTGATGAGGGAATCATCCTGGCAAAAAATCATCACATTCCAAAACTTCTAACCCCATCAAAATTGATTTACAAAAATTAGACGGTCTATAATTTTTCAACAAAAATTGGACGGTCTAGAAGTTTCATAATGAGCTGATTTTTGGCAAGGATGATCTCCTCACCATAGAGATCATCCTCACAAAAAATCAGCCCATTCCAAATATTTTTTCCCATATAAGACAAAACGGTGTGTCGCAATGTGAGTCCCAATATGAGTCTTAGGAACGCTGTTCTATATATCTATATATATATATATAGAACAGCGTTCCTAAGACTCATATTGGGACTCACATTGCGACACACCGTTTTGTCTTATATGGGCAAAAATATTTGGAATGGGCTGATTTTTTGTGAGGATGATCTCTATGGTGAGGAGATCATCCTTGCCAAAAATCAGCTCATTATGAAACTTCTAGACCGTCCAATTTTTGTTGAAAAATTATAGACCGTCCAATTTTTGTAAATCAATTTTGATGGGGTTAGAAGTTTTGGAATGGGATGATTTTTTGCCAGGATGATCCCCTCATCACAGAGATCATCCTCACAAAAAATCAGCTCATTCCAAACATTTTTGCCCATATAAGACAAAACGGTGTGTCGCAATGTGAGTCTCAATATGAGTCTTAGGAACGTGACCCATATATATATATATATATATATATATATATATATATATATATCTATATATATATATATATATATATATATATGAGAAATGTTCAGCAACAAACATTTTGACAAAACATTTTTCAAAACATGAGTTAGAGGTTTTGAAATGGGCTGATTTTTTGTGAGGATGATATCTACGGTGAGGAGATTATCATCACCAAAAATCAGCCCATTCCAAAACTTCTAACCCCATCAAAAATGGTTTACAAAAAATGGACAGTCCACAATTTTTCAACTTGTAAACTGGGGTTAGAAGTTTTGGAATGGGCTGATTTTTGGTGATGATGATCTCCTCACCGTAAAGATCATCCTCCTCACCAAAAATCAGCCCATTCCAAAACTTCTAGCCCCATGTTTACAAGTTGAAAAGTCGTCGACCGTCCATTTTTTGTAAATCATTTTTGATGGGATTAGATATATATATATATATATATATATTATTATTATTATTATTATTATTACTTAAAATTACAGAAAGACTTTCAAAATTTTTTACCAGCGCCCGTCATGTACCAACGTAACGGGTCCAATCACAACCTCCGTTATCATTACAACCGTTTTCAATTTTTTCACTTGCATAACGATAATAACTACCTAAGTCAAACGTGATTGACTCAAGGAGACGTTATACCTTCTTAGATCCTCTCCAACGGACCAAAATGACCACTGAATTGGCCCCACAGAGATATTTTCTATAGAATTTTGAGTCCAATGTGAACATGTAATACATTCTACATATGTAATGAGCTTCCTTTTTTAAAATAAAATTAAATAGAAAAAGAGAGAAATAAAATAACAAAATACCAGTCATCGAAGGATAATTATGGTGGAAGATTATTGGTGGTTGGACAATTTTATGTCCAATGATATTCGTCACTAAAATCTCCAGCACAAGACATTGGTTAGGAATAGCACATATAGTATTCACGATGGTAGTACAAAAGTTTGAATTCAACGATTATCCGAGAGATTCAATTCAATTAATTCTGATAAATTTAAAAATAAAATAATTGTAAAAGATGGGAAAAAAAATTTTAAACGTGTTTTGTTTCTTAATCAAAACCCTACAACTTCAACCTTCTAAAAATTATTCTTGATATTATAGAAAATAAATGAGGGCAAAGAGTTAAAATTCTATCATATTCTATGATCAAGTAAAGAGTCATATTAGAGTAACATTAAAATTGACATCGTTTGGAGTATTGGTGTAAATAGAATTATATATATGCTTCTCACTCGTATCTCAATGAAAAAGTATCTATGATTCTATAGATAAATCCACGTCAGTAATATCTGAAACGATATCAATTTCAATGTTACTTCAGTATTTTCTTTAAATAAATTCAATGATTTGTAAATTTAATCAGTAATCTCAATATTTGGAAATTTTTAAAAAATTTGAAGAATTTTGTAATTATGTATACGATGACGAAAGCCAGGTCCCATGCCAAAATGTTACTCCACGTGGCGTTATGGTGTCAAAAGTTAATCTGCGTTCACTGTGCCTAAAAGGAAATGCCAAGTGGCAGTTTGGGGGTGTAGGAAAATATTAAGTATAAAGAAAACTTAAAGTTACATAAGAATTTCCCAAAGCAATTAATGTTATATCATGATAAAATCAATTTATCGCGATATATTGAATTCCCTTTTCAGGTTAATAAAGAAGAGAAACTCTAACTTCTTTTATCGTTGGACAACGAAGTATCCAACACATAGCTCAGATGGGGAAAATATCCCTAGGGTGCCTTTGCCTAAATGGGATCTTTGGTCCCTAAGAATCTCTACTTCCTTTTATATTTACAAAAGTCTCCAATTTAAAAAGAAATATTCCTAAAATTAGGGATCAACCATTTAACGAATTAATCAATTACTCGACAATTTATTGAGTCATTTAAAACATCAATTTTTATAATATCCAAAACTATCCCCAATTAAGAACAACATGAGAGTGAAGTGTTTGACGAAAGTCCAGTAAGAACGACAACCTGAAATCGAGAAGCAACTTCATTGGGTAGATTGATGGAAGATCTAATTAAGTAGAGGGGAGTCGAGCACAAGACAGGGGGGTACGACATTGAGCTAGTAGGTACTGAAGAGGAACCAAGTACGGGGGACTTAGGTCAAAAATGGACCAGCTTTGATGGCATCAGTCTGAGACCAAGAGGAAGTCTGGGTAGGAGAGGATAAAATTGAGGAAGAGGCCACTTTGGAGGTAGAGGGGGTAACCATTCCCCGGGAAGCCCAATGGATATTCTGGAGAGACGAATTCTCTTATACACAGAGGAGTTCCTAGCATTAGTATGCCCACCGTCAAAGAAGACCAAAGAAATGCCAGGAAGGAGGGACAACACATCTGACTTAAAGGATGCAGCAAGCAATAGTGCTGAGGAAGGATCCGATAAAGGAAAACCTGCCAAATCCACTAACATTAACAAGGGCTATCAGTTAATGCCTAATGAAGCAGGTAATGGGGAACACAAGAATGAAGATAGAATGGCTCCCTTCCCTAATGAAGATTCCAATGGGAAAACACCAAACAAAAGGGCAGGAGACACAGAGGAACTAGGAACCATAATGAAGGAAGTCAAGGAGCACCAAAAAGACAGAATAAGGACCTTTGGTACTAGAAGAGACACTCGAGCCAAGGCCCACTCATGGGCAACCTTGGTGGGCTCTACAAGAGCTTCAACTAGAGGACGCAGCAAGTTGACCTTCCACCCACAAGCCATGTAGGGAAACAAGGTAGTCATATCATGCCCAAAGGAAATGGTTAGAAGAGGAGAGGAAGAATGGGAAGGAAGCCTAGTTGAGCACTTCTTAAGGCACAATATCTATTATGTTATAGTGGAAAAAATGTGGAGGCTAGAAGGAAGTGTTGAACTTTTCTCCAAGGGAAATAGACTTTACTTCTTCAAATTTGGAGATGAGAAAGATAGGAAAAGGGCTTTATAAGAGGGGCCATGGTTTGTTACCAATAGACTCTTGGTGATCAAGGAATGGAGAGCTAGCATATAATTAGAGAAACTTGAATCAGCAATTATCCCCATCTGGGTAAAATTTTACGATCTCCCAAACCAGTTTTGGAACCCAGACACACTAGGATACATCAACAACTCCATAGGTAAACCCCTCTTTCTGGATATTGCTATAGAAGGGCTGTTCAAACAAGTTATTTGTTCTAGTAGAGAATGATGCACTGGCAGAGGTATCCATAGAATATGATTGGATGCCACCCAAACATTCAAAATTTTGCATTTTTTTTCATGCTAAAGGGAACTACATCCCAGGGGCAAATTTACTAGCAACAAGGGAAGCTAATTAGGGAACAAGATATGGCAATAGGAACATAGCAACAGACAACTCAGGAAAGGAGAATGAATGGGCTATAGTGAGCCATAAAAACTTTAACAAAACCAACCAACAAGGAAAACCCAACCATGATATGACAAGCAATCAAAAAGAAAATCACAAGACTACAACTAGAAATACCAGCCCAGCTACCCAAGGCATGGAATGGTAAAAAACTCCCTTTGAAGGAAAACAAGCTAATGTGGTAGGAGAACCAAGTAAGAAGAACTACAACCACAAACATAAGAACATGGCCCCACAACAAGAGAGACTCAATCTTGAGGGAGGTACAAGCAAACCAACCAACAACACCCCCAACTACAAAAACACCCCACCTAGCAATAGGTTCCAAGCGCTGTAAGAAGAGGAGGATGTCAGAAGTGTGGAAATACAAAAATGGGAGAATAAAAACTTCAACAAACTAAACATAGATGAAATAGCTATGTAGCAAACAAACAGGCTTCCTACTCTCCAACATATCAAAGATGTTATGAGAGCCATGCACAATCACAATAAGAATTCAGAGACCCAAGAGGGGAAGAGAGGTGAAGGGGGTGAGAGTTCTGATAAGTCCCAATAAAGTGTGTTGCCTGGAACATTAGAGGGTTAAATAACCCTCTCAAGCAATAGGAAGTTAGGAAGTTTATCAACATGAACCACATGGATGTCATGGGGGTTATGAAAATTAGAGTAAGAGAAATGAATAAAGCGAGTGTTGCTAGGGAAGTATGGCCTCATTGGAAGATAAAGGAAAACTACAATTGTGCGTTGAAAGAAAAAATATGGATAGAATGGAATAACAGTCTAGTTCACTTGGAATTGGTGTACAAGTCTAACCAGTTGATTACTTTGTAAGGAAACTACTTAGAAGGGTCTCCATTCCTACTTACAGTAGTCTATGGGCTGAATATGAGACAAGAAATAGAGCGTGTCTGGAGGGACTTGGAATGTATTGCTAATAATATTGATAGTCCTTGGCTAATGATGAGAGACTTCAATTTTATCACTTCAGTGGGGGAGAAAATTGAAAGGATAAGAGTCACCAATGCTTATACGGAAGATATGGTGGAGAGTCTTTAGAGGACAAGTCTAATGGACATGAAAGCGAAAGGATGCCAATTCACATGGAGTGACAAGCAAAATAACAAAAGGACATTCTTCAAGCTTGATAGAGTCCTATCCAACATTAACTAGATTGAAACCTTCAATTGCTCTGAAGCAAAGTTTCACCTCCCTCGAATCTTGGACCACAGCCCTATAACTGCCACTGTTGGGGAGGACAAGACTACTAGACTAAGACCATTCAGATTCTTAGAAGTAGTGAAGGCTAGTTGGGAGGAGCCAATGAAAGGGAACTGCATGTACAAGATGGTCTTAAAGCTCAAAAGGTTGAAGCAATCCTTAAAAGATTGGAACAAGCAGTAGTTTGGAGGAGACAAGAAAACCTCTATTCAGACCTTTAGACAATTGGAGGCAGTTCAATGAGCTATTTGGGAGAAAATCCCTCAATAGAGACCTAGCTAATAAAGAAAAGAGGATAGCCAAGGTGTACCAGGAAGTTGCCAGAAAAGAAGAGGCTGCCACAAGATAACGGTCTAGAATTCAATAGTTGAAACTGGGTGACTCAAATACTCCCTTCTTCCATAAATCTTTACTAGCTAGGAGAGTTAGAAATAGGATTGTGTCCTTGCAAAACAATGGTGGGAATTGGTTTGGAAAGGAGGAAGTGGTTGAGGAAGAAATCTCATCCTACTACAAATGCCTTTAGGGTAGAACCATGAAATAGATGATGGCAGCCAGGAAGTCAAATTAAAATAGATGGAAGGTACAGTAGCCAACAAGTTAATCATGCCTATGGAACGAAATCAAAGCAGCAATCTTCTCTATGCATGAAGATAAAGCCCTAGGCCCAGATAGGTATACAGCCAAATTCTTCCAAAAGTCATGGAGCATCATCAAGGGAGACATGTTAGCTGTTATTAGTTGGTACTTCCATAGGGGAAAATGGTAAGAGAAGTCAATGCCACTGCGATTACCCTTATCCACAAGGTTGAGATGCCAATTAAGGGGAAGAATTTAGACCCATTGCCTGCTACAATGTCCTTTATAAGTGCATCTCAAAAATTATTGCGAATAGACTTAAAGAGACTGGTAAATCTTATCCAAGCTGCCTTCATTAAAGAAAGATTCATCAGGGATAATTTCATGTTCTCTTATGAGCTTGTGAGGAACTTCCACAAAAGCAAAGGTCCACCCAAACGTGTTGCCAAGATAGACCTTAGAAATGCTTACGACTCAATTTCCTAGGACGCTATCATCTACTGCCTATAAAAGATGAAATTTCTTAAGGCCTTCATTACATGGGTTTGGGGTTGCATTTCAACTCCTATTTATTCCATATCCATTAATGGCAATCTTAAAGACTACTTTGCTGGTAGAAGAGGTATCCACCAAGGCGACCCCCTCTCCCCCTACATTTTTGTCCTAGTCATGGAGCTCTTATCTGCAAAACTCAGGGACCTCATTACCATAGGAAGCCTGGAGCTATTGAAGAATTGCAAGGACCCTGAGTTAAGCCACATAATATTTGTAAATGACCTTATGATCTTCTTCAAAGGTACCCTATCCTCGACTACAATTGTGAATGGAGCACTGACATGGTTCACCAAGGTGTTTAGTTTGCAAATAAATAGTAGCAAGAGTAGTATCTACTGCTCTGGGATCAAGGCCAACGAGAAAAAGAAGATTGTGCAAGCCCTGCAAATCCCTGAAGGAACCTTCCATGTGACTTACCTAAGAGTACCCCTAATCTTTTCTAGACTCAAAGTCAATGACTGCCAACCACTTCTTTCCAAGCTTACAAACAGAATCAAAACTTGGAAGGAAAAATTCCTATCCTTAGCTGGAAAAATTGAGTTGATTAAGTCAATTCTAAGTAGTATGTAGGTGTACTAGACAAGTGTATTGATGCCACCTAAGAAGGTTCTCAAAGGAATTGAAAAAATCTGTTTTAAGTTCCTATGGGCTGGACCAAGTATGACCAACAAAATACACTACATAAGCTAGAAGAGAGTCACTAGAGATAAAATAGAAGGTGTCCTTGGCTTTTGCAACTTGGATTCCCAAAATAAGACTGGGATAGCTTGACAAATCTGAAACATAGCTTCCAACAAGGATAATATCTGGGTTTCCTAGACCAAAAGGAACTTAATCAAGGGAGAACACTTCAAGACCATGCATATCCCAGCCAATAGGTCTTGGATGTGGATAAATGTTTTACAGACAAGAGGAGAAATTCAGGAGCTGACCACTCCTAAAATTGGGGATGGAAGGGAATCCTTTATCTAGCATGACCCTTGGTCCCAAGAGGGAATGTTGCTACACAGCCATATGCAGGATGACAACTATGTATCCAGAGTACGGAATGAAGTTAAGGTGAGCGCCCTCATCAGCCAAGACAACTGGGTTCTACCTATGCACCTGACAACTAGTTTAGGCAGCAGATGGGAGCACATCAGATTACCAAATAAAAATAGTTTAGAAAAAGATAAAGTGATATGGAAGCCTGACACAATGGGAATCTTTTCCATGAAAACAACATACAAAACCCTATGGCATTCCCTAGTTTGGTTCCTGAACAACATAAACAAGCACAATGCAATTATTTTGCTGGGTCTTAATAAGGGGTTGAAGACTCAGGATAAGCTAGAAGCTATGGGTCTAATTCAACTATCCAGATGTTGCTTCTATAGGAATGTTAATGAGAATGAAGATAACCCATTCCTTGGATGCGATTTTGCTTTCAAGTTATGCTAGAAACTATTAAGAAGATCTAACCTTCATAGCTCAAATAGGGGATTGACTAGGGAAGGGGAATGGGTATGCAATAATATTAGAGGGAATTCTCTGAGCTCCCTAGTGAAGAGACTGGCGTTCAACGCCTTTGTCCACTACCTGTGGATGGAGAGATGTAGGTTGTTATTTCATAATAGCTACCTTCCTTTAAAACTTTTGGAAAGTAGGATAGTTCAAGATGTCCACCTCAGAGCTCATAGGTTAGAGGGTTGCATTGTAGACTCACCCTCCACTGAGCCTTCATGGACTCTTGGGAACTCAACCACAAATTTATTCATAGTAACCTAGTGAAATGCTTGTGGGCTAAGCCTTCAAAATAAAGCTATGTGCTGAATACGGATCGTTATCACAGAAGTAATAATAGGAGAGAAGATGCAATCATTAAGAACAGCAATAGAGACACGATGGGGACCCTTGCCTTCAACACCAAAGGGAAATCGGTAATCAACCATGAGTAACAAGCTATTCAAAAAGGCTTAAATATGGCATTGGCCTTAACATAAGATACACCACGGTTAGAACAAACTCAAAAGTGGCAGTTGACATCATCAATGGGAAAAACATAGTGCCATGGATTGAAGAACAAACCGTCTAGGCTATTAAAATAGCAGTGTAACAATTTGACAACATTAACTTCTGATTTTGCTATAGGGAAAGGAACCAAGCTGCAGATTTTTTTGGCCTCCTACCTCACCTCTCCTGGCAGCTTGATGTTCGATCCATTGGACCTTCCTAGGGAGCTCAAAGAAATTATATGTAAGGATACCAATGGGCACGTGTATGTAAGGATGTAATTGTCTCCTTCTGGTTGGGGGTCTACCAAACCCCCTTTTAATCTCCAAAAAAAAAAAGTATCCCCAACTATTTACCTTACTTGTATTATTTGAATTAGACCCCTACGCAATAATTTTTGAGTCCAAATGTTATTATGATTCCCTTTCAGGGGTGTTAATGAGCACGTATTTAGTCGGAAATGAATCATAATTGAAATCATTGAAATCAAAATTCTCGATTATGAATCCCTATCTATTGGAATAAATTAGAGTCAGGTTTCTTGGAATCAATCTGAAACTCATAGACAAATAGAAGCCGAGATTTGGAACAATCTAAGAATAAAAAATTTAAGATTCCAAATCTCATTCCATATATTTGAGAATCAATAAAATTTAATGGTTTTTATTCCTTTCATCCAACTTTGAATAAGAATTTTAGTATTAATATCATTGGACACTTATTGTCCAAAACATCTAAGATGGAAAACTATCCCATGGGCAATAGGTCCATTGTTTCAAATTGATCCCTTTTATCCTTAGCTAGAGTTTGCTCGTGCCAACAACTTGGGCATCATCTTTGGGGTTAAATGGGTAAAAGAGAAAAAATAGTCAAATGAAAGGTATATTATTGTAAATGTGTAAAAGAGGAAAGATGGTAAAATTAGAGTAGTATTATTGAAGGGGAAAGAAGGAGAAGAAAGACAGTAAACTTGAAGAGGTGAAAAAGAAAAATAATAAAGTGAGATAGTATGGACCCCACTCCATGGTAGCTAGAGCGGAATTGAGACTTGTTGTTTACAAAAAAAAATGGTGCTAAGCTAATGAACCAATGAAACGGTGTCACGTGTATAAAAATTAACATGAAATCCAAACAAGAATATCGTTCAGAATTTTTCTCCCCAATTTTCACACTACTAGTCAATCATTTTTTTTTTCAATACACGTGGCATTGTGCTATTGGTTCATCAACTTAACATCCATTTTTCTTAGTAGCAAATGTTTATTCACTAAAGTGAGACATTACACCCCCACAACTGTAGTTAGAGTAGGGCCCATCGTTGTATCTTTATGAGTGATTTTTTGCTTACAAAAATTTTCATCAATCTCTAGTGAATACCGCATAAAGCATAATAATAATACTTTTATACGTTTTGGAGATTCAATACACTCGGGCTCGTATGGCTGGTGGATCTCACATTTTGAGAGCAAAAAAATTATTCAGTGTTTTATTATATAGATATGCTCAATTTTACTTCTCATCATGCCAATCACTGGACACTAATTGTCTAAAGTCAATGAGTGATTTTTTACTCACAAATTTTTTCATCATAGTACTCATAGACTCTCCGATGAATGCCACATTAAGCCAAACAAGGGTAGATTTATACATTTTGAATGCCATTCAATACACACAAACTCATGTGATTTGTGGATCTCGCATTATGTGGGCAAAAAACTTGTAAGCAAAATTTTTTTTGATGTTTTATGATATAGATAGATATGCTCAACTTGTCTTCTTATCACATCCTTCGCTAGACACTTAGGGCCTGTTTGGATACCAGGAGCAGAACTACTCTTCCAAAGAACAGGAGCTGAAGTACTTTATGGAGGAGCTGAAAAAGTAATTATGTGCAGAAATGGCGTTTGGCAATCAACTCTATGAAGTACTGGCAGAAGTACTTTTGTGCTGGAAGTTTGTTTGGGAACCATACTGACTTCTCATGACTTCTAGAAAAAAGACTAGAATACCCTTATATTATACCAGTTACTGTTTTTTATCTTTTAGTGTCATAATATGCCTTCAAATTATATTGTTTTTGACATTTTAACTATAAATATTAATATAATATAATATAATAAATATTAATATAATATGTTTAAATCCATTTTACTTAAAATTTTAAAAAAAATTTGACTGACTGTTTTTGACATAATATGACATAATATTAAAAAAAAAAAATTGACAACTGTCTTTTAGTGTCATAAGATGCCTTCAAACTATACTGTTTTTTACATTTTTACTATAAATATTAATATAATATAATATAATATTTTAAATATTAAATATTAATATAATGTGTTTAAATCCATTATACTCAAAATTTAAAAAAAATTGACAGACTGTCTTTTAGTGTCATAATATGCCTTCAAACTATATTGTTTTTGACATTTTAACTATAAATATTAATATAATATAATATAATAAATATTAATATAATATAATATAATATTAAATATTAAATATTAATATAAGTGTTAACTATAAATATTAATATAATATAATATAAATAATATAATATAATATAATATAATATTTTAAATATTAAATATTATCTAATGTGTTTAAATCCATTATACTCAAAATTTTAAAAAAAATTGACAGACTGTCTTTTAGTGTCATAATATGCCTTCAAACTATATTGTTTTTGACATTTTAACTATAAATATTAATATAATATAATATAATATAATATAAATAATATAATATAATATTTTAAATATTAAATATTAATATAATGTGTTTAACTATAAATATTAATATAATATAATATAATATAATATAATATAATATAATATAATTTTAAATATTAAATATTAATATAATGTGTTTAAATCCATTATACTCAAAATTAAAAAAAAAAAATTAATATTAATAAATGTTTCTTTGTTTGATTTAAGGGCAAATGAATTAGAAATATTTTCATAGAAAATTAATAAAGTTAGGGGTATTTTGGTAAAACGAACCGTTAGATTTTGACTCCCCGCAAGAAGAGTTTTGAGAAATAGGTTTTCTTGACTTCTTCATAAAGAGTAATTTCTTGCTCTTACGCGGAGTAACTCTTTGAAAGAGTAGTTCATACAAACGCATCCAAACGACTTCTAACTCCCCGCAAGAGTCAAAAGTAGCCAAGGAGTCCTATCCAAACGCCTACTTAGTGTCCACATTAAGCCAAACAAGGGTAGATTTATACATTTTGGATGCCATTCAATACACATAGACTCATGTGATTTGTGAATCTCGCATTATGTGGGCAAAAAAACTTGTAAGCAAAAAATTCTTTGATGTTTTATGATATAGATAGATATGCTCAACTTGTCTTCTTATCACATCCTTCGCTAGACACTTAGTGTCCAACATCAATGACCATAAAAAAATTCAATAAAGAATGAAACATTATACCTATTGCCCATTCCCCTAGGTCCATGTTGTCAAATTGATCCCTAACTAGAGTTTGCCCAGGTCGTCTTTGAGATTAAAGAGGTAAAAAAGGAAACATAATAAAACTAAATGGATATTATTGAAGGTCAGAGGAGGAGAGAAAAGACAATAAAGTTGAAGGGAGTAAAGTAGAAAAATAATAAAGTGAGATAGTATGAACCCCACTCCACAGTAGATGAAGTGGAATCAAAATTAGTAGTTGAAGTGGAATCAAGATTTGTTGTTAACAAAAAAAATGGTATGAAGCTGATGAACCGATGAAACGGTGCCATGTGTATTAAAATAAATGTGAAATTCAAACAAGAAAATGATTTAAAAATTTTCTGCCCAATTTTCACACCACTAGCCAATCATCTTTTTTATTTCAATATACATGGTATTGTGTTATTGGTTCCTCAACTTAACATTTACTTTTCTTAACATCAAATGTTTATTCACTAGAGTGAGACGTTTATACCCTAAAACTGTAGTTGGAGTGGGGCCCACTACTGTGTGTTTATGAGTGATTTTTTATTCACAAAAATTTTCGTCACAATGCTCAAACTCTCCAATGAATACCTCGTAAAGCCAAACGAGGATAGTCTTACACGTTTTAGATGCCATTCAGTACACTCGGGCTCATGTGGTTGGTGGATCTTGCATTCTATGAGCAACCAATTCTTCAATGTTTTATTATATAGATATGCTGAACTTTCCTTCTCATCATGTCTTTCATTGGACATTAAATGTCTAATGCCAATGAGTGGTTTTTTGCTCAAAGATTTTTTTTCGTTATATTACTCATAAACTCTCTTGTGAATGCCACATCAAGTCTAACACAGCTAGATTTATACATTTTGGAGGCATTCAATATACATGGGCTCATGTGATTGGTGGATCTCACATTCTGTGAGCATTGTGAGCAAAAAGATTTGTAAGCAAAAAATTCTTAGGTGTTTTATTGTATAGATAGATATGCTCAACTTTCTTTCTTATCACATCCTTCATTAGACACTTAATGTCGAACATCAATGAACCCTAGAAAAAATCAAATAAACAATGAAACACAATACCTATTACCCATCCCCTTGGATCTATTTTATTAGTCCGTGTCTTCGGCTCAAGCATCATCTTTCGGGTTAAAAGGGTAAAAGAGAAAATATAATAAAATTAAAATGATATTATTGAAGGGGGGAAGAAGAAAGGAAAGACAATAAAGTTGAAGGGGTAAATAAGAAAGACAATAAAGTGGGATAGGGTGGACCGCACTCCACATTAGTTGAAGTGGAATCGAGATTTGTTGTTAACAAAAAATGGTGCTAAGTTGATTAACCAATGAAACGGTGCCACATATATAAAAATATACGTGAAATCCAAACAAGAAAATGGTTTAAAAGTTATCTCCAATTTTCACACCACTAGCCAATCATGTTTTTTACTTCAATACACATGACATTGTGTTATTAGTTCGTAAACTTAACATCCCTTTTTCTTAACAACAAATATTTATTCACTAGAGTGGGATGTTTATACCCCACTATTGTAGATAGAGTGAGACCCACCATTGTGTGTTTATGAGAGATTCACAAAAATTTTCATCACAATGCTCAGACTATCCAATGAATACTTTGTAAAGCCTAACGAGGATAATCTTATACGGTTTGGATGCCATTCAATACACTCAAGCTCATGTGGTAGCTGGATCTCTCATTCTATGAGGAAAAACATTATTCAATGTTTTATTATATAGATATGCTTAACCTTCCTTCTCATCATGTCGTTCACTGGGCATTAAATGGCTAACACCTGTGAGTTATTTTTTGCTCACAGATTTTTTTCCATTATAATACTCATAGACTCTCTTGTGAATGCCACATCAAGCCTAACAAGGGTAAATTTATACATTTTGGATGCACTCAATACACACGGGCTCATATGATGGTGGATCTCGCATTTTGTGAGCATTGTGTTCAAAAAATTCTTCAATGTTTTATTATATAGATAGATATGCTCAACTTTCCTTCTTATCACATTTTTTGTTGGACACTCATTGTCCAGGATCAATGAACCTTAGAAAAAACCCAATAAAGAATGAAACACAATACCTATTGTTCATCCCCACTAGGTCCATTTTGTCAAATTGATCCCCAACTAAAGTTTGTCCATGCCTACAGCCCAGGCATCCTCTCTCGGGTTAAAAAGGTAAAAGAGGAAAGATAATAAAATTATAGAGATATTATTGAAGGGGGAGAAGGAGAGAAAAGATAATAAAGTTAAAAGAGGTAAAGAAGAAAGGTAATAAAGTGAGTGTGGACCCCACTCCACAGTAGCTGAAGTGGAATCAAGATTTGTTGTCAAGAAAAAAATGGTGCTAAGCTGATGAACCAGTGAAACAATGCCACATGTATAAAAATAAATATGAAATCCAAATAAGAAAATGGTTTAAAAAATTTATCCCCAATTTTCGCACCACTAGCCAATCATGTTTTTTATTTCAATACACGTGACATTGTGTTATTGGTTCATCAACTTAACATCCATTTTTCTTAACAAGTAAATATTTATTCAATAGAATGGGACATTTATACCCCTACACTTATAATTGGAGTGGGCCTACCGTTGTGTATTTATGAGTGATTTTTTGCTCACAAAAATTTTCATCACAATGCTCGGACTCTCCAATGAATATTGTGTAAAGCCTAACGAGGATAGTCTTATACGTTTTAGATGCCATTCAATACACTCGAACTCATGTGATTAGTGGATCTCACATTCTGTGAGCAAAAAATTCTTCAGGGTTTTATTATATAGATATGCTCAACTTTCCTTCTCATCATGTTATTCGGTGGACATTAAATGTTTAACGCCAATGAGTGGATTTTTGCTCACAAATTTTTTCATCATAGTACACATAAACTCTCCAGTGAATGCCACATCCAACCTAGCAAAGGTAGTTTTATACATTTTGGGTATATTCAATACATTTTGGACATATTCAATACACACGGGCTCATGTGATTGGTGAATCTCGCATTCTATGAGCATTGTGAGCAAAAAAAATTTGTAAGCAAAAACTTCTTAGGTGTTTTATTATATTGATGGATATGCCCAACTTACCTTCTTTATCACATTCTTCACTGGACACTCAGTGTCCAACGTCAATGAATCTTAGAAAAAAACCCAATAAAGAATGAAATACTATGCCGATTGCCCATCCTCCTCAGGAGAGTCCTAACCCCCCCTTGGTTCTAGACCAAACCCCTCTCTCTCTCTTTCTCCCAAGTCTCAAAGTGTCTCAAATGCCAAAGCTATGTCCGAACCTCCAAACACATCCGCTATAATCCTAGTCGACCACCATCACTACCACCACCAACCACCACATACACATCCACAACCTCTAGTCTCCTCCTCCTCAACCCCATCTCCCTCCCCCACCACATCTATCATTCGAGAATACAGAAAGGGAAATTGGACTCTTCACGAAACATTAGTCCTCATCACAGCCAAAAAACTCGACGATGAACGAAGAACCAAAGCTAGCACCACCCCTCACGACCCTACCTCCAAACCTAACAAACAATCTTCCAGTTCTTCAAGAACTGCTGAACTTCGTTGGAAATGGGTTGAAAACTATTGTTGGAAAAATGGTTGTCTTAGAAGCCAAAACCAATGCAACGATAAGTGGGATAATTTATTGCGAGACTACAAAAAGGTTCGTGACTACGAATCGCGATCCGACGGTTCCAAGGATTTCCCCTCTTATTGGCAAATGGAGAAGTTCGAACGCAAAGATCGAAACCTCCCCACTAGTCTTCTTTCTGATGTTTATGAGGCTCTCAACGAAGTGGTCCATCACAGATACCCAACCAAACCTCCTCCGCTACAATCCATTCCCGCTCCCGCTCCCGCTCCCGCTCCCGCTTCCGCTTCTGCTTGCGCACCTACTTCTGCTTCAGTAACGCTGCCTATTGTTCACCCTCCTCCTCCACCTCCTCCTCCGCCACCTCCTCAGCCACCAGTCGTTTCAGGTATTTTTACTTACCTCCCTCTCTCATTAATATAATATAATATAATATAATATATTCTTTGGATTTAAAATAAATAAATAAATAGATTTTTTTTCTCCTTTTACCCCCCAAAATGTTTCCAAAATTGAAGAAATGGGTTCGACCGGAATTTGTCTAATTCTGATTTTTATTGCCACACCAATTTTTACTGAGAGCACTCCAATTGATAATATGATATTTAAAGAAGAATTTAGCATATATTTTGGATTTTCCTTGTAAAAATTGATGGATTTTAATATGTATTATTAATATTTGATTATCTAGATTTAATAAAAAATTAACTTTTAATGAATTATTTTATTATATTTAAAGTTGGTTGTTCATTAATTTGAAAACCGGTCCGACGAAGATGACCCGAATGGTTCGATTTGATTTCAAAACTGCTTTATAGAATTTTTTTTTTTTTTATCATCTTAGACTTCTGAAGAGTCAAACGAAAAGGGGGAGTTAATTTAAAACTTTAGCAAAAAATTAGTCAATTATTTTTAAAGTTGATGGTTCATTATCACAAACCAGGTTGGACCCGGTTCGACCACCGGTTCTATCCGGATTTCAAGACTGATTTTTTTTAACATTGTAATTAGGATTGGTCAAAGTCAAAGGTAAAGGGATGTAATTTTAATTTTTTTTAGATAAATGGTATCATTGTCTTTAATATTGTAGATTGATGAGGGACATAATTTCTAAATATAAAAATTTTGTTTTACAGAGAAATTACTAGTCAAAGTCTTGGAAAATAACGGTTGAATATAATAAAAACAGAAATAAACACAGACAGAGGAGAGAGTAACTCTCCATTGTTACCTTGTTGGGTTGAGTTTTTTTTATTTATTATAATATTAATGGGAGCACCAAATAATAATGCAAACGTGTGACCAAAACTCAATCTAATAATTTCTCAAATCTTCTTATTTTATTGGTGATAATAGAAACGTCCGATACATCCGAAACGGATCGGAGCGAAAGATTGGAATCCGGTACGAAACGCAAAAAGATCAGTAACTTGGGATCGAGTATAAAACGGAGCGCGACTGTACTTGCTCGAACCCTTCTATCTTGTGAAGAGAAGAAAGACAAACGACACCAAAATGTGATGGAAATCGAAAAGCGAAGGCTTCAGATTGAAGAATCGCGAAACGAGATGAACCGTCAAGGAATCGCGAGTCTAATCTCAGCCGTTAATAATCTTTCTGGTGCGATTCAGGCTCTCGTATCGGACCGTCACAGCAGTGAAACGTAACACAACTCACCATTCTTTGTTCCTCATGAAATATCGGTAATTATTGTTATTTTCGTTGTAGTTATTATTATTATTTGATTTTTATTTTAATATCTAACTATAACTATTTTTTATCGGTCTCTTTATTGGGAACTGAGAGTTGCTGTGTCTCTTTTTAGTGGATCGACAGATTTTCATTGGTATCTTGTCGTAAAAGACTGAAATACCCTTCATTTTTAATACATTGGCTTTATCTTGTTTGTGCATAACCTTGACAATGATTTTGCTTACATTTTTTCCGTCTAAAATTGATTCTCTTGAAAATATTTTCCCCAAAATAGGTTTTGGGAAAATATGATTGTGTTGGATTGTAGATAACAAGAATTTATGACATATTCATTGTCACACCCTATGTAACCTAATTCATTTCTACTAGTCCGAACCACAAAGTGGTACGATTTGTACTGGGTTTGTAAAATCAAGCGATTCACGAAAGCACCAAATTTTGGTCGGGTTAGACAAATCAAAACATTTGATTCAGCAAACAAAATATTTTTTTAATTGATTTTTATTTTTTTTATTGTTCAAATTTAAAATTTGAATTATTTTATAAATTTATTTTTATATAACTTAAAAAATTTTAATATCATAATTTGTATATTTGAATTATATATATACACAAGCAAACCAAAGCGAATTCAAAAACAAATTTTCTCTACTTTCCCTT
The DNA here is from genome assembly GCF_017979445.1 of Akebia trifoliata. Taxonomy (NCBI): domain Eukaryota; kingdom Viridiplantae; phylum Streptophyta; class Magnoliopsida; order Ranunculales; family Lardizabalaceae; genus Akebia; species Akebia trifoliata. The sequence continues at coordinate 25,461,124 of NC_141376.1, forward strand.
ACGAACGAGGTTCATTTTAGATTAGTAAATCACGAACTCCGAACCAAAATTTGAACCGACAAACTAAGTACACACCAACTTTTGCTTAGAACACCCCAATTCACACACATTATGTGGAGCTCCTTGTAGCTGTTGGTGTGGCAATAGAATCTCTTTAATTTATAAAGAGAGTTAACTTTTAGTATTGGAGTTGAAGTAATTGTGAAAAATAATTTCCTGTCATATCTGAAAGTCTTTTACTAAGGTAACTGTTCCAAAATAATTTCTGACAATGATGGGAAAATTATGTGCATTGGAAAAATGGATTTTTTCCTAAAATGTGGAATCAAACTCTTTTTACATGAATTTAAAGTTTTTGTTGGTTGAGAGAGTGTGCATAGTGAGTAAATGATTAAGGGCATAGACTCCACCTGAAAAGTGAACAGAGATTACAAAGTTTTCCCATTTTTTTTTACGAGATATTTTTTTGGGAAAGTCTTGTCTTTTTTTTTTTTTTTGAATAAAAAAAGACCATCGCAAATATTTTCTGAAAATCTTCTCCTTACTTTTCATAAAGTTTAACCTTTTCTGTTATCTTTTTCTTTTGAGTTATTTTATGCTCCAACCTTAGATCATTTGAATCCAATGGCCATTGAAATATTGACACCTGGGAAAAGAGGTATAATGATACCCAGAGAGAACTTTTGAGTCATGTTTTAAAAATCGAATTGAAAACTGGATCCAAAATTTCTCAAATTGGTCGGACCTTGGTTCAATTTTGTTGGACTGTTTTACGTTTGCTAAATAGTTAAGATTATTATTATTATTATTTTTTTTTTAAAGATAAACTATGATCTTAAAATATAAAATTTAAGAAAAACAAATGATTTGTTGATTGAACCAATTTTATTACAAAATCTAGTCGAATCCAATCGGATCATAAGTTCTGATTCGGATTGATTGTTAGAGTGCTAATATGATCCATTTAGAAGTTTAGTGACTAGATTCTTTTGTTAGGGATATGCCACTCTTTTCCCAAACCTTGTTTGACAGTTGATTCTTCTTCGATCCTCGTTCTCAAATCATATGAACTCTGTTCTCAAAATATTTAAATTCATTCTCTGTGAAGATGCTTAGTTACTATTTCTTTTTTTCTATTCTTAACAGATCTTGATTCTAATATGCTAATGAAATATTGTTCAAGATACATAAGTGGTGTAATAATTGAATAACTAAAGAGATAATTACGAAAACGTGACCAATTTTTTATGGATTTACAATTCTGGCTCACTGTTCATTTTAATTAGCAAAACGTGAACAGTAATGATATTAGAGGTTTTAAAGTGACAATCTCGTAGGTTTTACTACTTTTAGCAAGATCGTCACTATATAAATCAGCGAAGGGAGACAAACAATTAATACCAAAGTTGATATTGGATGTCGGTATACTCCAAAGGTGCTCAATCCCCGTAGGTATTTGAACTTGACGCGCTTGGAAGAACATTCTTAATTATTTATTGAAAATAGAGTAAGTATTATATATTACTCATATAATTAACTCAATCCTTAATTTTCGAGTTAAATCAATTAGATTATAATGGCCAAAAATCATATTAATTCTATAAGACTATCAAATGGATCAAGTTTTCCCAATGATCTGATCTAAAATATGGAACAAGATTTTGGTGTAGGGTCCTTCTAAAGGGGTCTAAATCCAAGAATCTTTGCCCTAATATGCCATCGAGGCCACTTGTTTAATTTTCATGTAGTTTGATGATCATAATCATGTCTATTAGTACGAGCATCATCGTTCTATTGATAATTTAAGTCCAAGTACAACTTCACGTTTGTTGGCCATTTGAATGAGGTATGATTTCTTTACTCAGCATAAGTTACGAAAAATACTATGTCAACAATAAACATAATTGAAAGTCCAAATCCCATATTTTACCCTAAATATCACATATCTCCTCCACTTCACATAACCCAACTTCTTCTTCTCATACAATTCCTTCAACTTCATCCTTGTGTATTCATTATCTTGCAACACAAACATATTGATTGCAAAAGAGTCATTCATAATAATCTCAACAGTCCTAATAAGAAATGTATGACTGAAGTCATCGGTACTTATCACCACTTCGTACAATCTCGTCGAAATATAGAAGGGATCAATAGTCTTAACAATATTATCAAGTCAAAAAGTTATTCCTTCGATAATATCCTTAATTTCATCGGTTGCATGTGACTTCTTCTCATGTTATCTTTTTAGTACAGAAAATGTCATCTTGCATCCATACACGGTTGGCATGTTTGCTGTGTTAAACGCCTAAAAGTGTGCAAGAATAATAGGTGAAACTAGAATAATCAAAGAGTGGGAAAACTACCAAAGTCAAAGCACGATCCAAGAGATCTAATAACCCCTAATTGACAAAATCAAGCTTTCATTCAGTCTAAATATATCACATCATGTCATTTTGCCCATAACTTTTGACTTACTTATTAAATTAAGGCAAGGTCAATGGCGTTAGAAAATAAATTCAAATGACAACAAATTCTTATTTCATGAAGAAATGTTAATTTGGACTTTTCAATGGTTAAAAACGCGTGACAAGTCAGAGACTCCAAATCTATCATGTTTCATCATTTTTGACATAAATTATGACTCGATTATTAAAACGGGACAAAGTCAGTGGGGCTAGAACTTTAACTTAAATGAGAAGATATTTCTATTTCATGAAAGATAATATATTCAAATGTTTTTTGAGCGAAAAAGTGTTACCAAAACAACTTTTACTTTTCTCTATAAAAAGATCTTAACTCTCTAATTTTAGGGTTCACTTCTAGTTCTCTTCGATCTCTCTCTCCTCTCTTTTTTTTTCTAATTTTTGTTTTCTCCTTTTAGCTTTAGGTTTTATTTTTATATTTACTATAATTTTGGAAAACAAAGAAGATTTTTTCAAGGAGTTCATCAATAATAAAGATAAATATTTTATTTATTTTTGCTATTATATTTTCATGATCATGCTTGACTAATCTCCCATTCTAAGAAGATTGATGAAGTCATGTCAAATTAGTTAAGTTTAATTCTAGTATTTTTGTTCTTGCATTAGTTTTTAAATGTTTACTAAATTTCTCTTCAACAACCTTGGATCATAAGTATTTTTCAATTATTTCTCCTTATCCGCTATGCGTGACATGATCTGTTATTATTGGAAAAAACTTGAAATTCCACTTATAAGGAAAAAAGTATCAGTATCTTATGAACCGAACGCTTCAGCCGTGTCGTGGGAAGAACAAAGTCACTGCTGGACCAATGTGTTTGTGCCAAATCAAAAGGCAATGACAATTGTCTCAGTAGCAGATGAAAGTATGGAAGCTGGATCAGGAGAAATCGAATCGGAATCTTCGGAATTGGGACAAACATCTCCAACCGAATTGGCACAAACATCTCCAATTGAATTGGCATTGGAATAAACATCTACACCATTCTCTTCATAGAGCCTTCGAAAGCATACGTAACATTACTTTTTTCAGTCATAAAGTCTCATGGGAAAAGAAAGAAAAAAAAATGCTCATTGAGAAAGTCCTTAGTTAATGGATATTGATTAAGCAAGGCTTGACCGTCTAGTTGTTTGTCAGCATCGAAGAAAGGGGATCTAGGAAAAAATCTATTATATTGCATGCTCACTGTAGTGGAGGATCATTGAATAATAAAATATTTAAGGGAAGGAAATTTTAGCCAATTTATTAGATCTATTTCACAAAGGTTTTTAATGAAAAATATTCCGAGTTAAGATCCTTAGTTGGATTCTTAATTTGAGTTATCTAACAAAAACTTGAATATTATGATTAAATTTAATTAGGTTATTTTTGTGGATTCATTATCCCCATATTTTCTTAAATTGTAAGTTTTTCTTAATTTTAATTATTTTTGATAAAATTTAGTTTTACTCCAAAATCACACCATTTTTTTTTTATTTTCTAAAATTTGGAATATTTGTCCCCCAATCCTCAATGGAACGACCATATTTGTCAATCTAAAGTAGTTTTTTTTTTTTAATTTTATATTTGTTCTTGTTATTTTCAAAGACAGATTCTTTACACAACGAAAAACATGCTTACTCCTTCCTGAATATCATCCAAATTCTGATATTGCTTATCTAGTTGGTCATCGTTCTCTTCTACACCATTATTATTTTCAAGATCAATAAAATCAATAGTTCCATATGTGTATTCTCCTGTCATATGATAATTGTTGGTTATAACTACAAGCTTGTCCAAATCCCATTTGAGACCCTATCACGAAATTGCTTAAACTTCTCTTTGCTTTTTTGAAACAACATCCACACACACACACAAAAAAAAAAAATTCCATCATCACACAATCAAACTTAAATAAGAGTAGTTAATATTCAAAATAGAATAAAGAAATTGATACTTAACTTTATTTTCAAGTAGAGCCTCTCATGCATCATCTGAGGTTGTACCACTTTTCCATATTGGATCCATCCCAAATCACGACTTCCTTGTAAGTTCTACAAAGTTTTTATAATCTACTTTCATTGTTCTTAGTCAACTCTCAATATGTTTCTTCGTGACTATTTATCAACTCTTTTTAGAGAGTGTTGTATTAATTGAGATCCACGCACTATTGTCTCAATAGTTATTGTTCTTCTCCCCCCTTAATTGCCTCCTCGTTCAGCATATCAATACGAATTGTGTCCATACTCATATTTCTCTTATTTGGCTTTTCAAACCTTGAACATCAACCTTTGTACTAGTATCACCACCTTCAATGTCTATTATTTTTCAAAAGTAAACGAGAATAAATGTGTATCATTGTTCTATTATTCCATCTACATATTTACATTCCATAGGTTATAAGAATACCCATATAATAATAATAATAATAATAATAATAATAAAAGTCAATAGACAATTGATTATATAAAGAATAGAATTATAATAAACAATACAAATGCAATTGCAAACCTAAATTTAATAGACGTGTAGACATCCCAATTTGCACAAACTCATTCGAAAAGCTTAAAATTTCAAAATTTCAAGTTGATTTCAATAAAAAAAAACCCAAAGGTGTTTAACCGGGCCCACGATCTATAATAATTACCAGTTAGTATCTTCTTCACGCATATATGCACAATTTCTTATTGTTTTGCATGCCCAAACCTTGTCCCTAACCCATCTTTTTAACCCAATCCACTTTCCTAACCCATATCTCTAAATCCATTATCTGATCTAATTTCATATCCACTTTCTAATATAAACTCACTCTCTATGAACTAATCCATTATCTATGCCCCTTACCCAATGCTAAACCCACTTTCAAGCATAGTCCAAATAATCAAATATAAATCATCATAAGTCCATAACCCAAGTCAAAACCAAAACCCAATGCCAAGCCCATTCTAGGCTCATGCCGACTCCAAAAACCCATAGTCTTACACCTCTCCCCAAAAGAGGACACATGGTGGTCTCTCATAAGCTCCAACATTCAAGAGGGATCATCATTGGTGGACCAATGCTCCAATCTCGTTGGAGAGTCAACTCCCTTGAGAAATCCTAAGAAAACACCTCTCAAAAAATGAGGCCAAACCAAAAATGTGTTTTAATCTTTGGTAAAAATCTCAAAAGCTAAGGTAGAAGCTTCAAGTACATACATGGATCTTTCTCATTGTCCGATTTCAAAAATATATATCTACCATTACTGTATGTGTTATTTACAAATAAATCAATGTCTATTTTTTACCTACTACCTCACATTTACACATGTCACTGTCTCATTTATCCTCCTAAAAATGCATTTGTTCTTTCACCTCTATTTATCAAAAAATCAAAGATCAAATATGTTTTTAGGATTTCATCTCACAAGTTCCACCCTTGCCCTTATAAAAATGAAAAATATAAAAAAAAATAACATAAATCTCATGTTATTTTCTTTGTTTTTAGGGTTGGACTACTTTATCCCTAAAAGTTCTCTAAAATTTTTATAAATAGTCTCACTTTCTATGAGTAACTCATATTCTCAAACCCCCCTCTTTCAACATTAAACTCTGTCAAAATCTCTACTTAATACCTCCAACCTTCTATTAACTTAAAATCTCTACTCTAAAGCTATCAATCATCCTCTAATCCACAACCTTCAACCATTTTCTAACCTTAAACTCTACATCAATACCTTCAACCTACAATCCAATCCATCAAAAGACTCAAGCTCAACCAAGAACCCAAGAAAACATTTCAAGGAACAAGGTAGATTTAAGATATAATTTGCTTTAATAATACTTGCATTATCTCTACTTTACTTCTAACCATTTCTTTTGTTTTTTTTCTTCAGAAAGCCTCAAGATGATATGAATCACCTTATTTCATCTTTAGTAAGTTGATTTCAACCTTGGGCATATAATGGTTGAGACAGTTTGACAAAAAATGGTGGGAGTTAAAGTCTTCTTAATCCATTTATGTCATATGCATCGTAATGTACACTACACAAACACCACACATGGTTGGTCATGATAAAGAAATGTGTAACTCTCTTAGTAAGGTTGAAACACTAAGTTTCTTGTAAAGTATGCATGCATCAAAGTTATGGATCTAAGTGAACTCAATCCATAGAATCTCTCCATAATCCTAAACCAATATTCCAACTCATGTAAAAAGTGATGACTCCATGGTATATCTTTTTTCATAGGGTATTCTCACATGCAAATTCTAACATTAAATCATTTTCCAAAGAGGTACATTTCCATTATGTGCACATACCTAGCTCTTCGTACATCTTATGCATTTTGTTATTTTTTTCTTTAACTATCCTAAAAAAATGGTCAAATCTAAAAGATAACCACCATAGGTAAAGAGAATTAAGTGCATAACACCTACCTCATTCTCTAACCAAACATCTTTACCTAGATCTTATGTAGACCATACCCTTTTCCATGAATGAGAGTCACTATAATGCCATGTCAAAATGATTTTATTTCTAAAAATCAATTTGAGTGCCCAATTACACCCATTTCTAAAAAGGAATGATGGCGACTCCAAACAATGTAGTATTGAAGTCCCATGATGAACATCTCATGTCTACAAGATGTGTTACAATAGAAATTTTAAATAATTTTAATGATCTATAAAATTTTATAGATATAAATAATTTACAAACCTAATTTTATAGATCACAATTTAATAATTTTACAGACATAAGTAAACAATTACAGACCTAAAAAATACATATAAATAATTACAGATATGAACAATACAATAATTTTTGTATAGACCTGAGAAGAATAGAAATAGATATAAAAATGGGGTTTGGGAAGCTTTTATCATGACTGCCTAATTTGGAGTTGACAAAGTAGAGATAAAAAATGGAGTTTGGAAGCCCTCGGTCATGGTTGCCATATTTTGGATTTGACAAGGTAGAGAGAGTGAGAGAAATGGGGTTAGGGTAGTCCTTGGTCATGGCTACCCTGATTTGGACTTGACGAGGTAGAGAGAAAGGGAGAAAGAATAAAGATAGAGAAAAGGAGAGAGAGAGAGAGAGAGGAGGAAGACATACTTACGGCTGTGGAGAAGATGAAATGGAGAGAAAAAGAGACCTTGTACAAATTTTGTGATAGTTTTCAGGGGGTCTAGGACTGCAAAAAATGGGGTGGTTTTGTCATAGAATAATAGGCAATTGTTGCATTTTATGATTGGGCCCACCTCTAATTAATGTTGTTAAACACTGCCAAAACGTAAAATGTGTAAAATATTTATGTTTACGAGATTTAGTGTGATTTTAAGCACTACTACAAAAAAATACTTTAGATATCAATTGTTCTTCTTCAATAGACAATGACTTTTTTTTCTTAGAATTTGGTTTATGTATGAAGTTTACACATTGGTATTGGGAAAACCAATGTTTAAATTTCCTGTTTAAGTGCACTTTTTCATTAGAAGAATAAACATCAGTCCTATAAACATCATTTAAAAATTGTTGTCCAGTCCTTAATAGTACAAATATAATTTTTTTTTTCACAAAAAAAAACTAATTTAAAGAAAAAAAATCCTTAATCTCAACTTCTATTATAACTAGTGAGAGAATAGATCATAAAAATTATATTCACACCTTAAAGGTCAAAAACTAACATTTTGAGACTTGCACATACCTCCCCTTTCTCGCACGACCATTAAAGGTCAAAAACTATTTTACTATTTTACCCTCTCATTTTATCTCTTTTACAAAAGAAATTAAATTTTAAAACTATAAAAATGTCATCCTCTAAGCATTCGCATGTAAACCAATCTTTTCACAAAGATGTTTTTGTTTATGGAAAATTAAAGGACCCTCGCGGAGGGATTTCTTTCTAAATAGTCCCTAAGTTTTCTTTTGTAGTTTATTAAGACATTTAGTAAACGTTTACTTTCTAAATGGTCCCTAGACCCCATCTCACATGTATAAGGTATTTGAAATACCCAAACTATCATTTTCTCATCTTCTTCACATAGTTAGGATTTTCAATAGCGATTGCAATCATTGTCAACTATCTTTGATCATGAATGATGAATGGAGAATGATATTCTTTTAATTTTGAACATTTAGATTACATCGTAACTTTTGATTTGCAATCATAATTAATGCATTTTTCGGTATTTAGAGGAGATTAGCCAAGTATCAAAATTGGAAAAATGGAAAAAAATGTGATTTGCATTACAACGTCGAGTTCACCACTTTTTTTTTAAATTATTGCCGAGTTCAACACTAAGTAAAAAGTGGTGAACTTACCACTTAGTGCCGAGTTCACCACTTTCTATTTAATTATCGTTGAACTTGACGGTAATTAAATAAAAAGTGGTGAACTCGACACTTTAATGCGAATTGGATTTTTCATTTTTTCTATTTTTTTCAATTTCAATACTTGGTTAATCTCATCAAAATACAAAAAAATGCATCAATTATGATTGCAAATCAAAAGTTAAGATGTAATCATAAAAAAAATTTAAATCTCAACTTCTTTCTTCAATTTCTTTTTTATAAATCATCGAAATAAAAATAATGCATCTAGATTTCAAAAGTAAGAGAATATCATTCTCCATTCGTCATTCATGATCAAAGATCGTCGAAAATTATCACAATTGCCATTGAAAAACCTAACTATTTGAAGAAGATGAGAAAATGATAATTTGAGTATTTCAAATACCTTATACAAGTAAGATGAGGTCCAAGGGCCATTTAGAGAGGAAAAGTTTACTAAATGTCGTGATAAGCTACATTCAAAAACTTAAGAATTATTTAGAAAAAAAAAATCCCTCCACGAGGTGAGGGTCCTTTATGTAATTTTCTCCTTTGTTTATAAAAAAAAGAATAACATTTTAAAAAGGGTGAAATCGTCTTCATAAAAGTTTAAAAAAAAAATCATATTTTAACTGTTTTGTTGATGGCAAGTAGACAAAACAGTGGTAAGTGAATCCGTTAGTTATTTATAAGTGAGGTAAGTGTAATTTTTGAAATGTTAGGGGGTTGATATAGAACTATGCCATATCATAGGGATGAAAGTGTAATTTATCCTTAAACAAATCACAGATATTTTTAAAAATGCTTAAAATACACGAGTCTAACTAAATTGAACCAGAATCTAATTCCGGTTCAATTGGCCACTGAATTCAAATAGTGGGTCCTACAAAACAGTGGGCCCACTGCCAGGGTGGAAGGGGTCCATGCTACCAGCACTACCGTATACAATAGGTGCTTTCCGCATTAACTTTTTTTGTACAGAACAATCCAACTCCACATCAAATTGTGAAATACAAAATGACCAAAAATAACCCTTATAACTGAAAAAAATCCATTTATCATGTTTTCTCGTTTTGTTGCTATCAAGACTTTCGGGTACTTTTGTCATTTTATGTAGTAGGGGTAAAAATGTCATTAGAAATGTGATAATGGGATATAGCGGGCATTGATTGGGTGTGTTGGGTGATTTTGTTTGTTTGTTGAAAAATGATTTCTGAGTACTACGGAGGGCAGTACTGACAAAGATGTCAGTCTTCATTGGTCCAGTCAACACAGTAGTTAAATCTCTTTGACCAAAATCTCAACTAAAGATACTCACACTTTTTTATTCCCAAAATGCCCCCTCAGATCTCTTTATACACGTAGATGCTCTGCATCGTACGAATTGCTTTTTCCCGCTTTTCTTAAATATTAAATGACAAAATTGCCCCTTACCCACCGACAGTTCTTGGTTTGTTGCGTTTTTTTCGATTAATATCCTTTTTGAATCCTTCCCAAATCATTTTCGTGTGCCAATTCAATATCACAACCTTTCATAAAAGTTTGATGTTCATCTTAGTTTTATTTTGTTCTCGTTCCTAAGATATTAGGAATCTCTCCTCAAAATATTAAAAATCCATTATCCATGAAGAATGTCTCTCCATCCATCAACAGGGGGCGGAGTCAAGATTTTCTTATGATGGGGGCAAATTATGATTAATTGTATAATTCAAGAATTTGAAGATAATGATTTTAAGGTGAAATTCAAAGATTTTTTATTAGAAATTGAAGAAAATGATATTTAGATCATTTTCAATTAGTATATGAGAAGGCCTGGTCAAGAGACAATGTCATCAACCAAAAAAAAAAAAAAAATGAAAATAGGATAAGGAGGGTGTGGGGGCAAATGGGGAGAAAGGTGAGGGAGTGAGGATAAATGAGGCATGTAAGTACTTGAAAATATAAGGGTGTCTTAAAATTTTGTAGGGGCAATTGCCCCCACTAGCTCTACCCTTGTCCATCAACCTTTGTACTCGGGGCTTCTCAAGTCTAAGCTCTACAAAGAATGCACAATCATGGAAAGACAAATCAATAATCGATCGATACATGATACAATACTGCACATCGACTTAGAGGCACCAATCTCTATAATTGTCAATTGCCACATTAACACGTTCCATGAAATGTGTAGGGGCAACATACCAGAAAAATGACGTCAAATTATATAATTATATGAAGGGACAATAAAACAATGAAAAACAAATTATACCATCGTGAAGATTGCAAATCTATTTAAGAAAATGGAGAAGAGTACACAAATTTCATTCTCCAAGAGATGTAAAATCTTTTGAATTTAAATCTAACTTGATAATCAAATTGTTTTTAAGAAAGAATGCTTAAAGATTTTGATAGAAGACAGTCGTTAAGGTATTAGGGAACCTAAATATTTTAAGATCTTCACAATTTATTTTTATTTTAATAATACATTAATCATATATGCGTTTAGAAATAATAATTTTATTGAGATTGATGACTGTTGCAAGTAGGGCAACAACTACAATATAATGGTAAACTAAAATCTTGTTGAAACTATAGAATTCATCCTAAACTTTTTAAGTTCATGAAAGTTTAAAATTAAGAGAAACATTAAAAATAATAATTTTGATAGAAAACTAGTTGATTATGTACAGTTAAAGGTTGTGAGTTTGATTCAATAATGAGATTGCTAAAGCTATAACAAGAATTAGAGGATATGAAATCAAGATATAAACATAAGATGGGTGAAACTATAAAGAAAAACACTTTCCTTACTCACTTGATAAGGTAATTTTCTTGATCGCATGATCTGATGCAATAGGATTGTAGATGGCAAAATTTTAAAAGAAATTGATTTATTTTTTTTTTAAAGAGATTAATTTTTACCATTGAATTTTAATTTTAATTTTAAAATTGGGAGTTCAGTAATCAGTCATTTTCAACTCTTTGGATCAAGTTCAAGAAAGGGTTATTTTTTCAACACTTTTTTCGATTCTGATTTTTTCGATGAAATCTAGAAGGTTGTTGGGGGTTTGATTTGTCAAAGTGATAACCCATGTGGGCCCAACAACTCTTAGTAAGATTTGAAATATCTTACCGAGTCTTGTTTGGTGGATGGAATCTTACTAAGTTAGTAAGGTTAGTCTGGTTCAAATATAAATGAACTACAGGTCATAGTTGAGTTATGATTGCTAGTCTTCGAAGTACAACTTAGCCATACAGAGGTAGTTTATTTTCTTAAGAATAATGATTAATGCACGCGGTCTTGATACGCGTGGAAAGAGCACAGAATCACACATCTTTTTTTGTGTATCTCGATGGAAAATATCTATGATTCAATGCTTTTGCCACGTCATCCACGTATCCAAACGCGTACCAAGATCGCGTGCGGTCATCACAACTCTTTTCTTAAATATATTGATAGTTTATGGTTTGGCATAAATTCATGTTGACCCCTTAACCTTTTAATAATTTCACTTATCTCCCTTGTCAAATACAAAGGTAATGTTCCAATGTTATTTTACCATTTTAACCCTCTCATTTTATATTTTTTACTGTAAAAAAAATTTAATTTCAAAAATACAAATGCCAACACTGAATAGAACTTTATTTTGGATGATTCTTTAGTTCTTTAGTTCTTGACATTCAATGGAATTTCGTTATTCCTCCATTCTGAACTCTTAAAAGGGGTAGAATAGTTTTTAAGAAAAATAAAAGGTACTTTTAAATTTTTTTATTGACGTGAAGTAGACGGAAGGAGATCTTTACCCCACTTTACAACTTGAAAAATCGTGGATCGTTAATCTATAATATTAATTTGTAAATCACTTTTAATGGGGTTAAAAGTTTTGGAATGGATTGATTTTTGGTTATGATGATTTCTATCCCATGAACCCAACCCATATATATATATATACATTAGCGTTCAGCTGTCGTTGTAATTCACTCGGGGAGGTGGCACTAATAATCAGAAACAATAGGGATGGCGCTTTGTTAAAAAACCATATATTATAACTTAAACGCAAATGCAATCTCGTCCGTCCGATTCAAAAATATCTAACGCTCGGGTTTCTTTTGTTAAAACAACTGATAAAACGGAGGCATCCGAACGCCTCCCATATATATATATATATATATATATGGGTAGCGTTCTTTTAACAAAATCCTAGCCAATATTCTAGATAAAGTTTTGTCTTATATGACTAAAAAGTTTCAAAATGAAATGATTTTTTTGTGAGAATGATCTCTATAGTCAGTAGATCATTCTCACAAAAAATCAGTCAATTCTAAAACTTCTAACCCCATGAAAAGTGGTTACAAACTAACGGTAAAAATTGACGATTCACAATTCTTCATCTTATAAACTAAGGAACTAAGTTAGAAATTTCAGAATTTGCTAATTTTTTGTGAAGATGATTTTCTCATCATAGAAATCATCCTCACAAAAAATCAGCCCATTATGAAATTTTTAGCCCATATAAAATAAAATGCTTTGTCTAGAATGTTGTCTAGGATTTTGTCAAAAGAACGCCACCCATATATATATATATATATATATATATATATATATATATATAGAGGGACGGTTCATGAGACATATGTAAAAATAATGGTTTTTTAAAATATGAGTTAGAGGTTTTGGATTGAGCTGATTTTTTTTTTGTGAGGATGGTCACTATAATGAGAAGATCATCCTCACAAAAAATCAGTTCAATCTGAAACTTCTAAATCCATCAAAAGTGATTTACAAATTATTGGCAAAAATTTGACGGTCCACATTCTAAATCTCTTTTAATGGGGTTAGAAATTTCAGATTGGACTGATTTTTTTTTTTTTTCCAGATGATCTTCCCATCATAGAGATCATCCTCACAAAAAATCAGCTCAATCCGAAACTTTTGACCCATATTTTGAAAATTTATTAATGTTACATTGTTTTTACATATGTTTTTTCATATGTCCCTTGATCCGTTCCCTATATATATATATATATATATATATATATATATATATATATATATAACAATTCCCTGGTACCACCTCTATACATTAAATACATCCCCCCTCAAAAAAAAAAAAAAATTTTGTATATATGAGAAGGCAAATTTTCCCATTGAATATATATTTGGTTATGGGATCTTTCTATTAATAAAATTATATTTTTTTCAAAAAACTTTTAACTTATTTTTTAAAATATTGTATTTTACAACGGTTAAAGTAAAATAACTGGTTCAATGAGTTCAGCTCTAATTGAACACATGTTGGACCTATTTTTTTTTTTTTTTTTGGATAACGAAGGGTATCCGGGCCAGCTTGCGCGCACCAGACTAGTCCCTATGCCCCGCACTCAGGCTATACCCCACTACGTGGAGCAGTGCGTGGCCACCAAGGTTTTTTATGGGTAGTGGGATTTGAACTTGAGACCATAGAAAGAGCAGATTCCTTGACCCCAAGTTACTACCATTCAGCCACCCCCTTGGTGGTTATGTTGGACCTGTTTGGACCACCGGTTTAGTTCAAAACTCTGTTTTTTTACATAAATATAAACAATGACAGATGAGCATCCACTTTTCTCTGAAGAAGAAAAAAAAACAAACAAAAATTATTAAAGAAAACAACAGTGAATCTCATGATATGAGAAAAACCATAATATTTTTTTGGTCAACATTACGGGAGACCTACATTCCCCTCTTTCACTTAGGTATTCTCTCATATTGTAGAGTAACTAACCTAAATGCCCTCAACTTCAACCTAAAAGATAACGACTTGATTTTATCCCTCAAATAAACATTTTGCACTTAACCTCAAGAACAAAGAGAGATTTTTATTCTGAAGGAAGAGGATGAATGAATAACTTCTCAGAGGTTGAAAGGCATTTAAGTTGACTGATTTTTGGCAGAAAACCCATGATTTTTTGGTTAACAGCTTTGAAGATTACAGATTTGCTAGGGAAAAACAAATCAAGGTGTTTCAATTAACGGTTGAAGGTAAGGACATTTTGGTAATTTTTATGTTAAGTCCCTTGGACAAAACCTAGGTCAAGAAAAGCATGTCATCAATTTCAAAACATAGGTAAGTCTAAATTTAGCAAAACATGGTCAATTTCAGAGATGACCATCTCTGAAATTTAGCAAAACGTAGAGAAGTAAGTCTAAATCACCTAATTTTTTTTATAATTTGCCGAAGTTCACTTTACAAAGTCTGATACTTAAATGCAATGTTCAGCCAATTAAGTCAAAGAGAGGCTGTTGAAAGCAAACAGACACAGACACAGACAGACACTCCAACAAGAGTTGGTGTATATATAGATAGAGTAGTATATACATATTACATTAAACAGAAATTCATTCATTCCACCAAATCCCAGACTTCCAACTTAGATGAAAAAATAAAACAAACCAACCAAGAGGAGATAAATAAGCAGTGTGAGACCAAAACTCTTTCCCTGCAGATTCAACAAGTCAAAGATGAAGAAGCTTGTAATCATTCCCAAGTAACAGAGATCATGGAATTCGCGAGCCCAGATTCTTCAAAGGTTAGCTTGATCTCATAATCCAGACATTTTGATGCCCCTGGTATAGCTTGGGTTAGTCGAAATGGCCTCGACTCTGCTTCCTCAAGATGAGAGCTACAGAAGGACCAAAGCAACTGCAAAACCACCAAGCAGCACACATTAAAATGGGTTGGGTTCGGTCCAGATCTGAGTACATCCAGATCTAAACCATTTTGTTTTCACTAAATCCAAATCCGGCTCTGACCCTGCCGAATTACTTGATTCAGATTGGTCGGATTGGATAATTTCGGACCATTCAACATTTTTGTGCTATATTTCTTTTCTAATTGCTATTTTGAAATAATTTTCAAAGCAATATATCATTCGGATTTAGGCATCCATAGGGATGGATCTGTATCCGAGCCAGATTCAACTCAGATCAAGGGACATCAACCCATATTCGACCCATTTTTTTTTATTTGGGTCTACTAAATTCGATTGGGATCTCTTGGATTTTGTATAAAATCCGACCCATTTTATGCCCTACCTAGGGCAAGCTACCCAATAGCTGAAACTAAAAACTACTTTCTTTTTGACATTTACTTATAGGTATAAATCAAACATTTCTTCAGGAAGGAAATACATTGTTCTGAGATCGTTTTCCCAAGAAAAGATTTCTATATGAGAAGTTATATGCTTGCAAGAAAAAAATAATAATAAAACATACTTGTATTGGATCTGTCCGGAGAAAATTCCGCTGAAGCCTACGTCCATCAGGAAGACGGACCCCAACCCTGCAGAGGAGGTTTCTGTCGACCTTTGGTTCGTCAGGAAGAGGCGGATATGTAGGTTTCTTACTTGAACTCATTTCTGCCTCTTTATCAATGTTGGGTTCAGTTTTATCGGTAGTTGTTGTTGGATTAATGGGATCTTTTGTGGTCTCCATAGAAGCTGCCAACGCCAACTGCAACTCGTCATCTTCTTCGGTAGTTTCATCTGCTGCTGCATAATAACCCATCGAAATCAAGACCTTACATTTATCTCCCTTAAGATTCTGGATTCCTTACCAAAAGTAAGCCATTCAGACATTTGTTCTAGCCCCGAAGTGTACTACAATTCGAAAAATTATGGAACGTGCATTTCAAAACTACACTTGATAAGATGAGAAGTTTAGCCGACCCCATATTTTTAGGACAAGGCTTCGATGATGATAGGATTAGATGTTTTAGAAAGTACAGAGGATGAGTTCTCTCACCAACAATCGTCCTTTTACTCATCTGGGCCCCAAAATAATGTCATTTGGCGCTTGTGTAGCCACATGGATAATCATTTCAAGCTGATCTTGAGTGGAGTAATCTCATCACCGTGGAGATATTCCTCAGCAAAAAGCAGATTATTTGAGTAAAAGATATGGACCATTCAAAGAAAACTGGAGAAGTGTTCGTAGAATTAGAGATCAATGGCCAAAAGTACATGTGCTTCCATTCCAAAGTTCATGCACAAGCAGTTTTTAAGTCCACATCGGATAAGGTAAGAGATTTTAGAATGGGTCCCTCTAGTATCGAAATAAACCCCCCCCCCCCCCCCTCCCCAAAAAAAAAACCACACAGGATATTATTAGACTAAATTTGGCACATGTTCATGGTGCCAATAAGGAGATGATTCAACAGCTGATACCTCATGTTATAGGGATATTCTGGGTAATAGTGGTATTCTTGTAATTAGTCCATAGGACTCCGTGCCAAGGGCTTATCCAATCCTTTGAAGACAAACACATGGCAAAAGAAAAAAAAATGAATAAATTTATTTATTTAGTAAAATAATATACTAAGTTTCTGTTTTTTTTTTGTTCTAAAGTCGAGGAAAAGCAAAAGAATACCAAAACTATTGTATTCTCTAATTTATATAATTTTTTTGTGCTCCACGTTATTGAAATCGGCCTGGGGTCAATTCCCACCAGCCAATGAGTTACTGATTTCAATTGAAAACAGGCTTATCAATGTAAAAAAAAAAATTGATAGTCAAATCACGAATTTTAACTTAATCACAAAGCATACATAAAAAAGTGTAGCACTTTTATCTGAAGGGATGTAGACCAAATCATAAATAGTAAGATTAAAAAAAAAAAAGGTTCACATATCATCTACTTGGTGATGCATTGCATACTTAACTCAAAAAATAAAGAATAAAAAATAACAAACACAAACCCGGACTTAAATTATGTGTCCCACGTTGGTCAGGATAATCGGCCCTTACGATCTTTTACTTCTTCTTATGTGGCATTCATAAGGAGTTGGGTTCCACAAAGAAGAACCTGATCATACTTGTTTAACAAAAATAGTAATGCCCTTGTCATGGATTCTAAATTCAACTTAATCTAATAACATGAATATCCTCTTCTTTGCAACAGTCGGATGAATCCATATCACTTCTGGTGGGCATGCATACCAAATCGGTGACATATGAATGCTCATTTAGATGTTAGATTTCTTTAGTTATCCTTTCTACATCAGGCAAAATTGCTTCAGTTTTCCTGAGGCTAAATTACATATCAAGAGAGATTCTTTTAGAGATATTCTATTGCCACACTAACTTTTGCTAACGCCATCCCAATTCATATTTAAATCACCAAAGAATTAGCACACATCTTGGGGGTGCCGTTAGCAAAAGTTAGAGTGCCAATAGAAGCTCTCTTCTTTTAAATAGGCTCACTTTCCACCTATCCTGATTCACTTCTTTTGTTTTTATGGTCAAAGCAAACTCCATCCCACCATGTAGCATTGCATATCAGATGTTAAACTGAAGAAAATAGACAGAATTTAAATACCTTGTACTTTGTGAGTATGAGTTTGAGGACTTTCTCTTGGACGTTTATGAGGAAGAGCCACATGATGGTTCTTGGGGCCACCATCCATGAATGGTAGTAGATCCTAAACGACATAAAATGCTTTGATAATTAGAGAGGTTAGAACAAACCTTTAGCCAAAACTTAATTTTATATACAAATTTTGTAGCCCATTTTTTCCTACTCAAACTATAAAGTAGGCCATGATGAATTGATACAAACATAATATGAATAGCTTGATAGATGAAAATGTAGGGCTTAAAATGGGTCGGATACGGGCCGAATCCAAATATATCTATATCTAGATTTGATTTTTTAAATGGATCCGAATACATATCTGACTCAGATCTGACTAGACAAAACCATATCTGAATTATTTTGCTTTCACTTAATCCAGATCCACCCAACTGAATTGCTTGATTCAGGTCTGGTGGGTCAGATAATTCCAGACCTTTCAACATTTTTTCTACTATACTTCTTTGTTAATTGCTATACTATTTTATTTTACCATTATAATTCTTTTACTTTATCAAGGTTCATGTTATATTGAAGTGATAGAGAAGGATATTTTGAAAATCCTAAAATATAATGTTCAAAACATTATATTATTTGGATCTAGGTGGATATAAGGATGTATCCGTATCAGACCCTGGTCCGACTCAAATCAAGGACATCAAACCATATTCGATCCATTTTTTTATTCAAATCTCTCCAAAGGTCCAAACCCACTAAATTCGGATTTATGGCCTAATGAAAAGCAAGATATGAATTCTAATTAATACCTCCAGTAACCGCTCTGGTTGAATCATACCACTCCATGACCGCATTTTTTGCCCCGTGATGGGGTCTATGACAAGAACTACAGGGATAGAATCCAAGTTGTAGTAGGTGCAGACCTTTCTGCCTTCACTAGTATCATCATAAACCTATAGGTCATACAATTAAAAGATGAGAAAAATCATGTAAAACAAAAGATATGAAACCAATATTCATGTTGGTATTCTCCCTCTAATTCATGTGTGAACCACCTCTGTCCAACTCAGAAAATAGAAATTGAGAGTATATAACATGCATCCATTGAGCAAGACAATGCTGCCACTCCATATTCATCATTTCATCCACAATTTTGAGAAGCCCACAGACAGAAGTAAGAGATTTTAAGCATATGCCTCTCGAAAAACTATGGTCATCCATGAGCAAAGAAAGCCAGAGACACGAGCAAATCAGAAGAGCACTGATCAGATGTGCAACAAAACACTCAGCATCATACCATCAACTGAAGTGCATTACTTAAACAAACGAAACGTTATGCCATTAAAGAGCGAGGAAAACATATTAATCTATCAAAAAAGGGAAGGAAAAAAAAAAAAACAGAGATGTTATTGGCACCCCAGTTTTTACTTATTACACCCCAATTAAAAATAAAGAAAATAAATGAATGGTTGAGAATAAGAAAAAATTGGGGTGCTAGTAGAAACTCTTGTTTTATTTGCTAGATTTCTATTTTTGAGGTTAAGGATTTTATATGAGCAGAATCATAATTGTAAACAACTACTGAAATTTTTTGAACAGGTGTTATAATGTTTTGTAATGTTGAGATTATGGCCCTGCTTGTTATGCTTCAAATAATTTTCTGAAATCAATTTTACTGGTGCTTGGTTAGACAATGCAAATGATTTGCATTGCAAAAAATTTGCATGGATCACCTAAATTCTTAAGAAATTTCAACAAATGATTTGCGGCACAAAAAGTGCCTCAAATCATTTGCAAAATGAAATTTTTTATTGCAAAGATCAACCAATCACAAAAAAAGATTCACAAGAGATTTTCCAATGGTTATCAAGCAAATAGTAAACCATTCATTGCAAAACATTTGCAGTGCCAATCATTTGCAAATTCAAATGATTTTAGTGTACCAAGCAGGGCCTATAATTTGAACCAAACCTTTGTAATGTTTGAAGAGTGTGTTTTAATCTTTAATTGGGGTGTGATAAATAATTTAAGAAATGGGTGTGTAATATGTAAAAGTTGGGGTGCCAATAGAAGCTCTCAAAAACAGACAGCTGGTATTGCACAAAAAATATACAATGACATTAAATACTTAGAAGTGTACAGATAACCCCTGGGTATTAACATATTAAATCAAAAAAAGGGAAAATGCTTACCAATAGAATCCACACAATATACAAGTTATGACACAAGTACACTGGACTAGAGAAGATGACAGTCAAACTGAAATGAAGAACATGAAGGACCACTCTTGAGTCCTCCATGAACCTGATTGCCAAGTTTCTCTGCACATCTCACAGATGGCCCTCCCCATGGTCTGACCCATCCAGTGCAGCCCCAAGTACAAAATCCGATCAAACATTAACATGTCAGTCCTACTGAGCCTGAACACCAGTTTACCATGAGTGTTGCTTGTCAGACTCAGCGGATAAGGAAGCCACAGTATTGGCTCAGCATGTGGAGGTGTACACTGGTGAAGGGTTTGCAGAGAGGCTCAGGTGGCAACAGAGGAGCATACTCCGAACTCTCATTAAGTTTCTTGACCAGTTTGAACATAAAATAATTCATCTGATTGTTAGTGGTGGCTTGAGGGGGCCAAAAGATCCAGGTTTTATTGGCTTTTGTGGCCATTGGGCAGAACACTTTGATATTTTCATGGTTCACCCAAGGATTGGGTATTATACTTGCCTTGATGAGAGGCTTTTAAAGCTCAGTTTTATTCAGGGCCATAGTCACTAAGTCGGGGTTCAGTAATAAATCGGAAAGAGGAAAATTTAGTAAAATGAGGAAAAAAATTTTGAATAAAAATCGAGCTAGGGTTAAGGCTGTCTAATAGTTCCTACTAGGTAGTGTTTTCATATTATATCATTATCATCAAATACCTTATTAAACTACAATAATCAATCACCAAACCCCACATTGATATCATGCATGCATCCACAACAAGAAACCACGTACGAATAATAAAAAAGATCACAACCATGATTCCGAGCTAGGATTCATCAACAGGTCAAAAACATCAAAATCAATGGCATCCTCATTTGGATCCTTTTTATCTTATGCTTTATCAGTAAAATGGTCATCATTTTCTTTATCAAGGTCATATTCTCTTACTAGTGGATCGCTGTCATATTTCATTTTTTTTCCTATTTAATAAAAAAGTTGATTTAATCGCGAAATTCGTGATTTAATCGCGAAGTTTGTAAAGAGTCATGTGACTCTTGTCTTATTGAAAAGTTACAATTAACTCATGATTAAATCAATGATGGAAAAAAGCTACTTATGCGACTTCTATGAAAGATTCTTCAGAAAATGATTTTGTATCCATGTCAGTATTCAGTTAGCAACTTCTATCTTCCATATATCAATCTTCTTCTTTTTTGAAAAGTTATATATCAATCTTTTTTTTTAAGAATCTATGTCGTTATTGTTTAACAGAATTTTCAGGGTTGTTAAAAACAATCTTGGCGTGAACTTTCAAGCATTTGTAGTCTTTGTTCATTGTTGACCCTAATATTTGGGATAATAAGGCTTAAATGACGATGACTATTTTTGACATCTAAGCGGATTTTTGCCCCTTATTTCTTAGTTCAACTCCTTTCTTTCCTGATTTTTAAGTTTCTATTCACAATGAAGGAGACATCTAATTGGCAGTCAATCCAGTTGCACTGCTAAACCACCCAGTACTATTATGAAGTGAGATTGTTCTGATTAGAGTTCCTTATACAAAGATCATAAGAGGTTCTTCATGAGTTTCAATTTCTCCAAAGAAAATGATATGGACCTTCCCAAAGATTCCTATAATGCCCTAAAATGTATTACGTATCTCAAGGAACATACGTAATAAATTTTATGAAATTTAATTATTTTTAATCATAATTGTGTTGGGATAGTTTTTTAGCCAATCATGTATTGTTAGTTGGTTTAGAACTGTTGAGAAACATAGTTTTACGTGAGCTTGATTTGATGTTTAAGTTAGTTGATCCAAAAGGATATTTTAGAAGAATATTTATGAATATAAATAGCTAATTCATATTCCATTTTGTTAAACCTATTGAGAGAGTCAACTGATGCAGGACGGTGGGGGAGAAATAAAAAATGGGATTTAGGGAATTTGGTTTAGGACTGGGTAAACCCAACAGGTAAAATGAAAATTTTATTTCAATGATGACCACAATCCCAATGAAAATGGTTAAAGATCTGTAGGGTAAGGAAAGGACTAAGGGTTAAATATTTGGAAAAGAGATAAATAAAATACGGGTTAAAAAAATGGGGAAAGGAATCACACCAAGGGTTTTTTGGATTAAAAACCAAGAATGGTGGAGAACTCACTTCACTCCATGAAAGAAACTCATTATTTATTCATCAAAATCTTTGTTATCAATAAAAATAAACCCTAATACAATCTATATAAAGAAAATAAATCTAAGAATCTTAATTAAACTAAAATACCAAAAAATAAACCTAATTTTCGTAATTTTCTCTCCCCTAATTTTTAAACTCTAAAAAACTTAAATATAAGACAAATAAAAATTACTAAACTGCCCCTAAATATTATACTAGGACTATGGGCCAATAAAACATCAAAATAAATCCCAAAAACATAAAATTAAAACCTTAAAACAGAAATCTAAATAAAATCTAAAATCTACTCTCAAGATTTGATGTCTTCATCAATTCTCCTCGATTGGAAAGATTTCGCCACTGGCGAAATAAAATTGTGGTAATTATCATCATCGGTTGCGTTCCGCATTATCGACTCTTAAAGTTGTTTGTCTCTTGACTTTTAATTTAGGTGCTGATCGCTTCAAGAAGTGAAAGTAAATAAAAAGCTGGACTAGTTGAATAAAATTCAGGACATCGAGGTTTGAAGCTAAGAATTGAATCCAATGAGGTAGGGACCTTCCAATTTCTTAATTGTAGTCGTAGATTCATTTTAATAAAAAATTATTTTTTTATAAAATGAATGATGAATTATTTCAAAAATTTATGGTCAATATATGTATTTTGTCAAATTCATGCATGTTAGATTAGAGTTTTGATATGCCGATGTAATTATGTTACTTGGGATTTTGGTTCATAAAACCAACATGCAACATAATGTTTTAATTGTAAAAGTGTTTATTGTAAAATTGATTTTGAATGAAAACTAATCATTTTTCTTATTATTAAACTAAATGGAATAATAAGGCATGGTTCTGAGCTAATCGAGCATAGTCTATGATTATTTAAAAATAGAAATATTGTTGTGGTAAAAGAAAAGAAAAAGGGATTTTTGAAAGAATTTTAGAATGAAAAATTGTAACAAGTTTTTCAATGATTTTAATTAATTGAGTAGGAGAATTATTTTATGAAAGATTAGATATTTGATGTTCCTGTATTTCATTGTGAATTTAAAAAAATGATTTTATTAACTTTGTAAAGAAAAATAAAGTTTCAGATTGATGGGAAAAAAAGATTTTTAAAAGAGATTATAATTTATTTATAGTAAAGTCACACTAGAAATGTGATAACTTGTGATGTTATTGAAAACGTGATTCTCAGTTGAATGTGTATGTGGAGTGAGTACCCAATAGTAAAATGCTTCGACATACGTCGTGTAAGTCAAGAAAGTGAGATGTGAGATGAAAGAGAGATATGTGAGACTACTTCGATCCGAAGATCGTGTAAGACACAAGGGAAAAAAAAGAGTTAAAATGCTTCGGCTCATTGCTGTGTAAGACACGAAAAAAATGAAATAAAACGGGGAAAAAAAAAGAGAAGGAAGAGAGAATATAATGTTGAGTGATAGATTGGGTAATCAACTCACATACTTGGCTGTTATTTTTCGTTAATGTTTTTGAAAAAGAGAAAAGTTTTATGTTTTCAAAAAGAAAAAGTTTTATGCTTTGTAAGAAAAATGGAAGTTTTCATGTTTTGAAAAAATGAAAAAGAAAATTTTACTTCTATATTATATTAGTGATCTACTAAAGAAACTGTGAAAACCTACAAAGAATAATGTGTTGTGTAACTTCTGAAGCGACACGTTATTCTAGGATAACAATTGCGATGTCCGATTTCTTATGCAGTATGGGATGCATAAGAACTTAACATCACAATAGGAATCCGGAAATTTCCGTTCTATCTTTAATGGAAAATAAGATGTAAAGATAGTTGTATAAATGATAAGAGCTTTACCGAGGATTACATGCACGCCATTGGCATAGACAAAGATGACTAGTCAATGACTATTAATAGTCTATACTAGTCAAGAAAGAATGACCCACTTAATTGGCCCATTTCTTTAGGCCTTGGTCAATAGCCAACCTAAACCAAGAAATTAGTAACCCAAGAATGGTAGAAGCTGGCTATAGAATCAGGAACTAATGATAGGGTTCCACACCAGTGAAGTATTAGATCAGTCATTTATTGACTGAGATGTTCACATCAGTCATAGCCCTCAACTCTCTATGATAGTACTCTATCATTGTATGTTATGTTATGGGTTGACGTTGTATGTTAAGTATTTCATGCTTATGACAATATTTTATTTCACAATAATTGAAATCTTTTAAATGGATTTATGTTTTAATAAACCCACGTTGTTTACAAATGAATTTGTGTGATTAACTTGCATATTAGGACTATGATTTAGTAATAAGCGTTTCCAACTAGGTAACTGCCATGCTACTCGTCCTACCAATCATCTCAATTTTAGGAAGTTCCAATGATCGATGATCAACTTTAGGATGTTGTAATTTCAAGATCAGTAGGTTTGTGTGTTTTTAGTGTCGATAGATATGCCAATTTATGTTGAGAGAGTAGGTTAATATATTCTTAGCAGTATGTTCCAATATTTCCTTATGTTATACATAAATAAAGGGAATTGTGAGAATAATATCATTGTTTGAAATTATTGAGTTATGTCTTTATCACTACATGGGAAATGTCTTACAACTCGAGATTCTAACATTTAATCATGGGGATGCATGTTAGGATTTTGAGACGTGACAATTCCCTTTGATTAGTTTGGTGTAGGGTCAATGACTCAACAAGAAGATTCTCATCGATTTATGGTTCTCACTTCACAAATTCTCTCATAATCCCATTATCTTGGAGATGGTTGAGATGCTTAACCTACTGAAATGATTATGGGATACAAACATGGGTAAGAGTATTGGAGGAAAACATGCTCAACAAAAGAATTGTCGACGTAATTATGGTACTAGTGTGCACCTTTATTTTTTATAAATGGGCTCACTATCTGTCTTTGATTGGAGTGGATTGTTGTTTGTTGGGTACACTAAGAGGGGGTTTTGGAGAATGGCTTCAATTGTGGGCGAGCTTTTGCTTTTCAAAAAGGTTGATTTGGAGTCTTACTCCATTTGTAATTACTTGAGGTATTTGGAAGGAAAGAACTAGAACCTTCTAAAGAAGGGCACCTTCTAACCAAGAGATCAACATTTCAATTCTTGGGCATTTATTTTATTGGTGCAAAATCTTCAAAGAGTTCAAAGGGGTCTTCTTTGAGGATTTCCTAGTCTGATGGGAAAACGTCTATAGTATTTCAGAGCCTTGGCTCTTTGTTTTTTCTGTTTTTTGTTTTCTTTATTCTGGGTTGGTCACCTAGACCTTACCTTTTTGTTTGTTGTATTTACCCTTTATCTATCAAAAAATAATAATAATAATAATAATTTAGTGAACACCTCGTAGTTAAGAATCTTAATGAAAAAATATTATTATTTCATTAACCAATGGTCAGCATCTCATTAATAACGCCACACTTATTTTTAAGATAGGAGTGCTACAATCACTACAATGTATAAATAAAGAAGAATGAGAAGGACATCTAACACAAGAAATATTTAAAAGAAAAAAAATAAATAAAAGCTTAAGGGGATATATCTTATAATGTCTTAAAATATATTTCGTATCTCGAGGTGGTTGATTGTTATACCATGTGTATCTCTAAGAATTTGTAATAAATATTTAGAAATGATTTTACAAAAATATTGGGAGAGAAGAGTTAATAGAAATTAGCAAGTGCCTCGATAAACATGCATAAGTGGTTAACCAAACTATGAGCTTCTTATAAAAGAGATTTTAAAAAAATATGAGTACACAATTAGATTCGTATCAAAAAATAATCCAAAATGGATTATAAGTTTGCGTAAATCGGAGTCTCGAGCGTTAAGTTATTAACAAAAGAAAATAATTACATATATTGCCATTACATCCTTGATATCTTATAAATGCCAAATTTGATAGAGAAAACCAGATTTTCTCTTTCTTCTTCGTCTTTCTTCTCCAACGTAGAACACCCAAAACCCTAGACCTTCAAGTCATAATTTGAGTACCCTAGAGCGAGATTCAGAGTTTGCAAAGAAGAGAAAAAACTTCACCTCGTCAAGATCATCGATTTAAACCGGGGAGATTTCGTTAGGAACAAAATCTGAGTTTCAGGTTTCGAGCAAGGAGCATTGTTGGGAGTTGATATTGATGAAAACGTACCGTAAAAGAAGGAAAACATGTAGGAAATCTTCCCTACTACCTTTTAGTTGCTAGGTTTTGAAGAAACATAGATTTATCAAAATTATTTTGGTTGGATTTCTTATTTAGGGTTGGTTCACTTTATAAATCATGCATGTTTAGGTATTTGATTCAATAAATTTGCTTCCTTTTATGTTAAATGAGTTGTTTTTATATTTCCTTACAAGTTTTCAGAAAGAAAATGGATAAAACAAGTTTTGGCAAAGTTTTTAAAAAAAACCTGAGGAAATCCTGAAAAATGCAAGTTTCACCCCTTGGACCACTATTATAACAATTTGGAAACCACTATAATGGTCTGGTCACTAGAATAGCAATTTCAAAATCACTAAGTCAAAATCGTTATTTTCTCAAAACCTATGTCAAAATCGCCATATGACGAAATCGTTATTTTTTTATGCCAAACACGTTTTCAACACAATGTCAAACACATTCCAACATAATATCGAACACATCTAGCAACTTATTTTCATTAAAAACATTTAGCTTTAAGTTATTTAATGAAAATAAAGGAATACCCCCCATTTGGAAACATTGGAAATGATTTAAAAATCAAAATCTCAAAAGATCAAAATCTAAGTTTTTTGTTCGAATTAAGCTCCAAAAATTATATGACATCAAATCTCGTAATTAAGACTTCCATTTCCAAAAATCCGTCTTATGTTTGAAGAACTCTGAAAAATCAAATTTTCAACACTTGGCCAAATTTTCACAGCTTTAACTATTTATTGTTTTATCGTGTTTTACAAGCCTTTTCTACTCAATGAAGACCATCATATGGATTTAGTTGATATTATAGAATCTCAAATATTTCTAAAAAGAATGTAATTTGATATATATGTACTCAAACAAAACTATTTTGCTTATAAAAAACAGATCGTATAAAACCTAGAAAGAGTGATGCGTTGCTATATTTTCAGAAACACTTGTTAGTCCTCTACTCCTTAGTAGTATGGGATACTTTGGAAAGTAGTACAACCTGTGAGATCTGGGAGTTTCTCTTCTTTCCTGATGAACTTTTGCATGTAAAGACGATCATCTTTGTATAGTGCAAAGATAGTCGAGGTTCACGCGTATTGCCTCTTGATAGGTTTAGACACGAATCTCTTCTGGCTAGTTTGTCATTACTAAGAGTTTGTAGTCGTCAAACGGTCAATCTCACCGTTAGTTAGACTCAGTATTTGGTTCTTAGTCAACAACTAATCTGAACTGGACAAATAGTCACCCAATTATAGTATGCTAGATCGGCCACAAAATTAGATAAGAACGGTGGCATTCCACACCGGAGGTTAAGTATTAGGATATCGATTTTTCATAACTGAGTCGGTTATATCAATGTGTTCCTCAACTCTCTTATCGATTACAACACCGTGTTTATATTATGTATGTTTAATTTATCATGTGATGATAGACAAATATTTTACTTTAAAAATTCTGAAGCATGATAGAAATGACAAATCGATGACTATTACAAATGTTTCTTCTTTGCATTTAGTCTTTATTTGAATGCTATGTTATGATAAGCCTTGTATTTATTTAAATGTTCAACATGATTTATCATTGCATATTGTGACTAGATGTTAGAACGGTATATTTCCGGCTGAGTAACTCCCCATTACTCACCCTTCCATTCACCATTTTAGATTACTAGGCTATAGAAGAGCCAATGTATGAAAAAGAGTATTATGAAGAGGTCGATAAGGAGGATCATATTGACGAGCAACAACCTCCTGCAGTTTGAGACTTATTAAAGATTAGGATTTGTTTTCTATTATGTTTTGGAGAAACTTCATGTCTAGGCATTGTGTGTCGTCATATTCAATATAATTAATTTTTATGTCCCTATATAGTTTGGAAGATTATGTCTTTGAGGTTTATTTATGGATCTGAATTATGATTGATGTTAACTTCGCAACTCTGATTATTGGTTATTAGTATTATTTCCACTACGTAATAACAATTGAACAAATTATTGTCTATTATATATGTCATCATGGATTGGGTAGATAATCATGCCTTGAGAACTAGCAGATGAATCCTTGGGATTCGTGTTGGATTTGGGGGTGTGACATTTCCCATCCAATTATAGGAATTCTATGAGACCAATTCATCTTAAATAAACTACAAGAATTTTTTTAAAATAATATAGTAAAACTAGGCATGCTTTATAGATTTGAATGCTTGGTAATGAAACAACAAATTCAACGATGATAAATTAAGGGAAAGTAGATAGAGATGTCTGGTTATGTGCAAACAATGATTGATAATAGCCCTCGTTACAAGGAACATGAAAAATGAAAGTTTTAAAAGGGTAAGAAAATTACCAAAAAGGATGTTTGGGTTGTGGTAGTAAAAGAGTAGATCATATTAACATAGAATGTTGGTTTAAATTAGTTAGAGGGAGGAGTGAGATTCATTCAGCTGACTAAAAATTTTGGGATAAAGCTTGGATTATGATGATGATGATGAGGAACTAATCAGGAAAAAAAAGGATGAGGATGATTACGAATCTACGATACAATATATATATATATATATATATATATATGGTCGGCACCCTATGTTTTGCCATTCGTGTCTTTTCCTACATGGGTTAGAAGTTTTTGATCATCCTCACCAAAAATCAGCTAATTCGAAAACTTCTAACCCCATCAAAAATGGTTTCGAAAAAATGGACGGTCCACAATCATTCAACTTGTAAACATGGGGCTAGAAGTTTTGGAATGGACTGGTTTTTGGTGAGGATGATCTACTCATCATAGAAACCATCCTCACAAAAAATCAACCCATTACAAAACTTATAACCCATGTAAGACAAAATATGTAGGGCAAAACATAGGGTGCCAAACATTTCCATATATATATAATGTATATATTAAACATGCAAATCTAAGAAATTTATTTAAATAAGTCACTTTAGTCCTCAATATTATTGTATGCATTTAAAATAATACTAGGCATTGCATTATTAGACAACCATAAAGGGGTAACTGAAATGGTTTGGGCACGTACGATTACCAATGACACCACTAAAGAGTACTTTGGCTCATGTTAAACACACCAAAAGGCAAGATGAGGGTCGAAAATGACGTAGATTAAGGTAGTAAAAAAATGATTTGGAGACACATGCCTTGACAAAAGAGATAGCCCTAGATAGAGTTCAATGGAGAAATAGGATTTGTGATGACCCTAATTAGTTGGGACAAAACATATGAAGTTGATGAGGATAATGGCGATGGTGATTACGAACTATAAACACTAATAGCTGTTCCTCACCATAAACACTAATAAGTGTTTTCTTGTGTTACGAACCTGTATCCATATTAGATGACAAGGCAACAATGAACTGTCTCCAGTAACTGATTGCCCAAATTTTCTCTTAGTGCAAAAATAATCCCTAATACAGGCATTAAAAAACATTCATTTCTGTAATCAAAATTTATGAAAAAGCATTACATGCACTGAATCCAAGGTGCTGGATTGCAATGGAAATCATAGTACACACATAAAAAAAAGGTACAAACTTAAATAATAAAAACAAGTTAAAGTGCTAAATGGAAGGTTCAAAAATACAATAATGAAAATAACCAAGGCATCATTACAAAAGGTCACACTACAAACCTGCCAAAAGATGAAAGTACTACTGATAGTTTGAGCCACAGCTTCGTTTGACCATGTATCCCGGTTAAGCTTCACATGGAAAAATAAAAATTG
Source organism: Akebia trifoliata (assembly GCF_017979445.1). Lineage (NCBI taxonomy): Eukaryota > Viridiplantae > Streptophyta > Magnoliopsida > Ranunculales > Lardizabalaceae > Akebia > Akebia trifoliata. The sequence goes on from NC_141376.1 coordinate 25,491,498, forward strand.
AGCCAAACTCCCACAAATAACAAAAAAGTTCAAACTAATTGGAAAGGCACAAAAATACTACCATATGAGAGCTGAATTCCTTGGTGGACTGCAAGTTCACTAGAAGCCACCTGTCTTGGACTGAAGCTGCTTGCTTTGCCTACATTTGTGCGTAGTATGATAAGTAACAAAGTATTGGAATCAAATAGCCAAAAAACAAAAAAACACAAACACAAAAAACAAACAAACAAACAAAAAGGAAAGAAAGAAAGAAATGGGCGAAGGAAACCCCTCAAATTGATCCATGACCCACATTTTTAATTTCATTAAATGAATCAATTGAAAAACCGTTTATACCTAGATCAATTTTATAAAAAAAGGGGCAAAGATTTGTGGGTGAAATCGATAAGAGTCTACAACAACAACTACTTGTAACAGACTTCCAAAAACGGCACATCCTTTCCCTTTTCATATCTTCAAATTATCTCACAATTCTTCTAATTTTGGTAATATAAACCATAGGACAGATGCTTTATGCAAATATAGAGAAATGTTTACATTGACTTGGAAGGATAGACTAGTTTTTAGTGGGAAAAAAAATGGAATCTCAGCACAGAAAGTATATTCTATTCGAAAACAGAAGTAATGAAAAAAATTATTATTTTATTGGTATGACAATATTCGTGTTCACTACTGTTAATAGGTGTCACTCTATTGCTTGTTGAATATAAAAAATAAAAAAATAAAAACTGGACTTGAACCCACGGCCTCCAAGTTGAATTGCAATAAGTCAACCGAACTGCAGGTCCAAGGCCAGCCATATCAACTTTAACTAATATGTTCAGTTCTGTCTAAAGGCATCTCTTCTATTGAGTCCAATGTGCTCGTATCCACTCTCACTACCTAAATCTGTCTTTTTTGGTCTTCCTCTGCTATGTGAGAATCTTCGATTTGCACATTCCTTCTAACAAAGGCTGTTGTTGGTCTTCATAGACATGATCAAACACTTCTCAGTACCTCAATCCATGTCTTTCTTGGTCTTACTCTCACTCTAACAAAACCTTCAATTTGAATGTTCCTTCAAACTAGAGTTGTTATCAATCTTCAATTTTTTTTCTTTGAAAAGTATAAATTTATTAACTTTGAAAAGGAGGTCAAGTGGACCACCTAGATACAAGGAAACCAACCAATTCTGACCTCAACCCAAACAACACATAAGATGCCTCTTAAACAGTATATATCCAAAAGATGCAAGTTTGAACTCATAAAACAACTTGCAACAAACACACACACACACACACACAATAACCCTAAAAAGTCAGTAGCTATCTCCTAAGTGATTGCTCCTTCCCTTGAAATACTCTTACATTCAACACCGATATCGTATCCAATCCTGATGAAGATATCTCAAAGCATGGTCACATAAAACCATAAAGAACTATAACCACAATTGATAGTTGAAAAGGCAACCATGTGCTCACGGAAGGTTTATTTAAATGAAATACCCCTTACCTTTTCAAAGGGTCCATGATGCATCAAGGCAAACGGGGGACGATACAGGGAAGCAAGATTATCTCGCGAATTGTCTGTTGTAGATGCGACATTTTGCTCAGACTCCCAAATTCCAGGACGTTTCATCTCCTCGTCAAAATTACGAAATGCAACCAAAGAGCTTGCTTCATTTGATGGATATCCCATTCTTGAGGCTCTACAGTGAAATAAAGATAAAGAGAGTGCACCATTTAGTGACACGATGATAAACAAGGAAAAAAAACAAAGACATGACAATTAACAAAAGAGTCTACTACCACTAGAACACAGATGTGCATGTTAGGCAGCTATAATTTAAAGAATGTGAACCATAACAAGTCATTAATACTGTATTTTCATGAAGGATGGGAAGTGATTGCCAAGTCAACAAATATAGTTCTCAGAATATATCAAAGATGAATTAAAACCTAGACCATAACTAGATATACTTTCCAACAAGCCAATACTGTCAACGATGTATAATCTACAAATTCTCATGAAACCAACAGAAGAAAAAATAAACAACCCATTAAAAACAAAGAACAATACAAGCAACCAATTGCTGACTGAGCTTTAAAATCTATGGATCCCTCATAATTCAAATGATATGCCACATAAAGGACTGAACCACACCTATATAACAGAGCATCATCGTATAAAGCCTCTCTTTTCACTGGTAAAGGAGCCCGTACTTCTTCACTTCCATCATCTTGTCCGACATCTTCGATTCTAGTTTCCTCTTCCTGTTCACTAAATTAAGGTAGAGAAGCTAATTTTAGAAAGAAAACAAAAATTGTAGTCAAAAGCACTAGACAACACATAGTTAATATGGGTCCGTCAGGTGAGGAGATAATGAGGTGAAGCCCAAGTAAAAAATTTATTTGTTTATTCGTAAACTTATTTCTTGAGAATTAAAGAATAACAATAACATGCCAAATAAAATAGAAAAAGTAATAAATCACATAGGCATATATATGTAACAAAAAAAAAGATTATCATTTATGTTACTTCTTATGCTAACCGCTAGCCCATCTTTACCTATCAAAAAAAAAAAAGATGTAAATACCTATTGTCATTCTTTTTTGTAGACGACGAACAGAAACCAATAAAGAGAGGATGATACCAAAAAACAAAAAAAAATAGAATTACAAAAGGAAAGGGAACAGCAAGATAGGAATGATTCTATGTTCTACAGATACATCTTTCTTCCTAAAGCAAGAAAGAGATTGAGTGGCAATTGTTCTTTAGTTATATAATATCCCTCTCCAAGGAAAACAAATTGAAAGAAGCCAGAAGAACCAGAAGAATAAGAGAAACTAAAGTAGAGGAAGAGAGGGATGGGGGTTGTGGAGGATTATTTTAGTGTTACTGAAACAGACCTTATCCCAAGAACAGAAACAAGAGAATAAGAGAGGAGCTAGGGAGAGTGGATTGCTTCTGCACTACACAGATAGCCCCTCTACTATAAACAAACAGATGGAGAGATGATTATTTTTGTATTGCACATAGTCCCCCTTAGCATAGAAAAATAAGAAGGTTACCTTAGCAACTAGGCCTTCAAAACCTGTTAATCAAGGCTCAAAACATGAATGAAGTAGACAAATCGATTAAAAATAATCTATTAGGACCATTTATAATTCAGTTTATAAGAGGTTCACTTGTGTATAGAAGACATACTATATTAAGTTGCATGCAATGCCTTAAACAAAGCATCAACGCCTGGGTACGCCTAAACGACCAACAGATGGTTAGCTGATATTATGAGAGAGCTGCTACTGGCACCCAACTTTTACTTATTACACCCCAATTAAAAATAAAGAAAATAAATGAATGATAGAGAATGAATACAAGTTGGGGTGCCAATAGAAGCTCTCTCTTGTCTTTTTGCTAGATTTCTGCTTTTTGGGTTTAACATTTCATATGAGCCTAATCATAATTGTAAACAACTACTGAAATTGTTTGAACAAGTGTTATAATGTTTTAGAATGTTGAGATTATAATTTGAGCCAAACCTTTGTAATGTTTGAAAAGTGTGTTTTAATCTTTAATTGGGTTGTCAAAAATAATTTAAGAAACATTTCAAAAGCCAACATTTTCTTAGACTTACCCTGACTTTTGAGTAGGCAATGCTGGAGCATCTACTTGTGGAGAGTAAGAAGATGATGCTAAACCTCCAGCTTCATTCCCAACATAGAACAACTGAATGGCTTCTTCAAGCTTCCAACTTGTCGCCTATCACCAACCCATTCCATCATGAAGTTTTAGAATAATGAAAATTATTATAGCAGTACATTCAAGAACCAATAAGAAAAATAAATTGTTCCTTTTACCTATTAAGCAAGTAAGGGAAAAAAATACATAAAAGATAATTAAAAAAAAATTCAACCTAAGAGGATTTGTCCCTGTGGCAGATGCTTGTATATCGCACCTATTCATCCACTTTGATTGCCCATGATACCAAGTTACCAACCCTAGGATAGGCCATAGCCATTATTTTAAAAGGCTCTCATCTCAAGAAAAATGCCTTAACACCTCAGAGCAAAGAATCAAAAATTTTCCTTGAAGCTTAAGCCTAACTTAAAATATAAGAAGTTTATACCTTTATCAGACAAGGGTAGTGCCTCTACCTTGAGGCTTATGCCTCGATAAGCCACAAAAACAAGAATTCTTTTTTATGATAAGTATAAAAATTTTATAAATATCAAAAGGATAAAATAAAGGAGGCTGAGATGGCCCCATAAAAGAAGCTAAAAGGCAGAAAAAGAAAACAGACAAAGCCAACAAAGAGCTATGCTATAAGGTACACAGTTGATCCCATCTAAAAATAAAGTCCTCAAAAGAAACTCCAATGAAGTCCTTATTTAACTTTGCCCAAAGAAACATCAACCCCAAGATCTCCATAGGGGTGCAACTTGGTCCGGTTCAAACCGAGAACCGAACCAAACCGATAGCTTTGAGTTGGTTTGGTTCTGTTTGGAACAAGTTGCAGTTCGGTTCTGGGTTTAGAAAATGGAGAACCGATCAATTTGGTTAGGTCCTGGTTCAAGGCTTCTATAGAACCAAACCAAACCGAGAACCAAACCTTACAAATAAATAAATAAATTTATTCAATTATATGAATTATTTTAGGAGTTAGGACATAGATGAATGATTTCTTTAAGAATAAATTAATGATTTTATTTTTATAAATAGATTAATGATTTATTATACAATTTTTTTATATTAAAAATATGACGTTTCCAACTAAGTTTATAGGATATTGGTAACCCACAGAACCGAGCCGACCTTAGTTTGGTTTGGGTTGGTTTGGTTCTATTGGCATTTCGGTTCTGGTTCTAAGTTAGTGGAACCAACCTGTGTTGGTTCAGTTCTGATTTAGCCACAAACCGAATTGAGTTGCACCCCTACTTGGAACACCCTATTATTTCTCTCTTTCCAAAGACCCCAAGCAATGGCCAATAGCCCCCAGGAACCTTTTTCTATGCAAGAAAATATTTAAAGTCCAACTTTCTATCAACATGTGGAAAGTTTTAGGAAAAACACAACTCATATAAAACAATGAGAGAGAAAAAGACCAAATACCCCGAGAGAAAAAACAATGAACAAGAGTATGATCCACAGATTCTCCGTCACTCATACAAAAACATGAATTCTTAAATTCTATTTCCATTTTTTTTTAACTTAACCCCCATTTTCAAATGATCATTCATAGTACAAGAACTTACTTAAAGCATATTTGGGGAAGAACCTTCCACTCCCCAAATTCACTTAGAGATGTTTTTCCCTAACCCTACCCTACTAAGCCATCCCCATATTTTCCCAAGATTTGTCCCCAATCCTCTAAATATTGTTAAGTCCAAATTTGTAATTGGCAAGTTTTGTGATTGGCCATGTATGCGTGTGTATCTGTCTCAGTTACTTCAGTCATTGATTGAAGACTAATAACAAACTGTTCAAGCCATTTGTATCACACCATCATAAGGTGGTAATTGACTTAGATACCTTTAAATAATCCTAGGTGGATTAGATTAATTTGGATCAAAAAGTGTCTAAAAAAACTCAAGACAATTATTAAATTTAGATGAATTTCAATCAATCGATCATACTTGTTGATCAAATGAAGTGGTGATAAGGACATCACGAGCATACCCTTCAAACTATTCCAAAGGAGGAAAAGAACTTAGATCATTCTCACTGGGTCATCATATTTCATGTTTTTATTTAGTTTATGTTTAGGAGAGTATTTTAGGGTTTAGGATGAGTATTTTGGGTTATTTTCTTGTTTTATTTGCATATGGTGTTAGCATAGGTGCTTAAGGGCAATTTGGTAACTTTATAATGAGTTTTCATATGCTGAAAATTCCAGGGAAATATAGTTACAAGATTGGGACATAGATGGTATTTTATTTTATTTAAGTTGTTTAAATTTTATTTACAACCATTAGATCTTACTATATTTGTTGGATGATTGAGATTAGATTTAGGGTTTAGAGAACATTATAAATACTTGTTTATTGTTGTAATTTTCTTCAATGATGAATAAAAATAAAATTTGAGCTTTGATCTTCCCAACAATGGGTGTAGTGTGAGACCATTTTGGAGTGAGTCCAAAAAAACATTCATTTTCTCTATCAAGATACGTATTTATTATTTTCTTAACATCTTCTTTCTCACTTTCTTTTTTTAATTTTCTATTTTGACAACCCTAGCCAATCCATTCTATAACCCAAAACTTCATCAAAATTCCTTCATCCATTGAAGCCTAACCCTAATACCCATAAAAACCCAACCTAACACTTCCCTACTCAAACCGCATGGCTTCAAACCACCTTAACAACCACCCAAAACCTAATCACCTTCCGTTTTTAGCCTACAACTTCTCCAAACCCTTTTTTTTAATTTGTTATCCAAAAAATTAGTACTACTTATTTCGTTTTTTTTTTTTTTTTTTTTTTTAATTGAAATTGAACTATGAAATTTATTTTGAGCATCTAACTGAAACCCTAGGCTAAAAGAAGAGTTATCTTCCATTGAAACCTATTATTAGTACTTGAATTGCCATTATTGTGAAATTGTAACCAACCTCAAGATTATTTTATTATCGCTTGGATTCTCTTACATATCTATGAATGTATGAGCTCACGATTTATGTTTACATTACTTATAGTAATTAAGTCTGATCTCAGATTCATCATCATAAGATAACATTCATGGTCGTGCGTCAACTTTGGTATCAGAGCCTAGGTTTAGCTTAGAATTTTTGTCATCAAGCATTTAGATTAGCATTCATATAGATTACATTGTGCATTGCATTAACTTCTAGAAAACCATAATCTTAAGTGCATATGTCCACTCGTAGTATTAAGGGTGACCACCTCGAGATGGATCTCACTGAGCTTACCCGAGCAGTAGCAGCATTTTCAAACTGTGTGGCTCAAAATGTCACTGATATCAATGCTTGCTTGACCGCTTTGGAGTTTGCCTTACAAAACAACCCCGATTTCTTAGATGACATTGAGATCCATATTGGAAGTCAAGGTAGACGTCCAAATTTAGGTAAAGGTGGAGAACAAGGTGGATTACCTTTTTTTTATCGACATGTTGAGGTTCGGGATCCTCATAATCCCGATGATAGAGTTATGCGTAGTGTCAAGATTGAGGCCCCAAACTTTTATGGACGACTTGACCCAAAGGCCTTTCTTGATTGATTATCAAACATGGACCACTTTTTTTAGTAGCATGAGATGTCTAAAGATCGTAGAGTAAGATTTGCCAAGATGAAATTAGTGGACCAAGCCAAACTCTATCGGACTAACATTGAACGCAGAATTGAGAGATGATGAGTATAACATTGTATATCAGGCAAAGATGAAATAGAAGCTCAAGGAGAAATATCTTCCCATACCCTATCAAGAGAGACTTCTAGACCAATGACAAACCCGTCGCCAAGGATCTATGATTGTCAATGAATACATTCGCAAAATTTGTTGAATACATGATGCGATGCGATGTCAATGAAATCCCCGTGTGACTCTCTATAGATTTAGGATGGGCTTATGCCTTCAGCTCCAAAAGATAGCACCTTAGATCATGCCTATCGAATGGTCAAGTGTTAGAGAGGTATTTGAAACCGCAAGTAATCAATCGATATGAACCTCGTACCCGAGGCTTTCAACCTAATGCTCCTAGAGCTAGACCTAACCCAGGAAATCCGCCACCTAGGAATCATACATGCACTACTTCCAATGTCAGAGATGACAAAGGAAATAGTTGGTGAGCATCAGTGAGGGAACAACAAAAAAAAATGTTACGAGTGCCATGGTTATGGACACCATGCATACCGATGCCCCTATAGGTCCGTCCTATCACAGATGATTGGCGCAAGACTTCTATCTTCCATACTTACACTAAGTGTGGGGAAAGAACTGTAAAGTCATTATAGATAACGGGAGTTGCACAAACATTGTATCAGCTTATACCATATCCCGCTTAGGCTTAACCCATGTACCCCACCCCCAACCTTACAGAGTCGCATGGGTAGATACATCATCTGTCCCAGTTTCCCAGAGGTATCAAGTCCTTGTTCAGTTTTCATCTTACAAAAAGGCCTTGTGGTGTCAAGTCCTCATGCAGCTTATACCATGGATGTAGGTAAAATCATTCTTGGTAGACCATGGTTGTACGACAACGATGTAACCATCTTTGGTCATTCCAATTCATCTTCTTTCACTCACGAGGACAAGAAAATCATACTCAACCCTTTGCCGCCCAAATCTCCTGTGGAAAAGGACAAAAATACCATAATGGAGGTTAGTCAAGGGCTAAAGTCAAAATCTCTCCACATCATAGAAGCGAAAGAGTTTGAGAAAGAGATGAAGGATGAGACTATCATCTATGCATTGTTCACAAAAGAGGCCTCCCCTGACTCAACTATGGAGATTCCTGAACAAGTGGAGTTCATGCTTATAGAATTTCAAGGTGTCTTTCATGATGATCTTCCAAAAGAGCTTCCCCCAATGTGTGATATCAAACATGCAATTGATCTCATCCCCGAAATGACTCTTCCAAATTTTCTACACTACAGAATGAACACTACTGAGCAAGAAGAATTAAAGAAGCAAATTGATGAGCTTCTAAAAAAAGGGTTCACCAGAGAGAGTATGAATCCATGTGTTGTCCGAACCCTCCTCTCACCTATAATGGATGGCTCTTGCCGAATGTGTATGGATAGCAAGGCAATCAACAAGATTACCATAAAGTATAGGTTTCCAATACCGAGGCTTAACGATATGTTGGATATCATGGCAGGTGCCACTATCTTTTCAAAGATAGATCTTAAAAGTGGTTACCATCAAATTTGCATATGTCCAACAGATGAGTTAAAAACCACCTTCAAAACAAAAGATGGTTTGTATGAGTGATTAGTCATGCCCTATGGGCTAACTAATGCCCCGAGTACCTTTATGAGGGTTATGACGCAGGTGTTGAGACTCTTTATAGGTAAGTTCTTGGTGATTTACTTTGACAACATTTTGATTTACAACCTCTTAGAAGAAACAAAAAATCCTATACCACTTGAGACAAGTCTGCAATGTTCTTAGGAAAGAGCAACTCTATGTTAACCACAAGAAGTGCCCGTTCATAGCCAATCAAGTTAGCTTCTTAGGTTTCATAGTTTCTTCTAACGGGGTATCTACAGATTCCGAGAAAGTCAAAATCATGGAATGGCATGAACCACAAAACATTCATGAGGTCCATAGCTTTCATGGTCTAGCTACATTTTATAGACGGTTCATCAAAAGATTCAATTCCATTATGTCCCCCATTAAAGATTGCATACAAAAAGGGGAATTCAAATGGACGAATGCCGCAATTAAGGCATTTAAGGAGATCAAGTCAAGGATAATTGAAGCTCCTATCATGCGCCTCCCTGACTTTTCAAAAGTCTTTTAAGTAGCTTGTGATGCTTCAGGGATAGGTATTGGTGAAGTCTTGACCCAGGAAAATCACTTGATTTCATACTTTAGCGAGAAACTAAATGACACAAAACAAAAATACTCCACCTATGAAAAAGAATTCTATGTGGTAGTCTAGTCCTTAAGATATTGGAGACATTATCTATTGCCGCAAGAATTCATTTTGTTCTCAGATCACGAGACTCTGAGATATCTTAGCTTCCAAAAGAAATTAACCCACCCAAGTCATGCCAAGTGGGTTGAATTTCTCCAAGAGTACACATTTGTACTTAAGCACAAATTAAATATTGAATTTAGGGTTTTAATTGAGGGTGACTATAAATAATAATGTTCTATGAATCTAAGATATCCTTTGATAACATTCTCTAAGGACTTTGGGAGTTCTACATACTTCTCCAGAGATCATCCAAGCTTAAGACTTATCAAAAAAGATCATCCAAGTTTAATGCTTGACGATTCAATGTTCCAATAGATTTAACGTTCATGAAATACTAATTGGAACATTGAATCAATCAACCACAAAAGCATTTTTTTGCACTTGCTTGTCGATTCGTGCACGTGAGATCCATTGGACAATGGATTTGCGTGATTCATACAACTAGGTGATTTGTGGAATCAGATCATGAAGGATTCCTATTACCCAAATCACCTCAATCATTTCGAAGGATCCTTTCAATATGATTAATTTCCCATTAAAGAGCATTGAAGCTCTTAAAAATTGCTTGGTGTAATCAAGATTTAAAGTCATGTCTCAAGACAATGTTTCAATCAAGAGAAAAACTGATACTGTCTCTACCTGTCGACCAAAACATTCCAATATTTTTCCACGGGTGCAATAATGTAGTAGCATTGTAACACTACTATCAACATCAGTGGTAGCATCCCTGCACCGCCATTAAGCAACATTGCCAAGAATCTTAAAATTATGAGTCAAAAGTGACAGTCATCAAACTCAATCCGTGTACACATCAGTGTACCCAAAGTTTGTTAGTTCCCACATAAAGAATCTACGATGTTTGAAGATCGATAGGAACAGAATCTCAAACAATTTTAAAGATCTGTTTGTTTAATAAAAATCATTCACTAAAATTAAAAATGCACTAAATAAGACATAAATCAATTACTATATTTGAAGAAAATTTATATCTGACTGACCTGTAAGAACTGGTTTGCAGTCTCGGCTGATTGACCAACAGCGATTTCAAGGAACGACGAAACCATATTCTGTTTCTCCATGGGCGTTAAAACGCTCTCCATCTGAATCGAAGAGAAATCCAAAAATTCCTAGAAAATTTATCGATTTGAGCTAAAAAAAGATAAAAGATTTTAGGAGAAAAACGTAATCTAGGGTTAGGTCATCCAGACGGAAAATAGAGATTTTTAGTCTGTCTCTCTACCTCCCGGGGTTTATGTGTCGATGATACCCCTGCGATTGTACAAATTTACGCGATCCGTACAGTAGAGAGAGGCATTTATTGGATGGAAAGAAGGAAATAAAGTCCCGATGTTGTGTCAAATCAAATAACCAAAAGTACCCCTCAAATAAAATAAAATAAAATAGATGCACTATCCATTTAAGAATCGGTGAGATAGCGAAGATCACACCTTTGAAAGTCAAGGTCTTGAGTTCGAAACACTCTTACGCTCCTTTTAAAAACCTGTATATAAAGTTGATAATGTTAAATTAAATATTGAAAATTCTGATCTTTAAATCGAGAGTAATTCAATGAAAGAAGAAAAATAATTTCTAGACACGAATCTGATTCGATCTCTTTTAGATAAATATTATCCCTTACTGATTGAATCAAAGTATACAAGGAATCAACGAATAAGACCCTGTTCGTTTGGGCTTCAAAAGCTGGCTTTTTGAACTTTTTTGACTTTTAAGCCGAAGAAGCCAGTTGATCAACGTTCGTTTAAGCTTTTTTAACGCTAACCGATTAAAAAAAAAGCCAAAAAATGGCTCATTTTAAGAGTCGTCCCGTGCTCGCTTCTAAGTTGGGCTCTCGCGCGGAGCTAATTACCGAAATATAATTTAAGTGAAAATACCGAAATACCCCTTACCTTTAATAAAATTTCCGAACTGATTTTAACCTAAATCGAAAGAGAATCGAACTGATCCTCTTCGTCTTCTTCAAGCCGATCGATTATCAACCCTTTCGCCTCTCTCAACTTCATCGCCTTCAACCTGATCGATCGATTGTCCCTCACGTTACAAGAAACGAGAAACGTTTTACGTTTCTCATCTTCTCCAACAAGTTCGCCCAATCGACTGTCGACTGTCGAACTCAACTTCGTCTCCTTCAAACCGATCGAATCTCTCATCGATCCTTGTTGCAGAGATCATTTCCTCCCTCTCTCTCATCTTTTCCTCATAACTAACCGAGTAAAAAGCCCCAACGGTGACGGCAGATCTCGTCTCATCTCATTACAGGCTGCCATTAACGATCTCTTCTGTAACAGCAGCTCTCGTCCCTAGCTTTCCTCCATTAACGATCAATTAAGGTATTGCTTTTTAATTTATTTATTTTTATTACTGATTTTAGTGTAAATCAAATTGGGGAGTTCTTTTTATTATGGATTTTATTGTAAATCGACTTGATCTGTGAATCTACTATGGTTCAACATATGACTGATCTCGAACCTTGCAATCGACTTATATTCAGCACCTCTTCAAGTGACACACACTTCTCTGTCAAAATCTCTCTTCCATCTTTTTGGTAGAATCTGATTGTTCAATGGTATTAGAATAATAGGCGAGCTCGGTATCCATTGAAATAAAAGAGTGATTTTGCAACACAACAATAAAACCAGTTGTGTTTTATGGGGCTCATTGTTTAGTTGTTTGTGAAGGAACAATGATGCAACCAGTTTTTTACAAAAATGATTGGATGATTTTTTACCAAAATTTTGTACAGAAACATTATGAGAGCAGATGAGAAAAATGATTGGTAGGGACATCCCTCCTTTTGCTCCAATTTATAGATGAAAGCAGATGAGAAAATTGATCTAATTTAAGGTAAATTGGATTTCATAATTTTCCAACCACATCCATTATTGATCTCATTTTCTAGGATTCCTAAATTCAACTCACCAAATATTTTGTTCATTCCCCATAAGAGTTTTTATGACAAATTTCTAGAATTCCCTGAAATTTTTTCCAAACCTGCTCTCCAATTGAAACCATAAGAGCTTTGACTGTGTTTGTTATCTTCTTGAACATGAATTTTGATGCTGAAAGAGGAAATAATTAATTATTTTTAAGGATTTAGATGTCATATGAAACCATTTACTCCTAATCATGGGACCACCGTTGGGTCTTTGGATTGAACTAATTTACTCCTAAACATGGGCATTAATTTTATGACATCTATATTGTAATCATGCTAGTATGTTGTTTTACTTTCTTGTAATCATGTGGTTTTCACTCTCTATTTTTAATATAAACTCTCTTTAGATTTTGTATGACTTAAAGTTTATATGATTAAATGAGTAAAAGTTGGAGTGACAATAGCATCTCTCAAATTTATGAAAGATACTATTGGCACCAACTTTTACTTTTCTCTTCTCTTAATCCAATAAGCCTGTTAGTTGAATCTCTGATGTATTTATTCCATTAAAGTGTTCATTTAACGACAAATAAGATCTTATGTAGTATGTGTCTGCACACGCAACGGTTGATCGATGGGTTTAGTATATTGTTTGATATTTTTAACATTTATTTACAGTGATATTTGTTTACGATAATTATTTGTTTGCTCATTATTCTTGTTGTTGTTACTTATATTTCAGAACGTTTTTTATTCCTTATTCTTATCCATTACTTTTCATTTTTTTTAAATGAATAATCAAATTGTCAGATGCCGAGACAAAAAGTAACAGAACCAAAAGAAATAGAGTCAAAAATTGATTCCGCAAGATGGACACCCTATCTTCATAAGATTTGGGTTGATATCTGTATGGAATTGGTTAAGAAGGGAAAGAGACCCGGTACTTCATTGAATGTATCAGGGTATTCATCTCTAATGAAGCAATTTCAGACAACGACCGGGCTTAGTTACATAAAGAAACAACATAAGAATCATTGGGATAAAACGAAAGGTATTTGGGCTAGATGGATAAAATTAAAAGCATGTACTGGAGTGGGTTACGATGCTGTTAACAATAAGATATTGGCGAGCGATGAATGGTGGAATTCTTGGTTGGAGGTAATTTTCGATTAGATTACCAAATAGGAATATTACGTTTATCAATTCAAACTTATAAAACAAGTTTATTTATTTTGTAGAAAAATAAAACTGATACACAATGGCGTTATGACGGACCGGAACATGTTGAAGAGTTGGACATACTATTTGGAGGGACTTATGCTACCGGAGAGTATGTTGCAAGCTCTTGTAATCCTGGTGTGCGTCCATCCACTGAATCATCTAGAGCAGTTGAGCACGAGCTTCGGGATGATGATGATGATGATGATGCTGCGTTTGTTCAAGAAACGCAACCACCAGAGTCCCAGCCATCAAGGTCCCAACCACCTATCGATATTAGTCCTGATTTTGATGGTGATGGTATCCCTCCATTTGTTGCACCATCTCGCATGAAATCTAGAAGTAACCTAGATTTTCAACACTCCAAACGATAAAAAATGACGAGTGCAGTTATGTTAGGACGACAAATTGAACGCTTAGTTGAAGCAGTGTCAACGAGGACGAGTGCAAGTAGTGCAACACCCCCACCACCACCTACACAACCCGGTAGCATTAAGGGATGTATTGATTTGTTGGATGCAACAACAGAAATCATTCCTAATAGTGAGCGTTATCGATTTGCACTGAAATTATTCAGTATGAAGAAGGAGTACAGGCAAATTTGGTGTATGCTGAAAACAAATGAACTCCGTATTGGGTGGTTGGATGGCGAAATGGAGGATGCTCGAGTTCATCATTCCAAATAGTGTGTGATTTTAATATGTTTGTGTGGTTTTAATGTGTTTTTTGTATTACCATCTTTCATTGATGGTTATAACTATATGCCACCCCTATGGTGGTATGACAATTCCTGTTTATTATTTTATGTTTTCCTTGGATTGTGTAATATGTCCGTTACGTGGTGAATGCTATTGACAATGTTTATTATATAGTGAATGTTAAACATATTTATCTTATTATCTATATTATTTGAATGTTATAGTTTTAAATGAATAATTTGTAGTTATGTATTTATACAGACTTATGGATTCCAATGATGATATTTCCACCCATGATGGTATGTCTACCGACGATGATATATCCAGTAATGATGAAGTTCATGACGTGAATGCTGTAGATGATGATTTGTCGTTAGATATTTTGGTAACAGGTACCATTGTTGCAATGCATCAATACGTGAACACATTTATTTATAGGGAACCACATAAGAATTCTTGTTATACTGGAGCAGATTATGTTCGTAATGTCATTGATGGACTTGGTAACACATGCAATGATTTATTTAGGATGGAACAACATGTTTTCTTAAATTTATGTGACATATTAGAAGGAAGGGGTCTGATAAAAGATGAAAAGAAAATATCGATCCAAGAACAAGTTGCAATGTTTGTCTACACCGTGGGTCACAATGAAAGGCATAGGGTACTTAGGGCTACTTTTAAGCATTCATTGGATACTATTAACAAATATTTTCATGTAGTTCTTAGAGCTTTACTTGAAATATCAAAGTTTTTGATCGTTCCTCCTAATCTCAACGAAGTCCCTATGCATATACGAACCAATGAAAGATATTGGCCATATTTCAAGGTATTTTCTCAATGATTTTCTTTATTTATCATTATTTATAAATAACGTCAAATATAATTAATTATATTTGAATTATGTAAATATAAGGACTGTGTTGGGGCGATCGATGGGACTCACATCAGTGCACATATCCCGTTCATGCATCAAAATAGATTTCGAGGACACAAAGGCATAACACAAAATGTTATGGTCACTTGTGCGTTTGATATGACATTTACACATGTCGTAGCTGGATGGGAAGGATCTGCTAATGATTCTCGTGTGTTCCTTGATACTATTGCGAAGCCATCATTACAATTTCCACATCCTCCTCAAGGTTAGTTTTTTTAAGTAAAGATAAAATAAAATATTGAAAATGTCATTATTAATAAGTTGTCATTTTTTTTTCAAGGTAAATATTATTTGGTCGACTCTGGATATCCATTGATGGAAGGCTACCTCGCACCTTATCGGGGTACAACATATCATTTACAAATTTTAGAAGAGAGTCAAGGTCAAGAACAGATAAAGAATTATTTAACTATATGCATTCTTCTCTTAGGAATGTCATTGAACGATGTTTTGGGGTTTTAAAAGCCAAATGGACAATTTTAAAGCAAATGCCACGTTACAAATTTCAAACACAACGAGATATTACATTGGCTTGTATGGCACTCCATAACTTCATAAGGAAGCATGCAATTGCAGACGAAGAATTTTTACGTTTCGAACAAGAACAAATTGTGGAAGATGAAGGGGGTGCATCTGAACATGATAATAATAATGAGCCTGTAGATCGTCGATCTCGTGTTACCATGGAGAGGACAAGGACTGGAATAACTAATGCATTATATGATGCTTATGATAGAGTTTAAGAACTTTGATATATTTTGAGTTTGTTATTAATGAAAATTATATATATTTTTGTATGACATTGTAACACTTTTGATTTCCGTATAGTATGTATTTGTTTGAATGTTGTGTATGGGATGTTATGTGGATGTCGGATTGTATATAAGATGTTATGTGAATGTCGGATTATATATGGGATGTTATGTTGATATTAAATTGTGTATTATACAGGTATTTTCTTTATCAGGAAAATTTCATATGTCCATTTTTAAGAGGAAGTGCTCCCGAAATTTCGATAAAATCATAAAATTTATACATTGATTTAAATTGAAAATAATTATTTTAATAATTTTTTAATAGAAATTTTATATATATATATATATATATATATATATTAGTGTAATTATATATTTATTGTATTCTTCTGATCATTTTTTGTGCATTCTGGATGTATTATCAACATTAAGGGTATTCTGATCATTTTACCAGAATCCAGCAATAAAAAGCTGTAAAACGAACATGCTTTTTTGACTTCTGTGTTTCTGTAATGAACAGGCTTCTGCTGAATATGGCTTTTCAGGCTCTAGGCTTCTGCTTCTCCCAGAAGCCAGCTTCTGGAGCTGGAGCTGGCTTCTGTAAAGAACAGACCCTAAATGCCTTCGGGATACAAATAAATCTACACTCTACTAAATTGATTTATGTACGATCCGATTTAGTCTAGAATACTCGAAAAAATAAAAAACTGATGATGCCTAGAACTTAAATGTAGAGAGAGGAGAACACAAAAATTCCCAATGAAGAAATTTGAATTCTAGTTGGCTTTTTATAGTCATTTTTGTGTCTGTTGACTAAGAGTCATGATTTAATAGCTGTTAGATTGTGTATAATCTGAGATCTAACGATCCAGATTGCATCTTATCGAAGGTATGTGTCTCATGCCTTTTGACCAACACCTTTTAGTTGAATTTGTATGATCTAGTGGCTTTAATCGCTTTATATCAGTTTTCATTCGATCAAACGGATCCGATCGTTCCTGATCGGATACCAATCATGAATTAACACACCTGATCGATTTTGATTAGGTACAATCATGAATCAACGCACCTAATCGATTTTGATTGGGTACAATCATGAATTAACGCACCTGATTGATTCTAATCGGTACTAACTTGATCCAAAGCATCGGATCGTTCTCGATCTGATATTATTTCGATCCATCGTATCCGATCGGTTCCCGATCAGATACTAACTTGATCATGCAGTGATGATCGCACCCAATTGATCATACGTGACAGAGATCAATCACAATCATTGGATGGTTTCGTATCTCGAAAACTTTAAGTCTCCCCAACTTATAGTGACAATGCGTACGTGCGAAGTGCAAAGTGCGCTTCAAAGCGCCCTAAACGCCCAATCGCCCTTTCGCACGTCACACGTGTGCGTGTGATGCTTCACACCACCTCGAAGCACTTGATCAAAACTTTAAAGGTGTGACACAAATACAACTAACTATGTTGACTATTACTTATAAGGTATACACCACTTTCTTACTTGTGAGAAATGTGGGACTAAACCTTATATACATAAATATCTCAAAAATCTAACTTAAGAAAAACAAACCAATAAACCACAAAACTTATTTTATTTTGAAAATATTCAACAAATCCCCAACTATTTCAAAATACAAATAGTTAAAATATATATTTATAATATTAAAACAGTTGCACCACTTAAGTAGTTGCCTACGTACTCAAATGGGGATCAAGTTTCCATAGTTCTTACAACTAAAGAACGATTAAACAAATACATCAATTTACAAAAATTGGCATCATCGTAGAGACTAGTACATAGATGAGAGGTATCTTTTGGATTTTAACATTAACTTAGTGTAAACAACCAGAGTTTTGTCAAGGTGCTGTGGTGAACGTATCTTGAATCAAGTACCCTTAGAGACGGGCCGAATTCTTTATACATACTTTTCTCTATAAGGTTGAGTATTCTATTTGCTTTGCACATTAATGGTCATGTGATATATCCTATTTTCATGAGTGCTTTTAGAAACGGTTTAGTTTTCATAGGAAACGGCCTGATTTTCTCACTCATATAGGTAAGTTTACTTGAAGTAATTCTACGAGTCACTACTTAAAATTTTAGAACTTATTAAGGATTTGCATCTATTATTTATCTTGTAGAAATCAACACTAAATTTAGAAAATGGGGTAAATTAGTTCTAGTGTTCTGCTAAACCACTTATTTGATTTGTTTGTACCCATTGAACATTGTCTATTTATTTCAAGATAAAAGTTGGGTTCTCATCAAAGGTGATTGGTTTATTGTATAGATCTTAGCCCAATTCCTTTAGAAGTTTTAGATATCATATTTCTTGGAAATCCTTTAGTTAAAGGATCCACTAAATTCCTATTGGATTTCACATAGTTGACTGTAATTACTCCACTTTTGAGTAATTGTGTTTAAAGCTTATATGTCTTGATTTTCAATTGTACGTTTTACTTTTAACTTTGTACAATGTTGCCTGGCTATCACAGTTGATAATTTAAGCTACTTTGCCTCTTTACATGAATCTATCAATGCTATCATTTCTGATATCATGGTAGAGTCTAAAATATAAATCTGCTTCTTAGATACCTAAGAAATAGCAATTCCACCTAACGTAAAAGTCCATCCAGTTGTAAATTTTGAATTTGACTCGACATTATTCTAACTTGCATCACTATACCCTTCAAGTACATTTAGATATCCTTGATGATGTAGTCCATAGTCTAAAATCCCTTTCAAGTACCTTAAAACTCTAGATACAACATTACAATGCTCGATACTTGGATTACTAGTAAAACGACATAACACACCTACTACGTGTGCAATGTCAGGTCTTGTGCAATACATACCAATAACACTGGCGTATTCTAGTTGAGCTTTAGTACGACCAATGTTATTCATTAACTTAATACTAGGATCTATAAGAGCAGAGGCTGGTTTATGATCAAAATGACCATATTTCTTTAGAATTGTCTTAATATAATGAGATTAAGACAAAACCATTGCATTATCTTTCCTTAGGATTTTAATTCCTAACATTACATCAGCCTCCCCTAAATCTTTCATATCAAAATTAATAGATAGAAACCTTTTGGTTTCTTCCGCATATTCAAAGTTAATTCTAAAGATTAACATGTCATCAACATAGAGACAAATAATCACACCAACATTATTTTTAAATTTGCAGTAAATGCATTTGTTAACGTCATTAACTTTGAAACCATGAGATAAAATTATTTTATTAAATTTCTCGTATCATTGAAGATGAGTTTACTTTAAACCATAAAGAGATTTAATTAGTTTGCAAACTTCCATTTCTTGACCAGGTTTGACAAAACCTTCCGGTTACTCCATATAAATTTTTTCTTCTAAATCACCATTTAGAAATGTTGTTTTTACATACTGTAGACACCCCATTTTTGCACTCGCCTGATTAATCAACTCGTCAACCCGATCGCAATGATTTCCAATGATGGATGTGTATTCCATTGCTTTATTTTGTTACCAGATGTGTTTCAGAAATCCGGATGAGGTATCTCGAATTGACAAAACCTTAGAAACCACGCTACGCTAGGAAAATACGACCCCAGAAACATAGAAATCATCATATTGCAGACCAAAAAGAAGCTTAACGATAAAAATCACTAAAAATTGACCAAATTATCAAAATACCCCTAACCTCAAAACAACCTAGAGCCTACGTTGCGCTTAGGAAAACTCTCCCGAACACATAAAATAACAAATCGGAACCAAATAAATCATTTCACCAATTTTAACAGAATTTGACAAAATTACGAAAATGCCCCTCATAAAGTTCACAATCATCTCACATAAAAATTTTCATAAAGGATACAAA
Source organism: Akebia trifoliata (assembly GCF_017979445.1). Lineage (NCBI taxonomy): Eukaryota > Viridiplantae > Streptophyta > Magnoliopsida > Ranunculales > Lardizabalaceae > Akebia > Akebia trifoliata. Next base: position 25,511,522 of record NC_141376.1, read on the forward strand.
CCAACATTTCCATTGAATTCCTTACGAAAAACTGATTCTAAAACATCCTAGAACATCAAAAACTGACTTAAAACGTGAAAAGTCCTCTCCGGGGGCAAAACGGTAATTTCACAATTTTTATAATTAAAAAATTCGAAATTAATAAATAAAACATTAAATAATTAAATTTAAACATTAATGAAATTAATTTAAAAATTTGAACCTAAAAAATCGATCAATCGGACTCTCAAGCAAAATTGTTGAGGGTTCGTGGGATATTTCTTTAAGGACCCCTCCATTTGGGGGTCCAAAGAATTAAAGAAATAATGGAAGAGGGTTCTCAAAAATCAAAGTAAATCAAGCAAGACTAAGGTCAAGGTATTAAAGTCGATCAAGTAAGACTGAAGTCAAAATTGAAGTCAATTAAGCAAGACTGAAGTCAAGATATTAAAAGTCAATCAATTAAGACTGAAGTCAAAACATTAAAAGTCAATCAAATAAGACCAAAAGTCATAATAGAATTCTAATTAAATAATAACTCTATCTAATAGAGTTCTAACTTAAAAACAATTCTACCTAAAACAATTTGAATTAAAACACAATTCTACCTAAAACAATTTTAACTAAAACACAACTCTAATTAAAAGATCTCTAATTAAACACTAACTCTACCCAAATCAACCCCTAAAAACATCTATAAATAGAGGTGCTCACACCCTATTTTCGTATCAAATCATAAACCCTAAGAGAAGTAGGTCTAGAAGCTCCCCTAGCCCCCCATAAACCCTAGTTTTGGAGCCCCAACTCCTTATCTAACATCCCTCCTTCAATTTTAGTCTAGAAAACACCTAAAATCCCTCAAAAACCCCCCAAATCCGCAACAAATTTGAAGAGTTCAGATATAAAAATAAGGAGATACCTTGATCTAGGAGATCCGAAGTCAAATCCGGAGACAGAACGAAGTAAGGGAGTACAGTACAAGGAGCTCTTTTTGTCAGAAAGGTATGTAATTTTTTTATTTTTATCTAGGTTTTTAGCAATGTGATATATTTGGGAAGTTAGTAGAGACCGACTTTGGCCGGGCAGGGTTGGTGCCTAACACCTTCCAACCCCGTAACATGATCCCCGAATTCAGATTTTTTGTGGTAGATTAGTTCTTTTTATCCATGTTAGAGTCAGTTTGGTTCCTAGACCACAATAACTAGGTGGCGACTCCCAAACCTCAAGGGTCAAAAGCGGATCCGCGCACCCCGCGGATCGAGGGCGCTTTCAGTGGTGACTCCACTGGGGACTATTGAGGATCAAACTTGAAAAACCCCAAGTATGGGAGCATTGCCAAGATGACCTAGATTTTTTTTTATTATTTAGTTAGATTTATTTTATTTATTTTTTTTGTTTATTTATTTTTTATCTTGATTGTAGATTATTTTGGGTATTGCATTTTTTTTTCTCCAATTAAGGATCACTTTTTGATGACCCCTAAATAATGAAAGATTAAAATTGACCTATGAAAATGATGGAATGATGAAGGTTGGACAGAAATGTTAAAACTTTTTTAGAGAATATTCTAGTGAGAATTAAGTCTGGGAGCCTCTTAATAAAACATAGATCTCGTCGAGTAGATTAATTTAGAATCTGAGTTCACTCAATTTCGTTATCGGAAGCCTTAGATATCATCGATGCAAGTTCAATCTGTAAATCTGGAATTATTTCTGAATGAAAGTTGGGACAGCAATGTTAAAACTTTTTTAGAGAATATTCTAGTGAGAATTAAGTCTGGGAGCCTCTTAATAAAACATATATCTCGTCGAGTAGATTAATTTAGAATCTGAGTTCACTCAATTTCGTTATCGGAAGCCTTAGATATCATCGATGCAAGTTCAATCTGTAAATTTGGAATTATTTCTGAATGAAAGTTGGGACAGCAATGTTAAAACTTTTTTAGAGAATATTCTAGTGAGAATTAAGTCTGGAAGCCTCTTAATAAAACATAGATCTCGTCGAGTAGATTAATTTAGAATCTGAGTTCACTCAATTTCATTATCGGAAGCCTTAGATATCATCGATGCAAGTTCAATCTGTAAATCTGGAATTATTTCTGAATGAAAGTTGGGACAGCAACGTTAAAACATTTTTACAGAACATTCTGGTGAGAACTAAGTCTGGACACCCATTAATAAAATGTAGATCTCATCGAGTAGATTAATTTAGAACTTGAGTTCACTCGATTTCGTTATCGGGAGCCTTAGATATCATCGATGCAAGTTCAGATTGTATTTTCCTAATTCACAGAAAATCTGAATTTATCTAATGTTGGCACAATTAATGTTCGTGAGAGCGAGCTCATCTCAACCATTGTCATTCTATCATCAATGTAACACCTATTGGAATCTCGATTTATTTTGGATCACCCAAAAGTGATCATTGATTGGACCTTAAAAATTATAAAAATTATGCCTATTGCAATGTTTGTTTGATCATTATCATATGCCATATTTATTGATTAATTTACCATGATCTTGCTTGAAATACATGATTGATGTTGATCGTAATGTTAATGTGTTTATGTGATGGGAATAATGTGATCTTAATTGAATATTTATATGATTTGAATGATATTGGTTTTGATTAAATGTATGATTAGTTTGATTGGATCCATGTGCCCATTTGTTTAAAAAAGGTCCCGGGCACACTCCACCCTGTTTTGCACACATCACATGCACGTTTAATGTTTTACTCACTTACACGTCCTATTTAGCCAACGTGGCACTAGTGCGTGGCCCGGTTTCTTCGGAGATGCGACGTCATTCATGAAACTCACAACTCTAGTCACGTACCTTAGGGTATATCAAACTGGGGGCATCAATACCATCTGATCAGGTGATTCTGAGAAGTATGTTGATGCACCCAGGCTGGAGCGACCTGAGCCTTTGACCTATTGTAAGCCACACAGTCACATGTCCCGATTGTCAACGTAGTACTAATACGTGGTCGGTCCACTCGTGGGATGCCAAACCATTTATGAAAGCTACAACTCTTGACTCGTACCCGTAGGTATAAAAGGTAATCTAAGTATATCAATTGCACTTCTTGGTCAAAATCGGTGCCTAAGCAAGATCTTGCCCCGCTGTACCCTACTGTACAAGGGGGATAGACTACGTCTATTCTAGACGAGAGGTATTTAAGTGGGCCCTTGCTCAGCATTGTGCGCCACCTCTCAACTGGAGATCAAACTGGCTGTTTTTGGCTTCAGAGAAGTGAATTGAGGTTTTAGATTATCACCTATACGGTATATCAAACCAAGTCACCACGTATCGAAAGGTATATAGGTGTGCTTGGGCAAGGGTGGCCAGATAAAAATGCATTGCACGTAGTAAGCCTAGAGTCTAGAAACCTTCCCCATAGGTTACGACTCGAACTTATCGTGGGTGTTACTGGGTTGTTTATTGAATGAATGTCTGTTGTTGGATGAATGTATGTGAGTGATGTGAATGATGAGATCAAAGTGCATGATTGTCCTCAAGGATCAAAGAAATTTTATTCTTAAAAATTAAAATGGGTGCACCGACCCAGTAAAGAATCCATTCTCTTACAATAATGACTCAGTCCATCTCGATTCAACAGTCATGATGGACCGGGCCAGTTAAATCAAAATGGAAATCGAATTTTCAAAGAAAAAAGAAAATATTTTTCAAAAAAAAAAATGATTTACAAAAGTTCTATGTTTGCATGAAATTTTTTTGAAATATATTTTTTACCAAAAATCTATTTTTTGCATGGACTTTATAAAATTATCAAAATATGTTTTTCTAAAAAGAAAATGATTGCAAAAAATAATCAGTATTGTAAAAATTGTTATTCAATAAAAACATTATTTTCAAGAGTAATAAAATTATTTTTCTTCTGAATAATCATTGAATGGATGAATTGTTTAACGGATTGGTGTACAAAATTCTATAAAATCTCAGGGTTCATTTAAAATGTTATCAAGGGGGTGACACTGAAATTGGTTAAATTTACATTCAAAGAGGTTTAAGGGTTATCATTGTGTTTAAGCTCAATCGTCCATCGTGTAGCTAGGGTTGTAAATCCGGTCAGTTAGAGTAAACGTTAATATCAAGTCAACAGTCAGAAATGACCTCAAAATTTCTCAACATCGTCCAGTTGTTCTTTGAAGATCATAGTACTTCAATCCCACCGGTTATAAGCAATATCTCAGTCCTCAGTCTTAATCAAACTCGTGTGGGCACTTGTCTTGAGTTTTCATGAGTCATTTGGGTTAGCTCGAGTCCTTTTTTCCAGCAAGGTCATGTCTTCCTTAGATTGAGTCTACTCTTTCCTATTGAGTCAAGTTAGTTCATCGAGTCTATAGAGGTGTCTGTTGCCCCATCTGAAATTAATCGGATAAAGGAAATTTTTGAATACCTCGAGCGCATTAACGAATTAACTAATAATTTGATAGATTTCGTTTCTGAACAAGAAGATAAGAGTCGGGCTCAGCCTTTAATCGAGAAAGGAAAGGTCTTTGACCTTAAAACAAAAAATAATTCCTAAAGAGATTCAAATAGAAACCATCTTATCCCTATAGGAACACGAGGAGATAATGAATTTACTCAGAAATTTCAAAAGACTTGTTCGTGTGATCATATGAGGGTATGCTAGGTACAAGCTTGGGTGTTGTTCAACACGAAATAGATACTCGTCTATATCGATGGAATTAAAGAAGATGTTATAAAATGTATCAGCACTATCCTTACTACATCTTGAGTTTCAAATCACATATTATCAGTCGATATGGGGGTATCTTTTGAACTGATCTCTGATAATGGGTCGTACTTCAAAGCATAAATCATTACTCTATGTTTAAAGTTGAAGATCCGGAAGCACAAATCATCCTCCTACCGTCCTCAGATCAATGGAACGGTTGAAGCAGTCAGTAAGAGTCTCAAGACTATCATCAGGAAAATGTGACAATCACACATCGAGATTGGTTAGAAAAATTATCATTCACACTATGGACATATCGAACTTCAATTCGATCCTTTAGTGGAGCTACTCCCTACTCCTTAGTGTATGGCATGGAAGCAGTCTTGCCAGTTGAAATGGAAATTTCGTCTCTCAGGGTCTTGTTGGAAAATCATTTGTTAGAAAAAGATTGGGTTCGTCAGCAGTATGAAGAATTAAACTTGATCGAAGAAAACGAGTTAAAGCCCTGTACCATGTGCAAGCTTATCTAAGAAGAGTCACCCGTGCATTTGACAAGAAGGTCAAAGCTCATCATTTACAAGTCAAAGATTTAACTATCAGACTTTAAAGAAAATTGAACACTCCTCCTCGATTATAGGAGAAAGTCTAAATTGGAAAAATTCATTAAGGAAATACTATCTGGAAAAGTCGTCAGACTTCAAGATCATGATGGAGGTGAACTACCAGAACCAACCAACCTTGACCAGATCAAGCGGTACTACATTTAAGGAGGTCATTTTTGGCCGAATCAATTTTCCTATTACCTAATTCTTTATCTCCTTTCTCAACCCCTTTGCAGCCTGTTCAAAAAGAGAAAAATTGTGCCTTTTATTTCTTAGCCTGATCACCTAACCTAGGGGATGGAAGATTTGAACTACGTTTTGGTCTGATCCCAAAATTCTGAGGTACGTAGGCAACCCGAGAAGTTACTTCAGGCCCGACCACATCAAAGTAAAGAAAATCTATTTCCCCCATACAATAAAAAAAAATCAAGAAAAAATTCAAAAGAAAAAGAAATTCAAAATGGGAAAGAAAATTTAAAGAAAAAGAAATAATGCCACACAAGGGGCATTTGGGTTTTGAGCCTCAAAATCCCTTTCTTTTTATACCCAATCCTAAGCCTACCTATAAAAGTCCTCCTAAGTACCGTGCGAAAAGTTAAGGAAGGTAGCAAAAGCATGATCAGACAGCAACTCCAGAAGTTCAGAAAAGAAAAAGAAGATAAAAAAATGATGAAGCCTGCTAAGTTGAAAACCCGAAAAGGGCGACTTAGGCAAAAATTAAGGCAAGCTCGCAAGGTTGAAAATCTGAAAGGACAACTTTGGCAACAATTAGAGCCAAGAAAAAAAAAAGAAGCTCGCTAGATCGAAAACCTGAAAAGGCGATCTAGGCAAAAGTTAGAGCAAGCTCGCTAGATTGAAAACTTGAAAAGGCGATCTAGGCAAAAGTTAAAAAAAAAAAAAAAAAAAACAGAAGAAAATCCTAAGCTGAGAGCGGTCCGAGCTGAAACATCAGAAGTCCGAATAATCGAGTTCAATACCTAGCTTAAATCAGGCATAGACTCAGAAGCCACAAGTATCTTGTCTACGATCGATCTGAAAATTCTTACTTTCCCAAGTGAACCAAGGGAGATAAGGGTGAATTCTATGATGAGTCTTGAAAGGAAATAATTTTGTACTCTTGAGCCTGACTCAAAACCTTCAATAAAATTAATCAAAATTAAAAGTTGAGTCTTTATTGCGCTTGTGGTAATCAATTATTTCAAACCTTCATACAAAGGGCATTTTCTTTCTTCTTTTTCCCCTTACACTAGGGGCATTTTTTATATTACACGAGGTGTTCAATTATTTTCAAGGCCATGTTCATTGTCAAACTAGAGGCGTTTTGCTTTTGAGCAATGTTAATCCTAAGAGATAATGAGAACCCCAAATTTAAGATAACCTTCTTGATAACAGTTTTTCGAAAAACTTTTGAGGTTCAAAGGAAATAAAAAACTCAGATTTTAAATTCATAAAACATTTGGATAAATCCTTGAAGTTCAAATAAAAGCATTTTGGATCTCACATAGGAGATATAACATTCTTTCGTTCTCCAGATTCTTTTCCAGATTCAATCATTCTTGGAATTAATCATTCCACTTTCAGATTCATTATCTTCCAGATTTATTCGTTCTCCGGTTTGTTCTAATCAGTTTTCTCCAAAATTCATTCATTCCTCTACCAGTTTTGCTCAGTTGCCGCCAAGGGTTATCTTGGATTTTGCTCAGTTTCCGCCAAGGGTTATCTTGGATTTTGCTCAGATGCCGCCAAGGGTTATCTTGGATTTTGCTCAGTCGCCGCCAAGGGTTCCTTGGATTTTGCTCAGTTTTCGCCAAGGGTTATCTTGGATTTTGCTCAGTTTCCGCTAAGGGTTATCTTGGATTTTGCTCAGTTGCCACCAAGGGTTATCTTGGATTTTGCTCAGTTGCCGCCAAGGGTTATCTTGGATTTTACTCAGTCTCCGCCAAGGGTTAACTTGGATTTTGTTCAGTTTCCGCCAAGGGTTATCTTGGATTTTGCTCAGTCTCCGCCAAGGGTTATCTTGGATTTTGCTCAGTTGCCGCCAAGGGTTATTTTGGATTTTGCTCAGTTGCCGCCAAGGGTTAACTTGGATTTTGCTCAGTTGCCGCCAAGGGTTATCTTGGATTTTGCTCAGTCTCCGCCAAGGGTTATCTTGGATTTTGCTCAGTTGCCGCCAAGGGTATCTTGGATTTTGCTCAGTTGCCGCCAAGGGTTATCTTCGATTTTGCTCAGTCTCCGCCAAGGGTTATCTTGGATTTTGCTCAGATGCCGCCAAGGGTTATCTTGGATTTTGCTCAGTTGCCGCCAAGGGTTAACTTGGATTTTGCTCAGTTTCCGCCAAGGGTTATCTTGGATTTTGCTCAGTTGCCGCCAAGGGTTATCTTGGATTTTGCTCAGTTTCCGCCAAGGGTTATCTTGGATTTTGCTCAGTTACCGCCGAGGGTTTTCTCGGAACTATGCTCAGTTACCGCCGAGGGTTTTCTCGGAATTATGCTCAGTTACCGCCAAGGGTTTTCTCGGAACTATGCTCAGTTACCGCCGAGGGTTTTCTCGGAACTATGCTCAGATACCGCCGAGGGTTTTCTCGGAACTATGCTCAGTTTATTCTCAGATTATATTCAAATTTTACTCAGTTTATATTCAAATTATGCTCAGTTTATGCTCAATTTATGCTTAGGTTTTACTCAGTTTCACACAGTGCACACACTTGCACATTTGCATTTTTTAGTCAGGGAGAATTCTCTAAAATTCAAGGATCTGACACCACCAGTGAGAGTTTGTGCTCAAGGACCTGACAACCTTTTGATTCGGGGAGAGCTTTACCCTCAAGGATCCGAACACCCCGACGAATTGCTAAATCAGGCTGCAAAATGAACTGTCACTAGCTTTGGCATTCGGATATCGCACTATCTACCAAAATAGATTTGCTATCTAGTTTGCTTCAACCCTCTGCCAAAGAGGGGCATCTGTAGACACCCCATTTTTGCACTCGCCTGATTAATCAACTCGTCAACCCGATCGCAATGATTCCCAATGATGGATGTGTATTCCATTGCTTTATTTTGTTACCAGATGTGTTTCAGAAATCCGGATGAGGTATCTCGAATTGACAAAACCTTAGAAACAACGCTACGCTAGGAAAATACGACCCCAGAAACATAGAAATCATCATATTGCAGACCAAAAAGAAGCTTAACGATAAAAATCACTAAAAATTGACCAAATTATCAAAATACCCCTAACCTCAAAACAACCCTAGAGCCTACGTTGCGCTTAGGAAAACTCTCCCGAACATATAAAATAACAAATCGGAACCAAATAAATCATTTCACCAATTTTAACAGAATTTGACAAAATTACGAAAATGCCCCTCATAAAGTTCACAATCATCTCACATAAAAATTTTCATAAAGGATACAAACCAACATTTCCATTGAATTCCTTACGAAAAACTGATTCTAAAACATCCTAGAACATCAAAAACTGACTTAAAACGTGAAAAGTCCTCTCCGGGGGCAAAACGGTAATTTCACAATTTTTATAATTAAAAAATTCGAAATTAATAAATAAAACATTAAATAATTAAATTTAAACATTAATGAAATTAATTTAAAAATTTGAACCTAAAAAATCGATCAATCGGACTCTCAAGCAAAATTGTTGAGGGTTCGTGGGATATTTCTTTAAGGACCCCTCCATTTGGGGGTCCAAAGAATTAAAGAAATAATGGAAGAGGGTTCTCCAAAAATCAAAGTAAATCAAGCAAGACTAAGGTCAAGGTATTAAAGTCGATCAAGTAAGACTGAAGTCAAAATTGAAGTCAATTAAGCAAGACTGAAGTCAAGATATTAAAAGTCAATCAATTAAGACTGAAGTCAAAACATTAAAAGTCAATCAAATAAGACCAAAAGTCATAATAGAATTCTAATTAAATAATAACTCTATCTAATAGAGTTCTAACTTAAAAACAATTCTACCTAAAACAATTTGAATTAAAACACAATTCTACCTAAAACAATTTGAATTAAAACACAATTCTACCTAAAACATTTTAACTAAAACACAACTCTAATTAAAAGATCTCTAATTAAACACTAACTCTACCCAAATCAACCCCTAAAAACATCTATAAATAGAGGTGCTCACACCCTATTTTCGTATCAAATCATAAACCCTAAGAGAAGTAGGTCTAGAAGCTCCCCTAGCCCCCCATAAACCCTAGTTTTGGAGCCCCAACTCCTTACCTAACATCCCTCCTTCAATTTTAGTCTAGAAAACACCTAAAATCCCTTCAAAAACACCCCCAAATCCGCAACAAATTTGAAGAGTTCAGATATAAAAATAAGGAGATACCTTGATCTAGGAGATCCGAAGTCAAATTCGGAGACAGAACGAAGTAAGGGAGTACAGTACAAGGAGCTCTTTTTGTCAGATCTGAGGGAACAAAATCCTTGCTATCGGAAAGGTATGTAATTTTTTTATTTTTATCTAGGTTTTTAGCAATGTGATATATTTGGGAAGTTAGTAGAGACCGACTTTGGCCGGGCGGGGTTGGTGCCTAACACCTTCCAACCCCGTAACATGATCCCCGAATTCAGATTTTTTGTGGTAGATTAGTTCTTTTTATCCGTGTTAGAGTCAGTTTGGTTCCTAGACCACAATAACTAGGTGGCGACTCCCAAACCTCAAGGGTCAAAAGCGGATCCGCGCACCCCGTGGATCGAGGGCGCTTTCACATACATTTGATGGACAACCATTTTATGAATGGAAGCAAGAGAAATAAGTAGTCGAATAGAAGATATCCGAGCTACTGGAGCATAAATTTCAAAATAGTTTATCTCGTATCTTTGTTTAAAGCCTTTAGCAACTAATCTAACTTTAAACTTATTTATTGATTCATCTGCATTCAATTTCTTTTTAAAAATTCATTTGCACCCTATGGGTTTCGCACCTAGGGGTAAATCTGAGAGAACCCAAGTCTTATTAGAAATAATCGAATTCATCTTATCATTAATGGCTTCTTTCCAAAATAATGAATCTGTAGAGTTCATAGCCTTAGAAAATGTAGAGGGTTCATATCTCTTTACATTTAATATGAACTTAGTAACATTCTTGACTTCATATTTATCTTATTCAACAAGATAAACCAGGAAGTCAGGTCCAAATGTGCATTCAACTCTAGGTCTCTTACTTCTCCTAGATTCAGGATCTTGTTAATCAGAACCTGGGTCACTACTAGTGTTATCTTGAACAGGTTGATGAATCTATTTAGGAATAGAATTTTCAGAAATTGAATCATGAGAACTTAACTTAGTCAAATCCTCAAAAAATTCTACGTCTACAGATTCAATGACATCACTACTATCCAGATCTAGAAAACGATAAGTTAGGCTATTCTGAGAATAACCAATAAACACACACTTGTAGGTTTTAACTCCTAACTTTGGTCTCTTAGGGTTAGATTTTCTTACATAAGCAAGACACCCCCACACTTTGAGACGATTGAGATTTGACTTCCTTTTGAACCAAAGTTCATAAGGTGTAACATTATTTTTCTTTGTTGGAACTCTATTTAAAATATAACAAATTGAAAAAATTGGTTCACGCACTAATGAATAAGATAAACCTGAACTAATAATCATAACATTTACCATTTCAACTAAGATTCTATTCTTTCTTTCTACAACTCCATTTTGTTGCGATGTGTAAGGAGCCATAACTTGATGGATAATGTCATGAGTTTCACAAAACTTAATGAACTCATTTGGATATTATTCACCACCCTTATCAGAACATAGAATCTTAATTTTATGGTTAAGTTATTTTTCAACTTCTGCCTTAAATATTTGAAATTTCTCAAAAACTTTATATTTAGTTTTCATTAAATAAATATATGCGTACTTTGAGTGATCATCAATAAAGGTAACAAAATATTTATTGCATTCATGTGTTTGACTATTAAAGTCGTATACATTACTATGAATAAGCTCTAAGATAGTAGAAGTTCTTTCAACAAATTTAAAGAATTTTATAGTTATCTTAGATTGAATACAAGTTTGACATTTATAAATATTCTCTAAATTACATTTAGGATAAGTCCTAGATTAATCATACGTTTAATTGAACCATAATTAACGTATCATATTCTACTATGTCATAAACATATGAATCAACAATATACACAATAGAAGAGATTTCATTATTTAAATTTAGGCGAATCATGCCTTTATAAGAATAACCATGTCCCACAAATTCATTACTTTTTGACAAGGTAAGCCTATCTGATTCATACACAAGTTTGAAACCTGATTTATTAAGCAGGTCTTCTGACACGAGATTCTTGCTAATATCTGAAACATGGAAGACGTTGAAAAGAAGGATAGTCTTCCTAAAAGTGAATCTAAGACTTACATTCCCAACTTCGAGAATGTTGGAAAGAGAACTGTTTGCCATTTTTACTTTTATACCTTCACCACAAGGTTCATACCTTGTGTAGAGACTTCTATCATTACAGAAGTGTTCTGTTGCTCCAGTGTCAACCCACCAACCACTGTTGTCTGGCACAACATTTGCTAGTGAACGAGCATAGGAAACTATTGTAACCATTGCTCCCTCTATCACTACCATATTTTCTTCTTTCTTGAATTTCTTCTTTCGATGTCGGCATTCTCAAGCATAATGACCAAGCTTGTTACAATAAAAACACTTGCTATTTTTCTTATTGTTTTTATCAGCTTTCTTCTTGAAGGATGAAGTTTTCTTAAGTTTTAACCTAAAATCAATCTTCTTGGGTTTATCATCCTCAATTATGTTTACTTTGATTTACTCTATTTCCTCATATTTTTATTCTCTATTACGAACATCTTCTTCTATACGAAGATGACGTTGTAGAGATCATAGTTGGCAATTCGATAAATGGGAAAAAAATGGTACAGAAATAAATCGGGTACCATTCGGAATAACGATACATAGGTTCGTTTGAAAATTCGACAAAAAAACACAGGACGGTAAAAATATGATACACAAATAGTTCGACAATGATTCATATATACTAATTTTTAAAATTTTCGAATATATATATATAACATATGATATGACCTAACAACTCTAATCTACTAATCAAATTATCAATACTTAAATTAAAATTATCTTAAGTAAACAAACATTCATCCAATAAAATATATATTCGTAATTAAAGATTTAGTTTTAATTCATCTAATAAAAAATGTAAATGAAAAGCATATAACATGATATACTACTTAATGTCAAAATCATCATATCCTATAATCTAATTAAATTCAAAAAGAAATTTATTATCGTATTAATGCGAAGTAGATGGACCAAATAACTCGTAAAATAAAATATCTTCACGATTACGTGTAATTTCGTCTTCCTTTTCAAACTCTTCATGACCATCATCAACGTATTCTGGAAGTTCCCTAAGTTGTTCAAGATTAATTATTTTTGTATCATGTTTTTCAAGATCACCACAATTAGTCTTTATCTTTAAATTCATTCTTATGTAAATCAAATCTTCTAGCATAGAAGGTGTCAATATATTTTTTCTCTTCGTTTGTGCAGCTTCAAATGCACTCCAATTTCGCTCATATGATGAAGAGCTATATGGTTGACTTAAGATACAAATTGTAATCATTTGAACTATAGGAATCGGTTCACCGTTTTGTAACCACCATATACTTATATGTAAGTTTAAAAAAATGAAAAACACATTATTTTGTAGTAGTAATTAATAAATAACTTAAAAATAATATAATAAAATACTTACGAGGGTGAATTGTTTTCATCTGAACTTTTGCAAGAGTAGTAAAAATATCTGAACTTTGAGTATTGTATTATGTTATTTGTGTACCCAATGCCCTACACTCATCACTTGTATCAAACATTTTTTCAACAACAAAAAGTAACCATTTTCTAACTTCCAGACTATCATATCTAATCTTTCCACTTGACATTAACAACAGATTTAGAAATGTAGCAATCGCATGAACATTATGAAGAATATTTGTATCTCTTCTTAAATTAAATAATTCTCATAGTTTGATGTATTTTAATTGATTATTATCACATTGACATTTTAATGACTCATTTGCCTTTTCCATCACTTCATACAAGTACCCCGTAGTTGATCATTCACCATCAACCAAACGAAATACTCTAATTATAGGCTCTTATGTTAAAATCACTTCATTTCTATCGCTCCAAAATATAGTTCCTTAAATTGTATTTGTTATCTTCTTTGCCATCTCAGAAGTAGAATATTTTATGCCTCTCCACTCAGGTGATGCAATCATTTGGCACAACCCATCTTCAACTTCTAAAATCGACTGAAGCATCAGAAAATGATATGCAAATCTAGTCTTACAAGACTTTTTCAACTCCATTTTATTTGTCATCTTTCTCATCAATGCCAAGACTGTAGTATACTTGTACATATAATCCACTATTTCTTTTGCATCATAAAATTTTTTTTGTACCAAATTAACTTCCTTTTATATATATTTAAGAAGTAATTGTACTCCATATGCAGTATATCGTGTTTTATAAATATGTGGATACAATTCCATAACCATTTGACTGGTACTTTCATAGTTCGATGCATTATCCGTGATAATTTGTATAATATTTTTCGTTCCAATCTCTTCTATGATTGAAAGCGCCCTCGATCTGTGGGGTGCACGGATCCGCTTTTGACTTTTGATGATTTGGGAGTCGCCACCTAGTTATTAAGGTATAGGAATCGAACTTTGACTCTAAAAGACAAATAACACTAATCTACGAAAGAAAATACGGGTCTGGGGATCATGTTACGGGATTAGAAGGTGTTAGGCACCAACCCCGCCCCAGCAAATGTCGGTCTCTATTTTTCTCAAATAAAATTACATTGTTAAAAAGACCTAAATAATAATAAAAAAAATTACCTTTACGAACGCAACGACTTTGTTCCCTCAGATCTTATAGAACAGCTCTTCGTGCAGCACTCCTCGCTTCGTTCTGTCACCGGATTTACTTCAGATCTCTAAGACGTAGTACCTCCTTCTTAGATCTGAATTTTTCTAATTTGTTTATGAATTTCTAGGTATTTTTCAAGGATTTCTAGATGTTTTTTGAGCTAAAATTGGGGTATGGATGTTAGGTAAGGAGTTAGGACTTCAAAATTAGGATTTTGGGAAGGTTGGGGAGGCTCCTTGACCTATTTTTTCTAGGATTTTCTCTTGGATACGAAAATAGGTTGTAGAGACCCTTATTTATAGATTTCTTAAGAACTTTTTAGATAGAGTTAGAGTTAGATTATGTTTCTTTTAGGTAGTTTTAGAGTTTAATTAGAATTTTTTTAGATAATTTTAGAGTTTAATTATATTTCTTTTAGATAATTTTATATTTTATTTAGAATTCTTTTAGGATTTTGACTTAAGTCTCACTTGATTGATTAGAATTTAGGGTTTTGACTTAAGTCTTACTTGATTGACTTGATTTAGGATTTTGACTTAAGTCTTACTTGATTGACTAGAATTTAGGGTTTTGACTTAAGTCTTACTTGATTGAATTTAATTTTCAATAGGATTTCACTTTACATTAATTAATATTTTAATTATTAATTTTAGAATTTTTAATTATTAAAATTCTAAAATTATCGTTTTACCCTCGAAGAGGATATTTTACATTTTAAGTCGTTTTTCAATGTTTCAAGATGTTTTGAAATCTATTGTTCGTAAGGAATTCAATAGAAATATTGGTTTGTGTCATTTATGAAATTTTTTATGCAAAATGGTCATAAACTTTATGAGGGGCATTTTCGTAATTTTGTCCAATTTTATGAAAATTGGCGAAATGATTTATTTGATTTCAATTTGTTATTTTATATGTTTGAAAGGATTTTTCCAAGCGTAATGTAGGCTCTAGGGATGTTTTGAGGTTAGGGTTATTTTGGTAATTTGATCATTTTTAGTGATTTTTATCGTAAAACTTCTTTTTGTCTGCAAGATGATGATTTATATGTTTTTGGGATTATATTTTCCTAGCGTAGTGTGGTTTGTACAGTTTTGTTAGTTCGAGATACCTCATCTGAATTTCTGAAACACATCTGGTAACCAAATAGAGTATTGGAATAAACTTCCATCATTGGAAACTGTTACAATCGGATTGACGAGTTGATTAATCAGGCAAGTGCAAAAATGAGATGTCTACAAATGCCCCTCTTTGACAGAGGGTTGAAGCAAACTAGATAGCAAATCTATTTTGGTAGATAGTGCGATATCCGAATGCCAAAACTAGTGACAGTTCATTTTACAACCTGATTTAGCAATTTGTCGGGGCGTTCAGATCCTTGAGCGTAAAACTCTTCTCAAACAAGTTTGTCAGGTCCTCGAGCTTGAACTCTCACTGACGATGTCAGATCCTTGAAATAACTAATGCAAAAGTGCATGTATGTGCAATGGTGTGATGCTTACTGAGTAAAAATGTGTCAGGTCCTAAAGATCTTCTCTTACTAACAATAATGATTCAAAATTGAAATGTGTTTATGCAACGAAAGCAAGCATGATATTATAGGAACTTCATTAAATTCTTTTTTCAGAGTTCGAAGAGTTTGAGTCTTGTTTTTCGGACTCATGCTTACTGGACCATGCTTCTTGGGCTTAGGTTTGCAGGAACTTAAACAATCCTGTTAATTTAATATATGATTCAAACAAAGCTGGAGTCTCGTATCTCGGACTCTAACTGAGGTTTATAGGAACTTAAACAATCTTGTTAATTCATTATATGATTCAAACAAAGTTGGAGTCTCGTTTCTCAGACTCTGGCTTAGGTTTACAGGAACTTAAACAATCTTGTTAAAGTTGGAGTCTCGCTTCTCGGACTCTGGCTAAGATTTACAAGAACTTAAACAATCCTGTTAATTCATTATATGATTCCAAAAAAGCTGGAGTCTCGTTTCTCGAACTCTACCTGAGGTTTACAGGAACTTGAACAATCTTGTTAAAGTTGGAGTCTCGCTTCTCGGACTCTGGCTAAGGTTTACAGGAATTTAACAATCCTGTTAATAGTTGGAGTCTCGTTTCTCAGACTCGAACTGAGGTTTATAGGAACTTAAACAATCCTGTTAATTCATTCTATGGTTCAAACAAAGTTGGAGTTTCATTTCTTGGACTCTAGCTGAGGTTTACAGGAACTTAAACAATCCCGTTAATTCATTCTATGGTTCAAAAAAAGTTGGAGTTTCGTTTCTCGGACTCGAATTTATTGGAACCACGCTTCTCAGGTTAAGGTTTACAGGAACTTAAACAATCCCGTTAATTCATTCTATGAATCAAAAAAAGTTTAAGTCTCGTTTCTCGGACTCGAACTTATTGGAACCACGCTTCTCGGGCTTGGATTAATTAAGGACTCGATATTATCGAGCTCAAAGATCGAGAGATTAGGCCTTTATTAGCTTATCATGCATCTGGATTCATAATTATCATTGGGCTTCGCTAGACTTTGAAACTTTTGTAAGATTTTCCTTTTTATCATGTAACTAAGAACAAAACTTTGGAATCACAAAGATTTTCAAAAATGCCCCTAGTTTCAATGTTCGCTTTAACTGGAACTTGATTACGAAACTAATTGAATGGATTGCACGAGTAGCTATGGACTCTGATATATGACAGACGAAAGAATCGGCATTCCTTTAAATTTTTAAGACTCTTAAGATTATTATATGTGTAATAAGGAATTTGATCATTTTCTTTTGAGAAATGTTTGAGCTAAACTTAAAATCTTGATAATTATTGGAATAGAAGATCTTTCTCCTTAAAGTGATCGCTGGTTCTACATTTTCCTTTGGCGAACACTTGAACAAGTAAACATACTCCTAAATATTCTATAATGTTCAAAATGGCTTCTGAGTTTTTTTGACTTCAATATTGTTTTTATCGAATGTTGTGGCTTGAATGGTTCTGTATTTCCTAATTTCTGTCATTTTCAAGTTTTCAACCTAGCAGGTTTTCTTTTTTTATGGTTATGTCCTAACTTTTGTCTAAGTCGTCCTTTTGGGTTTCTATTTAGTGGACTTTCTTTCTTCTTGATGATCTTGAATAACCAACTCGACAACTTCTTAGTTCCCTGCACCTTAACCGAGTCAATTAGCATTCTGAAGGACTTAATAGGTGGGCTTAGAATATAGTTTAGAAAGAAAAAGATATAAGACTCAACTTCCCAAAATACCCCTAGTTTGATATTCTCTTTTTTTTGTCAATTATTTTGATTTTTTCTAAATGTCCCTAGTTTGGCATTCTTTTCTTTTTATCAATTTTTTTGATTCTTTTTTCTAATACCCCTAATTTGGCATTCTTTTCTTTTTAAACCTTTTAATAGGGGATTTTCCATTTAGATGACACTTTTCTTAAGAGAATACACTTATTCTTTGCGTGACCGGACTTGAAATAACTTCTCAGGTTGTCTACGTACCCCAAATATTTATTTTTTTCTTTTGGGATCAGGTCAAAACGTAGTTTATACTTAGACTTCCCTCATATGGTTGGTTGGTGTGGTTTAGAAAGAAACATGCTATTTGATTTTTTTAGAGGCTGCGAGGGGCTAAAGAAAGTTATCTTTTTTTTTGGAAGACAGGGAAATGGTTCGACCAAAGAAAGTCTCATTTGGTGAAATACTACTTGATTTGGTCAAGATTCTAGAAATTCAATGTCTTGATTGCTCTGTCGAGCAAGGTCTTCTTTTAAGAAAGAGTAATCTTCAATCTTCTTTTTTTACGAAATCGAGTATGATTGAGTTCTTTGTATTTGACATGACTCATTTCTAATTTAAAAAAAAATCTCATATTCTTTTGCGAATGATAATTCTTTTCTCTGAGTGAAAAATATTATGGATCCCTTCTTGTGGGTCTTGGAACATTTGTGATGGTTTCAACTACATCATTCTTGATCGATAATCTTTGATCTTTGAAGTTCACCATCGACTTTATGCCTTAATCTATTTTGGTACAATCTATCCTCATGAGACCATGTAGGAACGTTGTTGAATTTCTCAAGTAAATTTATTATTCTCTCATGTTCTCCTGAGGATAACGTAATACCCATTTGCACTTTTTGAGTGTACTCTTTAATTTAAATATTTATCAAATTTGATTAGTGAGTTTTAAGTTATTTCTCATGTTAGATTTTATGTTCACATCATTATTGCACACATGATAATCAAAAGCTTATTTATTTATTAGAATAAAAAAGAACATAAAATGATAAACCTGACTAAAGCCCAAAATTAAAAATGACTAACTGAATTCAAAGACTGAAGCAATTGAAGCTAAAAAAAAACTAAGAAGACTTAAGAATACGACATCATTCTGAATGGAGGGACACAATTCTGAGGTTTATGCCACTTTGATTATCTTCGATGGATGACTTGAACTTGCCTGCTTTTACTATCTCTTCATATTCGGATTCAAGCCTGTCATATGTTGGACAATCCGTTGCTTCAATAATCTCTCTGTTATTTAGTTCTAGTACTGCCTTGGGGTAGATATGCTCATCTCGGCATGGTGGAGGTACACTGTTAGGACCAATTGAATAAATGAAGGAAATTGGGTCAACTGACTCGGATTTGAATAGGAGATATCAGGTTCAAAGTAGGGGGAAGTTGATTTTTAAAGGTAGGTAAATGATTAGTTTTAACATTAGGCGCGGTAGGAGCGGGTATGGTGACCTTTCTTTGTTCAATCAAGTCTTGGATAACATAATGGAGAGTAATATACCTGTCAAAAAACATGACCAGGCATCTGATGGAATTCACAGAATTGCCCATTATCCATGTTTAGAGGAAGAAGATTAGACAAATACTTAGGTTGTAAAAGTATCGGCAATTCCTTTTTTATCAATTTTTGACAAGCAACACTAAGGGACATTCAAAGATTGACAAATTGTCTCTTAGGCTTGGCTTGTGAAGGCTGAGTAGATTAAGGAGATAGTGCGAAAGAGGTGTTGGCCACTTGTAAGGAATTGACATTATGTTTGAAATATTTGGGTTTTGACTCAGACGAGTTACTAAAAAGTCCCGAAGAGTAGGCATCATCAACTTTATTTCCACCCTCAAGGAGGGATTGAAAAGTGGGAAGGTACTGAGGGATCAAGTACTTGGCATAATTTGGAGTGAGATTCTTGAGGATGATCTTGACTTGTTCCTTCTCTTAAGGTCGGTCCCACAATTAAGCGACTTTAGCTCTCCATCTAGCAATGAACTCAGTGAAAGTTTTCCCGGGCTTCTATTTAATAGTTTTTAGGTATCTTCTTGTGAGTTCAATATCTGTGTTGAATGAATATCGACCAATAAACTCCTTTATCAATTCATGTCATATTCTTACCCGAGATGAGTCCAATGACATTAACCAGCGTAGGATAGGACTTGTAAGGGTTCTTTGAAAAAGTTGAGCCATCTGTTCTTCACTTAGACCCTGAGATTGCATTACGCCGACATATACTTTCAAGTGAGTCCTAGGGCATCCAATCCTGTCAAACCTCTCCATGTCTGGCATTGTGAACTTCTCTGGCAGACGGACCGTGAGAAACAAGGTCATTGCCCCTAATTCAAGAGTAAGATTGTCGGGGTCTTTGATATTCTTCAAAGCAGTTTCAACCTGAGTTATTCGATGAGCTAAGATAAGGTTGACAAGTAATTCATTATCTTCTTGGTTTTTGACGAGATCAAACACATCCTGAGGTTTTTTATCTTTTTCTTTTTCAGTCTTCAGGGTTTCAATTTGTGTCTAGATAGAAGTGATAATTTTTGCTTAAAAAGATTCCAAAATTTGACGGAGCGTTGCTTCATCCATTGTACTTATTTCTTTTTGTGGCGAGAGTTGACTACTTGGATTTGACAATAATACTCTGAAAAGACGATTTTTTTCACGAACCCAAAGTGGTACAGATGGTAGTTTAAGAGCAATTATTACCTGATTGGAAGTAAACCAAGGTCAACCGTTGACTAACTCTTAACCACATGATTAAAGTTTTTATATAGATTAGCCCCAGTCCGGTGGGAAATATTGAATCCAAATGCACTCTAAATGTATAGTGACTAAGAAAGTGAGAAAGGTTAAACGAGAGTCTACCCCTGATTGGGATTGAACCTTTGATCAGACAAATTAATTTGATCCTAAGATTGAATTTTTATATATAAAGTGGTCTAGATCTTTAAAAGTGAAACCAATTAGTCCAACTGATTTGGTATTGATCAGTTTGATACATTTGTCAATTGGGCCAACTGGTTTAATTGGTTCAAAATGATTGGTACATTTCATCGATTGGGTCGGACCGATATAGTAAGTTTAGTTTAAACAGTCTGGATCAGTCCATCCATTTACTTGTTGGTTGGATTAAATAGAGCAACCCGGGAACACCTATAGTCAGGTTAGGTCGTGACCTATAGGAAGGCTTCTAAACTCTAGGTTTACTACGTGCAATGCAATTTATCTGGCCACCCTTACCCAAGTGCACCTATATACTTCTCGAGCGTACTCAATCAGACGGTACGTGGTGACTTAGTTTGATATACCGTATAGGTGATAATCTAAGACTCCAACCCATTTCTCTGAAGTTAAAAGCAGTTAGTTTAATCCCCAGTTGAGAGGTGACGCATAATGCTGAGCAAGGGTCCTCTTAAATACCTCTCGTCTAGAATAGACGTAGTCTATCCCCCTCGTACCGTAGGGTACAGGGGGGCAGGATCTTGCTTAAGCTTTGATTTTGACCAAGAAGTGCAATTGGTGAACTTGGATTATCTTTGATATACCGTATAGTACAAGTCTAGGGTTGTAGCTTTTATAAATGGTTTAACATCCCACGAGGGGACCGACCACGTACTAGTACTACATTGGCAATCGGGACATGTGATTGTGTGGCTTACAATAGGTCAAAAGCTTAGATCGCTCAAATCCGGGTGCATCGATATACCTTCTCAGAGTCACCTGATCAGATGGTACTGATGCCCCAGTTTGATATACCATAAGGTACGTGACTGGAGTTGTGATTTTCATAAATGACGTCGCATCTCTGAAGAGACCGGACCACGCACTAGTGCCACGTTGGCTATATTGGGATATGCAAATGTGCAAAATAGTAAACGTGATTGTGGTGTGTGCAATACAGGGTGGGGTGTGTCCGGGGCGTTTTTTCAAATAAATGGGTCTGTGGGCCATATCAAACCACAAAATACTGATATCCCAAAGCATTAAAAATTAAGACCAAGGCATGCACATAAAAAATATATATCAAACAAGATCATGGCATATCAAATAAACGATTAATCAGTATAGCACAAGGAATGATCAATCAGATCCAATATTGAAACATGCACAAATTTTTTTATTTTTTTGATTTTTTTTGTTTTTTGTTTTTATCTATGGTTCATCAAGGATCACTTTAGGTGATCCAATATAAATCAAGATTCTAACAAATATTGAATTGATGATAGAATGATGGTTGTAGGGATAAGGAGCGATGAACCTTTTTTTTTTTAAATTATAAAAAAAACTAGAAACACATCCCAAAAAAAGATCAAAGAGAAAGATCCTACTACCAAATGAGCTCCCTCTCACAAAATAAATCAGGAACATTAACTGTACTAACACTAAATAAATTTAGATTTTCTGTGATGATATCTAAGGCTCCTAATAACGAAATCGACTGAATTCAAGTTCTAAATTAATCTACACGATGGGATCTATGTTTTATTAATAGGTACCTATACCTAATTCTGACTAGAATGTTCTGTAAAAATGTTTTAACATTGCTGTCCCAACCTTCTTTCAGCAACAATTCCAGATTTATAGATTAATCTGAACTTACATCGATGATATCTAAGACTCAGTGAATTCAGGTTCTAAATTAATCAATTCCATGAGATCTAGGTTTTATTAAAAGGTTCTCAGACTTAATTCTAACTAAAATATTTTGTAAAAACGTTTTAACATTGCTGTCTCAACTTTCATTCAGCAACAATTTCAGATTTACAGATTAATCCGAACTTGCATTGATGATATCCAAGGCTCCCAATAATGAAATTGAGTGAATTCAGGTTCTAAATTAATCTACTTGATGAGATCTACATTTTATTAAAGGTGCTAAGACTTAATTCTCATTAGAATATTTTGTAAAAATGTTTTAACATTGTTGTCCCAACCTTCATTCAGCAACAATTCTAGATTTACAGATTAATCCGAACTTGCATCGATGATATCCAAGGCTCCCGATAACGAAATTGAGCGAATTCAGGTTCTAAATTAATCTAATCGATGAGATTTACGTTTTATTAATAGGTGTCCAAATTTAATTCTTACTAAAATATTCTGTAAAAATGTTTTAACATTGCTGTCCCAACCTTCATTCAACAACAATTCCAAATTTACAGATTAATCCGAACTTGCATCGATGATATCTAAGGCTGCGAAAAACGAAATTGAATGAATTCAGGTTCTAAATTAATCTACTCGATAAGATCTACGTTTTATTAAAGGTGCCCAAACTTAATTCTCACTAGAATGTTCTGTAAAAACGTTTTAACATTGCTGTCCCAACCTTCATTCAGCAACAATTTCAGATTTACAGATTGGTATTCTAGGTAAACCATATGAGATGCTTCGATGCCATTGTTGAGATTATTAAAATCCAAATTAGAATTCTCGAAATCGTCATTAACGAGAGTCGATAAAGAGAGAGAGAGAGAGAGAGAGAGAGAGAGAGAAGCGTCTCTCTTTGCTGCCCCTTTCAGCACACATATGGAGAATAAGATAGAAAGAGAGAAAAAAAAAACGTTTTCACTATCGGAACAACATGTTTAAGTGTTGTTTTTTTTTTAAAGAAAAACATTCTTCTCATCCCAACCACCATTATTCCATCCTTTTCTTATTAATCTTTGAAATCTTGAATTATTTAGGATTATCACAAGTGATCCTTGATTGGATCATAGAGCAAACAAACAAACAAGAATACTCAAAAATCAAACAAATAATTTACAATCAAGGCAAACTAACTAAACAAATAAATCAAAATAAAATACAATAAAAACTTGGTCGATTTGGCAATGCTAACATACTTGGGGCTTTTCAAGTTTGATCCTTAATAGTCCCAGTGAAGTTGCCACTGAAAGCGCCCTCGATCCGTAGGGAACGAGGATCCGCTTGGTACAGAGATCCGTTTTTAACTTTTGATGGTTTGGGAGTCGCCACCTAGTTATTTTGGTCTAGGAACCGAACTTTGACTCTAAAAGGTAAATAACACTAATTTACGAAAGAAAATACGGGCCTGGGGATCATGTTACGAGATTGAAAGGTGTTAGGCACAGACCCTGCTCGGCAAATGTCGGTCTCTACTTTTTCCAAATAAAACTACATTGCTAAAAAGACCTAAATAATAAATAAAATTTTTTTACCTTTACGAACGCAACGATTTTGTTCCCTCAGATCTGATAAAACAACTCTTCGTACAGCACTCCTCGCTTCATTCTGTCACCAGATTCACTTCAGATCTCCAAGACAAAGTACCTCCTTCTTAGATCTGAATTTTTTTTATTTGTTTATGGATTTCTAGGTATTTTTGAAGGGTTTCTAGGTATTTTTTGAGCTAAAGTTGGGGTATGGATGTTAGGTAGGGAGTTAGAACTTCAAAATTAGGGTTTTAGAAAGGTTGGGGAGGCTCCTTGACCTACTTTTTCTAGGATTTTCTCTTGGATACGAAAATAAGTTGTAGAGACCCATATTTATAGATTTTTTAAGAGCTTTTTAGATAGAATTAAAGTTAGATTATGCTTCTTTTAGGTAGTTTTAGAGTTTAATTAGAATTCTTTTAGGGTTTTGACTTAAGTCTCACTTGATTGACTAGAATTTAGGGTTTTAACTTAAGTCTTACTTGATTGACTTGATTTTAGGATTTTGACTTAAGTCTTACTTAATTGACTAGAATTTAGGATTTTGACTTAAGTCTTACTCGATTGAATTTAATTTTAATTAGGATTTCACTTTACATAATAAATAATGTTTTAATTATTAATTTCAGAATTTTTAATTATTAAAATTATAAAATTATCATTTTGCCCTCGGAGAGGACTTTTTGCATTTTAAGTCGTTTTTCAATGTTCTAGGATGTTTTGGAATTGATTTTTCATAAGGAATTCAATGGGAATATTAGTTTGTGTCATTTATGAAATTTTTTGTGCGAAATGGTCATGAACTTTATAAGGGGCATTTTCGTAATTTTGTCAAATTTTATAAAAATTGGTGAAATGATTTATTTGATTTCAATTTATTGTTTAATATGTTTGAAAAAGTTTTTCTAAGCGTAATGTGGGCTCTAGGGATGTTTTGAGGTTAGGGGTAGTTTAGTAATTTGATCATTTTTTAGTGATTTTTATCGTAAAACTTATTTTTATCTGCAAGATGATGATTTATATGTTTTTGGGATTATATTTTCCTAGTGTAGTGTGGTTTGTACAGTTTTGTTAGTTCGAGATACCTCATCTGAATTTCTGAAACACATTTGGTAACCAAATAGAGCATTGGAATAAACATCCATAATTGGGAACTGTTGCAATCGGGTTGATGAGTTGATTAATTAGGCAAGTGCAAAAATGGGGTGTTTATAATGGTATAACAAAATGGGGTGTCTACAATGATATAACAAAATAAGTCTCTAAGATACACACCTGTCTTTCTCTAACTTGACTCTTCAAATGATTTTAAAAAGATAGCCCCTTTTGGAGAGTATGCAATCATATTTATACAAGACCGTCCTTTCAAATCAGTCCAACTATTAGACATAAGTGTGCACCCTATTCCCATTTGAATCCAATAATCTTTAATTTCTGAAACATATTGATCAACTTCTATCTTGGCATTATGCACTAATTTTGTACATAAAGTTGAATATGATGGCATTGAATAACCAACACCATAATTTGAAAGAGCCTTGCAAAATTCAATAAATGATGCATCTTAAATAATATTAAATGAAATATTATTCATAACGAATGCTTGAGCAAGTGCCTTATTTACAAATTCTTTATCTTTTTTGTAACACATTGCTGGTATTGTAGTTTGATGTAAACCTGACATCAAATCATTGGATGGTATTTCAAAATTAAACGATGATTCAACTCTTCATTCTCCAAATTGTGATGAAAATGATGTTGTCTTTCTTTTCTTGTTAAAATCGTCACTCTCTCTAATAGTTAAAAAAGCTGTAGCTTGAACATCATCTGGTATACGAGGACAAGATGCAATATCCTGCCTAGGTTGTTGAGACAAATAGGACTTTACTCTTGCCATTCCCCCAGGATAATCCTTATTATAAAATTTGCAAATGAAACGTTCTTTTAGATCATCCGCATATTCCCAAAATTTATCTTTTCTTCTTATAATTTTTTCTACAATAGTAACACATAATATTAATGAAAGAATCACCTTCATGTCAAAAGTGAGTAACACACTACCCTTTTGCAAAACTATTAAAATTTACAATTAAGAAATTAAAATAGTAAAGAATCTCATAGCTTCCATTGCATGATTTTATAAATAGTCCTTGATTGGTTGAATAAAACCAATCTTTTTATCAAACCCATAATTCAATTCTTGTAAGAATTTTAGAATTCATAACTCATAAATCAAATTAGTAAACGATAACTTTCGTACACAATTTTATAAACAATCCCTATTTATTTCATCAACGAAAAAAATTCAATGCTTACTAGTGTAAAACAAAATAACACATGCAGGACCCACTAATGTAAATCAAAATTGATAGAGAGAGAAAAAGAGACAACTTCTATTGGCACATTAAACTTTTACTTATAACACACAAGTAATTAAATTAAATATTACACACAATTAAATTAAATTAAATATTACACACGATGACACGACTAACATGAGCATTAACTCACGAACAAAAACATAGAGAGAGGGAGAGAGAGAAAGAGAGAGAGAGAGAGTACTCAAAATAATAAAATATTATTTTTAATGAAATATTTATTTAATTTGTTATCTCTACTCTTCTACCATTAATGCTATTGTGTATAATCTACCCACTTTCCTAATAACACATTTCCTCTCTTTTTAAATCATAAAGAGGATGCATGTGCCAACTCTATTTCAACAACATAATTAAGAAATATCTCATTGTTAACACCATAATCTTTTATTAACACGGGTAGGCATCTATGTCATTAAAAACAAGTAGCTTGAACCAACCCACATTTGAATTATTGACCAATACTACTATGATGATACAATACCAAACTCCATCAAAGAATCTCGTAGCATGATGTCCCAAAAAATTCGATAAAATTACACCACAAAAAGAAATATTTTTAAAATAGGCTCAACAGTCAGTCTTATAGTGCATGAATTCGTGACTTGAATTTGTTAAGTGACTCAACAAAACCGACTCGCATGTTCACCGACTAGGATAAATCATATTACATGAGTACTCTAGGATATGACAATGTAGCCTGCATGTGTACTCTCCACCATTAATGTTATTTCTATAATCATAACTCTTAAGCTTGTGACATGACAGTATAACATGCATGTGCATAACCATTAATGTAAAACAAAATAGAGAGAGAGAGAGAGAGAGAGAGAACACGGCACATTAAACTTTTATTTATAACAACTAATTAAATTAAATATTACATATGAGTACATAATTGACACGAGCATTAACTCACGCAGAGAGAGAGAGAGAGAGAGAGAGAGAGAGAGAGAGAGAAAGTTTTATTTTTATTTTTAATTAAATACTTGTTTAATTTGTTATCTTCGCTTTCAACTTTCCACTCTCCACTCTCCACTTTCCACCATTAACACATAGAAGTGCAGAACCACCATTAACATACGGACAAACACACGGAGGAGAGAGAGAGAGAGAGAGAGAGAGAGAGAGAGAGAAATTACCTGCAGTGAGAACACATAGATGACTGAGGATAGTTCTTGGTTACTCAGAATTTGACGAAGAAAATTTCACCGGACGGCCAACGAGTAAATTCCATGGTGGGGGCGATTTTAGATTTAAGGTTTTTTTTTCACTTCTTTTTGAAGTGAGAACAAGAAGGTAGATATACATTTATATTTTTATAATATTATGTATTTTAAAAGAAAAGTTAAGGGATATACGAACAAGTCGTTGGGATTCAAAGATTTGTGAATTAATCCGAATCTTTGAATCCAACGACAATTTTGATCAGAAAATATAATATATGTCAGATTCGCATATAATTCACGAATTAATCACGAATTTACTAACTATGGTAGAGATTCCAAAGTATACTTCTTCTCTTCATGCTTCATCTTTTTCTTGTAGCTTTTCCAAGATTGAGGGAACTTTGAAATGATAGATCCCACTTGAAAATCTTTTGGAAGATCGATTCCGACAATCTTAGGACCCCAACGATTAATTGTAGTTCATGTACTTGGGACATAACTGGTTTGTCGTTGGACATCTTAAATTCAAAATAATTACTAATAAGAAATTTTTGATTACTTGCCTCTTATTTTGTATTTGTTTTCCAGGGCTTTCTAAAGTTCTTTGGCTGAGTTGACCGTACGGTAGATATTGTAAATCGAATTGGAGAGAGCATTAAGAATATAGTTTTTGCATAGAAAATCATCCGCCTTTTATTTCTTATGCCTTTCTTTTAATTCCGTACTGTCTTCTAGAGTAGCATCGAAAATGAGTTCTAGATCATCTTCTACAACATATGTTATGTTCAATGTAGTAACGAAGACCAACACTTTTTATTTCCATCTGGTGAAGTATTGTCCATCAAATCAGTCAAGACGTGACATATTTTAATTCATCATTTGGAGAAAATGAAATGTCGAAGCCTCCATAGAATGAGAATATTTGTCTAAAATTGTTGGAAATTTTGACCTTTAAATCAGGAGTAACTCAATGAAGGAAGAAAAATAACTTTTAAGCTCGAATCTGATTCGATCTCTTTTAGAAAAATATTTCCCCTACTGGTTAAACCAAAGTACACAAGGGATCAACGAACAAATGCCTTCAGGATACAAAGAAGTTTACACTCTACTAAATCGATTTATGTACGGTCCGATTTAGTCTAGAACGCTCGAAAAAAAAAAGAAATTGATGATGTTTGGAGCTTAAGCTTAGAGAGAGGAGAACACAAAAATTTTTAGTGAGGAAATCTGAATTCTGGTTGGCTTTTTATAGCCATTTTTGTGTCTATTGACCAAGAATTATGATTTAATGTTTCTTGATTTAGTAGCCGTTAGATTGTATATAATCTGAGATCTAACGATCCAAATTACCTTATTAAAAGTATGTATCTTATGCCTTTTGATTAACACCTTTTAGTTGAATCTGTATGATTTAGTGGCTCTGATCGCGTCCGATTAGTTGCCATTTGATCTAACGGATCTGATCATTTTTGATCGAATACCAATCATGAATCAACACACCTGATCGATTCTGATCGGGTACAATCATGAATCAACACACTTGATCGATTCTGATCGGGTACAATCATGAATTAACCCACCTGATCGATTCTGATAGATACTAATTTTATCCAACGCATCGGATCATTCTCGATCTGGTATTATTTCGATCTATCGTATCTGATCAGGTACTAACTTGATCGTACAGTGCTGATCGCACCCGATTCATCATACGTGACAGATTAACCACAACCGTTGGATGATTTCGTATCCCAAAAAATTTAAGGCTCCCCAGCTCCTCGCGACAATGCGTACGTGCAAAGTGCAAAGTGCTCCTCAAAACGTCCTAAACGCCTAATCGCTCTTTTGTACGTCGCACGTGCGTATGCGCGGGTGGTGCTTCGCACCACCTCGAAGCACTGGATCAAAGCCTTAAAGGTGTGATACAAATATAACTATGTTGACTATTACTTACAAGGTACACCAATTTCTTACTTGTGAGCAATGTGAGACTAAACCTTATATACACAAAAATATTAAAAATCTAATTAAGAAAAACAAACCAATAAATCACAAAATTAATTTTATTTTGAAAATATTCAACATTAAGTTGTTAAAGCTGAGAGAGAATTATTATTATTGTTACTAAAGTAATTTGTTGAATTAAGTATTGCAGACACCCAAATTTGACCGAGCCCTCGATGCAAAATGCCCTAAAAATACATAAAAATTGGAATGGGCCTAAAACTCAAACCTTCAAAAATCCTTCTTTTTCTTTCAATAAATGGTTCAAGCCCTACCACGTGGCCCATGGACCTAAACTTACCCCACTACTGTACACTTCTCAACTTACCTCAACCCATCATCCATTACTATCCAATCCATTACCCAACTATCTTATCCAAGCCCAACCTACCACCTAAGCCCAATTCAATTCAACCCACTACCCACGTGGCCTACGGACTAAAGACCCCTTACCACCTAAGTCCGCTAATTTTCAATCTAACAACAATCCAATTCAACTCAATCCAAACCCATTCAATTTATCACCTAAGCCCACTAATTCTCAACCCAACCCAAGCCCAACCTACCACCTAAGCCCAATTCAATTCAACCCAACTCTCAACCTAACCTAACATCACAACCAATCAACATGATCATCAATGTGGGACACATGTCACCACCTCAACTCACCTCCTTCATTTCATCACTTTTTCTCTAAACATCATCTAC
The DNA here is from genome assembly GCF_017979445.1 of Akebia trifoliata. Taxonomy (NCBI): domain Eukaryota; kingdom Viridiplantae; phylum Streptophyta; class Magnoliopsida; order Ranunculales; family Lardizabalaceae; genus Akebia; species Akebia trifoliata. The sequence goes on from NC_141376.1 coordinate 25,541,495, forward strand.
CCACACCTCCAACCTACACCTCCCCCTAACCTATCCTATCCATTCTTTCAAATCAAACACTTACAACCTACACCCCCCTTAACCTACCCTCATCATTTCCTATAAATCTTTATTTTCTCAAATCAAACACTTACAACCTACACCTCCTCTCTAACCTACCTTATATATTATCTCAAATCAAATATCTTATCCCCTCCCATCAACTCATCTAAACCTCTAATCTCCACACATCTTGACACATGTCACCATATCCCTCACCCTCCCAAAAATCAAATTAATTATCCTCTTACATAATCCATTCTCTTAAATCAAATACCACTCCCCTTTTACTTCACCAATTAATCACCTTTTTACACAATCCCATCCTTTCAATCACTCTCATTAAATCCCTTTCACCTAATACTCAACCTAAATGGATTGGAAGATCCAACCCATTTGGATTGTAAAACAACCCATTTAACCTTCTTACACAAATACCCTTCAATCCCCTTTAATTTACATATATCCATTTCTCAAACCCCTAACCATTTTACTCATTCTCATCAATCCATCCCATTTTACCCTTAAAAATACTCTCCAAATCTTATAAAACCCCCCTCATTCTCAACTCACAAAAAGCTAATGAAAAATTAAGAAAAATCCTCTCTCAACTCTCTTCTACTCCACTCTCAATCTTCTCACATTACTCTAAAAAATACATCGTCATATTTTATTAAGGATTCAACTCAAGAAGACATAGAAGAAGGAAAGAAAGAAAAGAAAAGAAAACCTTGAAGCTTCAAGGTGGGTCAAAAGAATACTCACCCTCTCTCTACCTTCTCCATATCCCTCTTCTGCTACCTCTTTCACCTCTCTTTAATTTTTATTTTAGATAGACCCTAAGATGTAATGTTCCCCCTCCCTTATCTCTAGTAGATCGAATTTCTGTTTGGTCGAAAGTATAAGGGTTGTAACCAACTTCTAAAAAAATAAAATCGATTTAACCCATCAAATCGTTTTGAATCAACTGGTTTTTGGGTCCTTCTCAACTCATGAGAATGGATCCATAATCATCGCCAACATTTAAAAAAAAAAGTGTTATTCCCAAGGCTAAGGATCTATAAGGATCATCTCCTTCAATCGGATGATCGTATAATCAAGTCAAAAATAAATTCCTACTTAGGGTATAAGTTATCGACACGTGATACTTATTTTATTTTGCATTTTTTATCAAAAAATTGATCGAGTTGAGTTGAGGTTACCACCACTTGGTGGGGAGAAAAGGGTGTCTAACACCTTCCATTTTCTCCAATCGAACCGTTTATCCCAATCTCAAGTTGATTAATACCGTATCTGAACGAGAGTCACTAAACGCCAAAAATGACAATTTTTCAAAAATGTATATCGGGTGACCATTCACACCCTCTTACAAAATGAATGGTGGCGACTCCAATCCTTAGTAGATGTGGTACTCGTAATCGAGAATCATGTATCTACAAGTATATTATTTGATAACATATTGTCTAAATATACTTTTACTTTTACTATTTGGTAATCTATTGTTTATAATTTGTTGGATAAAATTAAAAAAGAGATTATTTATCTAATATAAGTAATAATATGTTAACAATAAGTATAAACATATATAATATTAAAAAATAAAAAATAAAAATCAATTTCATTTTTTCTGTACTGACATACTTAATGTTTATCAAATAAATAATAAATAATTAAATAAAATTTTACATCATCATGTATATATGGCATTATAAATTTGCTGAGCAATATCATTTCATACAACATTCATATCACCACTCAATTCATCATCAACTTCATTTGGTGTCGTATTAGACGCGCATCCTCTATCAATATCAACATTTTTATCATCATATTGTATAAATCAACTATCAGTAACTGATTATTGTCGGATGAAATTATGTAAGGCTATACACACACATACATTACGTGCATTAGTCACAAAAGGGTAATACACAAGAGGTTTTAGATGGTGACAAAAATAAAGAGAAATTATAAAAAAGGGTTTTAGACCTAAAAGACCTTATTGGCCATTGTGAAATGTTTCACAAAGCCAATTGACTATATTTTAAAGGGTAAACATTTCATAATGGCAATTGACTATATTTTAAAGGGTAAATAAGAAATTTTGCAATACGACTAAAATTAATTGGGATGGGTTGAAGAAGGTTGTGGGTTTCAAATCTGAGCTTTGAAGAAGTTTGGATCGATTTTATATGCACTAGGGTATTTTTTGGTAAGTTCTTGAGACCCAAAAAGGGTTCAACTTGACTATTTAATGGGTTCAAAACAGGAACTAACAAAAGAAAGAAAAAGATTAAGGAGAATAAGATGATAAACTTACCTAGGAATCACCCCAATACTTTCTGTGACATCACCGAGATGGGAAATCCAAGTTATAAACTGAAAAAATCTATAAATTTTTTTATTCATTAAAAATCTCCTTAAAATAATATTCATAAAATTTCTCAAAATTCATCAAAACAAAATTGAATTACACAATTAAAAAATTGAACAAAACCCAATTACAGAAATCCATTAATAACACCAACCCACTTACAGAAACATCACGAAACCCACACCAAAGAAACAATGGATTCTCCCTTTTCAAAAATCATCCTCCATCCTTAAATACTCCCCAATATCCGCTTGATGAAGTACCACAATCCCATTAGGGTCCAATTTCCTACAATCCTAAGTCGATTTCGCAGCGAGTCTAAACCCTAACGGCACATTCGAGATCGAAAACACAACCAACCCATCATCCGTCACAGTATTCTCTGTAATTCTCCCTAATCCACCATTCAAAACATGGTTACCGCACAAAAATGACATCTCTAAAGTGGGTTTCAACCAAATTTTTTGTTTAGCATTGTCTACTAAGAGATTGAGAGATTGGATTGTGAGATGAAAGCTACCTCTTTTGGTGAATTTGCCAATACAGGTGTCGAGTGAAACCAGTTTGTCTCGGCTGATATTTGTGGCTCGTTTCATAAGGGATTCACTTACGTAATAGACTTTGTTCTTTTGGAGACGAAAGTAGTAACATCCAAGGTTTTGATATGGACCTCGTGTGATGGTTTTTCTACTATGTTCTTGAGGTAGTTTCTTGTGAACTTGAAAAGCTTCTCGAACACTGATGTCATTTTATTTTCATCCAAAGGTTTCATTTTTTAGGGTTATGACAAGAGGAACAAATGATTAAAAATGGAATATGTTATGTGTCTTTTGTAGAGGCTTGTTGAAATGTTGGTGGTTGAAAGATTAGGCTGTTTTTCTAAAAGAATCGGCAACCAATAAGATTCCTTAAGGCTCCCAAACATATCAGTTCCAAAAAAGGAACATGCTCAACAAGTTTTGAGCCGTGCGAAGCCCAAAACAAATGGAAAGTTAGTGACCACCTGCACAAATTTATCCCAGGAATCAAGCCCTACCCTTACCCGTTCATTGACATAACCTTATGTTTAAAAATACAAACTTGAGCATTTGTTTCTATTTTAAGTTAAAATAATAATATCTTCCATGGAAAATCATATTTTTCATGTGTTTGATTATATATTATTCGTGGAAAACAAATTTCTAATTCCATTTGATAATCTCTTTTTGAAGAGAATTAAAAATATAACCATTTTCCCTAAGAAAATGAATAGGTAGCCTATAAAAGTCGATTTTGTGATAAATCGACCTTAATCACGATTTCACCATTAAATTTATAAAATAATAAAAAGAAGATGAAAAGATAGAGAAAATAATAATTTTTTATGTGGTTCAGCAAACATGCCTACGTTCATAGGCTTGAGGAGTCGTTTCACTATAAATCTTATGGTTACATGGCCTCCTCACCTCCCCTTCATTTTTTTTTCTTTTTCCCCCTACTTTCTTCCTCCCCTTTACAATGGCCTCAAGACCTTTAAATAGAAAAACCCTAAAAAAAGTCATAACCCTAATTAAGTTACAATTGACCATATTTCCTTTTATCCAAATTAATAATTACATAAAAAAATAACCCTCTTAAATTGAGATTATTTTTAAATAAGATATAATCCTCTTCAAATGATGTCATGTGCCTACCTCGGGATGCGTGTTGATAGTGCGGATGAACGATTCGAATGTGAGACTATTTTATCCCTCCACATAACCCCCTCTCGAAGGTGGAAATTTATGTATTGAAATCCACCTTCAAGAAATAGTTTTGACCTGAGTGAGCATCATCTTTGATTTTTGAACTAGTATAATTATTAATCCCCCAAGCTTATTTTTTGTAAATTTGATCTCCAACCTAGTTGAGCTTTCATAATAAGTAGACGCTTCAATAATATAATTTGTTGTAAGCTAGGCTTGGTTTCCTTAATGAGCTAAAATTTTGACAAATTACAAAAGAATCGACCGAAATCCTAGATCGGACTTGGATCTTAGAATAATCCAAGATTTTGATAAATAATAAATGAACTGACCTAAATCCTAGATCGAACTTGGATCTCAAAACTATCCAAGACTTAGATAAATAAAAGAATAACCGATCAAAGTCCTAAATCAGGCTTGAATCCCAAAACGATCCAATACTTTGATAAATAATATAAAAACCGACCGAAATCCTAGATTGAACTTGGATCCTAGAATGATCTAAGACCTAGATAAATAATATAATAACCAGTGCCTTTGTCTTGTCCTCGCTTCACTCATCTTAAAGTGAAGTTTGGCTCATGTAGAACCGACCTTCGACCTTCTTGCCTTATTGGGTTTTGCATCACTCACCTCATAGAGTGATACTCAGCTTTAAAGGGAACCAACCATCTTGGTTTACTGGGTTTTGCATCACTAATCTTATAAAGTGATGCTTGGTTCTAAGGAAAACCAACCTTCTTGCCTTATTGGGTTTTGCATTACTCACCTCATAAAGTGATACTCGATTTCAAGAGGAATCGACTTTCTTGCTTTATAAAGTTTTGCATCATTCACCTCATAGAGTGATGCTCGATTCTAATAGGAATCAATTTTCTTGCCTTATAAAAATTTGCAAAATCGACCTGAAAAACTTGAATAAATAGAAATCACAAAGTTTATAGAATATAATTTTTTTAATAACACAGATTCATATAATAATTATTTTCTTATAAAATTGGAAGGAATCAAGTACATTTTTCCTACCTTATTGAAAACTTCAAGGAAAATAATTTATAATACCACCCTTAATAATATATCTTTTATGTAATCCCGAGTCCAAGTCCTTAATTATGCTTGGACCGAGCCTTTAAGTATGAGTTAACCATTTTATTTTATTGATTAAGTTTGCACCGTGCCCCGTATACACCTTTTATCTCGGTAAGTTAGAATTATAAGCTGAACCTCTCACCTCAACAGAGTCCCTAAACTTAATTAAGTTTGGTACGAGATTAGCCCCCATACTACTTTTGAATCGAGCTACCTTAAGTAACAAATTGGGTAACATGGAACCTTTTTTGTGAACTCGAACTAAGCCCCCAAACATACAATAATGAATTATAAATTGAGTTACTTAACTCAGCGGAGTCTGTAGACTTGACCGAGTTAGGCATAAAATTAGTCCCTAAATTTTCCTTTTGTTGGGACAACCAAACAAAACAAATTGGATCACATGGGATCCATCTTACGGACGTGAATGGGGCCCCCACCTTATTTTTATGTTGACTTGACTCCAGTAATAAATTGTCACATGGCACTATTGTTTGTTTCAACAATTAATAAGATTTAAGAATTTTGAATTTAACATAAATACCTAGTTGTATCACTATATTTGTGATACGTCTCTTTGTTTGGAAGACTGTAATATTTCTGTCTCGGCACAAACCTTTTTAATTGAAATACTGTGGATTACCTTCCTTTTCCATAACACCTTGTAGACATAGGCTTTTCATAGTAGTACCCTGCAATTTTCATACTAGCCCCTTGTACCTCCATGTGAATTTTGTTATAGAAAATTAGACCTAGCAATATCATTCCCTACCATTGGTTGAATGCCACCTTCCACCGAATGATCCTTGACTTAAGCAAACTTATGGATTTTCCATATATTTGGATGTCGAACAAATAAGGAATGTAGTACTGGACAACACCATCATTGTCATTTAATATCAAAGGCACTTCAGCCCATATGCACTCCATTCTTTGAAAGATTCCCATAGATCACCTAACACAAAGTAAGGTTGGTATTCCACATCACAAGTCTTCAACCCTCTCATTCTTGTCGTGGAGAGATACTATGGAGGAACACATGGAATCATTGATTTGAGGAAACGATCAAGGTTACTCCAAGGAGCTGTTACATGTTCAGATGCTGGTACAATGATGGGTTTCGAAGGTTCTTCAAATCCAGCTCAATTTTTCGACACCATATCATCTGAAATTACATATTTACCATTTGTTGACGAAACCGACCCTACAAATCCATTATGACGAGCTTTTTGAATTTGTTGTTATTGATTTGATTGTTGATGATGATAATGACGATGATTCCTCTTCGCCTCCATAGAATCGTAGAACCAATCCTTTCCATTGCCAGGCCTGATGTAAAACCTCGAGTTTTTGATTCGTATCTCGAGGAAAAAATAAATAATTAAATTTTAAGAAAAATCCTGAAAATGGGACTTAGGGGTAAAATTTTATGATGTTTCTGATCATTTTTAATGGAATCTGACCTCACCATTGGATTCAAAATGATCGAAAAACATATTTTAGCATGTAAGCACGCTGAAATGCGAATTCGAATAGAAAAATTACAAAATCCTCGATTATTGAGTCGGACTAGACTAAAATAGTGTCTTTTTACTAGAGTAAGAATTATTAAGATTCGATTATATCATTGGGTTCGTAACAAAAAATTACTGAACATGGACTATTTATTTGTCATTTTTGGAGATCAAAAAGTTGAATTATCGTCAAAAACGTAAATGACATCAATTTTAGGGGTCACTTGAGGCCAAAAATGTAAATTTTTGTTAAAGATAGAATTTATATAAATTGACCACACTATTAGATTTGGAATGAAAAATTAGACTAAATAAAGTATTCAATTGTCAATTTTGCAGTCCGGATGGTCAAGTTATCGTCGATCAAATTAATAGGCAAAATACCGATTTCGTCACAAGAATTTATATAAATAAATTCTTAATTTTTTTCACTATTCATCTTCCCATTTCTTTAAAAACCAGCCATGTTTTTTTTTTTTTTTTTAAATTTGTTTTTCTCCCAATCTTCCAACTCCGATTCATCGCGAACCGTTCACCGTCGACGTCCGACGCAAAAGGAAAAAATGTTCGCAGTCCCGTTCTCTACAAAATCCACCCAAATTCCTTTCGTTTTCTCATATTTTTCACCCCGTATCATCAAAAAATAATCGTATGTATATACGGGGGTTTCGAACTTCGACCTTGGATTTTGCTTATTTCGGGGTCAAACTGTTTTCCGTCGTAGAAGGGAGAAATGACGACGGCATCGAGATCTTCAAAACCACTGGGTCAGATTCAAAAATCAACCTCTTTAAAATCTGATCCATCTCGATTTTCATGCCGTTCACCTCGATTTTTGCACACGCGCTTCGATCAACTCGCACAAAGATTGTAAGAAATTCTTAATTTCTATTAGTAATCGTAGATTGTGAAAATTGCATTTAGGATTTTATTAAAAATTTATGGTGTGTTTCCAAAAATATAGAATTCTTTTTGTTATTTCAAATTCACGTCAGAATTTATATGTTTGATGTGTTTAACTGTATTTTATAATAAAATATACGTGTGTAGAATATTTCACTAGGTTATTTCCGTCAGTTGGGTCCTGTGCACCGCTCGGACCCGTTTTGATATAAGTGTTGTACTTTTTCAATATTATTGATGAAAATGAATTTTATAATTAAAAAAAAGTGATTTAATATTCAATGAACTCAAATTGAGTTAATGAATATCAGAAAGTGGATATTTTGTTTGAAAGATTGAAAACGGTAAAATGTTAGAGTCACACCCGAGAGGTGATGTCTGCATTTTACATTGGTGTGTTATGTGTAGGTTGGTGAACGAATATCCAGGGATAATGTTACTGGTTGTTTGTTTATTTACTTCCTGTTAGTGCGAGGTGCTGTTTGCATTTTCGTTCCGTTATTTATTTTAGGCCGGCTGGCCACAGTTGCATGGCAGGAAACTGGATATCCATTCTCAACCTTATATTGTTAATTCTCTTTTGTTTTCAAATGAAAATAATATATATATATATATATATATATATATGTAGCTATTTTGTAAATTGTTAAAGAGTCTGTGAATGCTTGAAGGGATAGTGCGTTTTATCATCCGGAGTGTGTACTATCTTGGGATGTACGGTAAAGACTACCAAGCTCATACGTGGTATGGGACGCATATGAGAGTGGAGTCACAACTGGAATCCGGATTTATTCCTCTCTATCTTTACAGTGAACTTGTAATATAAATGTGGTCGTATACGAATGGTTTGTATATTTGGGAATCACATGCACGCCTGACAGGCATAGACGAAGATGATTAGTCAGTGATCACTAACAATCTATAGTAGTCAAGCGTTCTGACACATCGAAAAGAGACCCATTGCTTACGGTCACATCAAACGGCCAGCCTGAGTAGGATAAATGGTCCCGCAAGTGTGGTAAATAGCGACTAGCCACAAAATCAGGAACTAATACTTATTATGAAACATCATGTCTTGACTGGAAGCGATCCAGTCGTGAATCCTAACTCTCTAATTCCACTACTCCACCATTGTGTATTATGTACATGTTGCTTTATTTTGATATATAAACTGAAATGCATGTTTAATATTTCCATTTGATCAATTAGATTTGTATAAGAAGAGAATGTTATAGTGAGTACTGCTGATCGATGTAATGTGGGTTTTAAAATGTTTAGTTGCTAATCCCTGATTATATATACCAGTTAATCATAGTTTTTTCTGTAAAATTTTGCATATTTTAAAATGATTCAGTATGTTTATTTGTTCATGTTAGGAGATGTTATTGGCAGAAATTGTTTGCTTCCCTACTGAATAACCAATATTACTCATTATTTCCTTCTCCATTTTTTTAGTTTCAGATCCGGAGCTTGGCGAGACAGGTGTAGAACACCAGTGAGGACTATCTGGTAGGTCAGATAGACGACCAGAAGTCCGTTATCTGGTAAGTATTGGGGTTATACCCCTTACTGGTGTCCGTTCATCCAGGTAGTCTTATGGATTTTATTCTGAGTATTAGGACTTTTGTTAGAGCAAGGAGTTTTGTATAATCTTGTATATTAATTCCTTCTTCCGCACTTTGATATATCGTACGTTATTAGATATATGTAGGCTTCCGCTAGTTATTATATTTTGTATGTATATATATGCAAGTTTGTATGTCGTTTATCAAGTGCAGGTGAACGTCTTGGAATGCTAACATAAACAGAGGAGACCATGCCGAAATTTCGAGGTGCCACCTAGTACCTCGAGATCTGACATGGGGATTTGTGTTAGCGTTTGGCGGGGTGCCACACTCGAACTATAATCTCGTCCCCCTAAATCTCTTCCATTTTTTCTCTGATAGTACGACAACCACTTTCAAAACGATCTCTTCAAAAGGTTCAGTTTGATTCTAACTCCTCTTCTATATCTGATCATGTGACAATCTCTTAAGGAGGTCGAGTACAATTCAAACTCTTTCTCTCTTTATTTTATTTTCCCATTTTAATTCAAAACTAGAGTTTTTATTCTTCTTCTTCCAATGAACAAGCTGTAATTTTTTTTTTGTCAACCTCCTTTTCGCAAAATCCATGACCATTGGATTTCTATCTTTTCCTTTTTTTCTTGACTATATTGCGATTTGTACCTTAACAAAATGCAATCTGAAACCCTAAATCTCTAAAGGTTGATATTAACGACATCCCCCAATTCTTGATTTGGAACATCGATTATACCACGTGGTTTCCCATGGATTTACCTCTTTGATCCCACAGACGACACCATTTATAGAGGTCAATTTTTTGATAAATTGACCTCAATCACGATTTCACCATTAAATCTACAAAATAATAGAAAGATAAAGAAGATGGATTTTTTACGTGGTTTGGCAAACGTACCTATGTCCACGGGCTCGGGGAGTCATTTACTTATAAATCTCACGGTTACATGGCCTCCTCACCTCCCCTCAGTTTTTCTCATTTTCCCTCTACCTTCTTCCTCCTCCTCCTTTTTACAATGGTCTCAAGGCTTTTAAATAGAAAAATCCTAAAAAATGTCATAACCCTAATTAAGTTACAATTGACCATATTACCCCTTATCAAAATTAATAATTACATAAATAAGGAAAATAACATTATTAAGTTGAAATTCTTCCTTAATAAAATAGAGTCATCTTCAAATGATGCCACGCGCCTGCCTCAGGGTATGTGTTGATAGTGCAGATGAACGATTCAGATGGAAGTGATTTTATCCTTTCACACCACCCTCATAAGAAATTGTTTAAAAAAATTAATAAATCAATTTCTCCCAGCCAACAAAATCCAAGAGAGTCTCCATCTTCAACAACAAAAGAGTCATCCTTACTAGGTTGAACTCTTTTTATTAATATTTTTTTCGATCACCAAATATAGAAACTTGATCACTAGGATACAAAATAATAAAATAATAAATACCCTTTAAATTGACTCACTTTGGTCGAATGGCATCAGAGTTAATTGTCACCAGGCCTTTAATCTTATCCTCTTTTAAGTCTTCTAAAAAATAATGGGGTGTTCTTTATACAAATAAGTTTTTTTATTGAAAGAATAAGAATAAAGATTGAGACAATAAACACCTCATTTTGCATCTGCCTGATATGACACCTGTCACTTGATTGCTGTGGATTTCTAATGATGAGCGTAAAATATATTCGAAGAGTCGAAAGTTTGTAAGAGCCCATCTCCTAAATTTTTTTTCCAATTCTTTATCAGTTTTATGAGTTCGCAGTATTCTCCATGATTCCATTTCTCGTATTCTTGGCACGTTCAACTTATAAGTTATGTATTCGTAGGAAACATCGTCATTTTTACACTCGATTTAGTAAGTGCGTAAACTTACGATCGCTATGCATTGCGAAAAACCTTGAGACCTCACAACACTAGGAAAATGGGATATTAGAACTTAGAAAAAAATCACATTGAAATCAAATGAAGTATCTCGCCAAAATTCACAAAAATTGAAAAATGACAAAAATACCCCTTATATTCGATTCACACATAGAAATCTCATTTTTCTATGAATACAAAATTTTGGGATATAAAATGGAAAAAACTTAGGATAAAGTTAAGCTTTTCAATAACATCCGTATAAATCGACTAAATCTAGAGACCTCTGACGTTAAGGAAAATTAAAATTCTCACATAAAATGATGAATTTTCACATTAAATAACGATTTTTACTCACTTGGAATGACATCCATTTTCACATAAAATGACGATTTTCATTCACTTATAATTACACATATTTTCACATGAAATGAAGATTTTCATTTACTTGGAATGACACTCATCGCCACATGAAATAACGATTTATATCTACTTGGAATGATATTTATCATCACAAAAAATAATAAATTTTATCACGTAGAATGACAATCATCGCCATATAAAATGATGAAATTTAAGTCACGATCAGAAAATTGAAACTCTAATTCGAGATTAAAATTAAAATTTTAACCAAAAAATTAATCCTAACATAAAATTTAAAATATTTAGTAAAATTCTTAAATCAATTAAACCTCAAATCATTTAATTGAACTAGTCAACAAATTTCAATTCAAACCAATTAATGAATTAAAGTCCTAATTGAACCTAAACCTCAAATCATTCAATTAAACCAATCGTGAATTTAAATACAAATTTATTGACTAAGCAATCCTTAAAATTCTTAAATATTAACCAATCAAAATTGCAGAGTGTGTAACATGATAAGTAAGATCTATAAGATCAAAATTATATGTGCTCAAATATACCCATGTTCTACTCTCTTAATTCGACCAAGAAGAAAAATTGAAAAAAAAAAAAAGAAGATTTCATACATTGAGTTTTCATAAGCATAGAAGTAAAATGTGATAAATTTGAAAACTTTATTAAAGACAAAAAAATATAGATTTAGTTAAGATATTTGGAAGTAAATCAATCAAGAGACTAATTCGTTGGGAAATAAGAAAAAACTTTGTTCATATAGTGGAGGGGCTATGGTTTATTTGAAAAGAAATCTATAAGAAGAAAGAAAAAGAAATTTAAGGAAAGAAAAGTTGTCAAAAACCTCTACCTTGGGAGGTTTTTAACAATCCTCGAGAGAAAATCCACAGATAAATGCGGGCGGATCCTGGTGTTTTGGAGTCGCCACTTAGTTTAGGTATAGGATCCATAAAATGAATTTGAATAGAATTCGGATCGATCTATAATAAAGATAATGGATAAGGGATAAAATTACGGGTTTAAAAGTTGTTAGGCACAAAACTCGCCCGAACGAGACGATTAGTTTTTATTACGATCCAATATTATCCTATGGTCAATAGGGGAAGAATAAAGTCAAAGTCAAAATATAAACTTCAAATTTAAAGATTCAAATAAAATTGAAGAAAACCTATTGAGTTAACTCGTAAATAAAATTAAAAAAATGAAGATTTTGTTGTGGTCAAGCCTAAAGTAACTTCTTAGGGTGCCTACGTACCTCATATATCTTTTGGGATTAAATCAAATGTAGTTTGACAAATACGAGATCTCATTAATTTTTGAAAAAATTATACAATACTGAGTTGTCTCGACATAATTGAGATTTTATAAATATTGAATTATCCTATTTTTAAAAACATTGATTAAAAAAATCTTTGTAATATGAATCATTAATGAAAACCTAGTTAACTCAACGAGTTTTTAGAAAAAACATTTTTTTTATTATTTTGTTTTCATTTCGATTTCATTTTTGCACAGAATTGACTCGATTAAAAAAATAGAAATACTTTGGTCTGATTGTCGAGGTATCTTTTTAAAATCGTTGTTCGTTGTGTGAGTGTGAAAATAGAAATTGATGGGCTTAGATTGAATGGTGGGTTGCTTAACATGAGATTTCAATCTCAAATTTTACCACGACTTCTTAGATAAATCTATATTGAGAAGGATTATCATTTTCAAATTTTTGTTCTTGCTCATCTTCATCCTCATCAGGGATAGAGGCTGTGGTAAACTATAAGGACCTAAAGGATATTATAGTTTTTAGAATATGAATATTTTTATTCTTTACCTCCTGGCTCATCTGAGTCGTCATCCCATATGGCTTTTGCAACCATAGTATTTCCCTTATACTTAGGCCTTTGAAGACCTTTAGATTTTGGCTTAAAGAGATAAATGGTGGAATAATGACATTTTTCCACCACAATTATAGCACTGGATGTTTTTCTTAGATTTGGACTAGAATATTTTTTATTTTCGATCGTGGAATAATGACTTTTTTTCACCACAATTATAGCACTCGATGTCTTTCTTAGATTTGGACGAGAATTTTTTTTATTGTCGATCGTCTTTTCATAAATTGACTCTATTTACCGGTGTTATTTGAACATTTTCTCTTAAAGAATGTATGAAATCTTAAAGCAAGGTCACGTCCTCTTCTTTAAGGTCATTCTCGTCATCTTTTTTATTAGTAATTTTATTATTATCTTGGGAGGAGGATTCAATAGGATGAAGAGATGACTGTCTAGAGGAAGTCTTAGGTAAGGAGGTTTTACTAACCGATGTCTTCCCTTTAGAGGGAAGACCTTTGAGATGGAGCTAAAAAATGGTGAGGGAACTTATAAGTTCCTTTATTGTCATGGTCTCTGATGAGACTATCGTTGTTCTTCTCACCGGAGTTAATAATAATCTTACGTTTACCTTACTTGTGGGGCAAGTAGGGGATCGAACCCAAGAGAAAGGATGAATAGAGTTAAGCTAAGAAGATAAAATTCAAATTAACTAAAAGGAATTAAAACTGTTTTTCTTTGTATTTTTGAACTTATAAGAAAATGTAAAATTCCTAGAAAAGATACTAAAGTAAATGAAATTAAAAGCAAGTAAACTTATGAAATTAAAACACCATTAGAGGTGGATCTACCTAGAAGATGTTGATGAGCAATTCTTAGTTTCAAGCCTTTTTATAACTCAATCGTAAGGGCTTGGTGTTAGCTCCTTAGATCAGAAAGTTTTGCAAATGAAATGAAATAAGGGAACATAAACAAAATAGAATTCTTTGAAAATTTCCTACTACCAATTATCTAGTTTAAGCATACTTTATCTTGATCTAATCTAAGCATAAAGTATCTATATTAAGAATAATAGGTGCAAGAAACTTAAAGAGAATTCATAAGCATTTTAAATAAAAGAAAGGCATGAAATTAAAAATAACACAAGAACTTGCTCTAGGCTTTTCCACTCTCCAATGGAGGGAAACTTAGCCTAATGTCATTTCAAGAGAGGGAAGATAAAAGATGAAAGAACTTTTCTTCATTTCATGGAGAAAATTACAACTTCTTCTTCTTCTACTTCTTACAAGACTAATTAGCCAAAAGAAAATAACTAGAAAATGAAAATACAAAAAATAAGAGAATAGGCAAAGAGCCTTAGATTAAAGGAGTCTTGGATAAGAGAACCAAGATGGGACCCTTTCTTTATAAATGAAGGCTCTATTTATAGAGAAAAATGTGTGTAGAAGAGTCTAAAAGTAGCATCTTCTTTGCACAAAAAGACAAAAGAGGAGAATATGAGTTAAGGATTAGGGCATTCCAAAGTGTTAGGGCATTCCAAAGTGGGCCCAAATGCTTTTGCCTTGAGATTTTGATTCCAAATTGTTGATTTTCTGCACAAGAAACACATGTAATTAGATTTATCTAGTAAATGAATTTATTTATATATAATTAAGCCTAATTAACATGCAACGTGGTGGTTTGAGGCTTATCATGATTATTATCTTAATATAGAGAAATAGGTACAAAAATCAAGATAAATATCCGGAAAATGTGCGTATAATTGAGTGTTTGGAGACACTCATCAGTCTCCACATTTTGGTATTCCTTAATCGAGGTGATTTTAGAAGCGAATCTCTTGGGTAGGGATGTAAGGATTTTGACACAGATTCTACTTTATGGGATATACTCCCCTATAGAAAATATGGAATTGCATACGTCACTCAACCATGTATAGAATTCTTGGATAGGTTTATTCTCCTCCATTTTAATATTTTCAAATTGAGTTTTAAAGAGTTGGAGTTTAGACTTCTTCAGAATACTAGTTCACTTGTGTACAACCTCTAAGATTTTTCAGGCTTGTTTGATTGACATACACATACATTTCCTTTGATATTCGTCATCGAAATTATTACTAGTTATGACATTAAGAGTTTTGAAGTTGCTAATATCAATTTTATCTTATTCAGATCAATTCTATGATGGCCTCGAAACCGTATTGGAAACACCATTTACTTATATGGTGTCAATTGGAGGCTCCCAACCATCCTCAATCATGTTCCACACATCCCTTTTTAAGAAATTAATGTATATCATCATTTTATTTTTTCAAAAGGTGTACTTGACACCAACGAACATGGGAGGGTGAGTGGAGTTCCACTTATTGGGTTTAGATATGATTCAATACCAATAATATCAATTCAAGGTTGTTAGGCTTTTCTAGAGCAATCCGTTTTGATACCAATTGAAATTTCGAGTTTTGCACCGTATCTAGACCTAGAATGGGGGTGAATAGGTAAAATTAAAAATCTTTTTAATTCTCCTAGATTATCTAAGCAAGTCAATTGATGAGATCAAGAAGCTAGATAAATACACCACCCAAGAAGCTAACCTAGGTCTCAAGATTATGCTAAAGCAAGTTAATACATAGAGATGCACAAGTTCAACTTAAGTCATTCATAGCAAAGTATACAACTCTAAAATATGATGTAGACATTTTAGCAAATATTTGATATGCAAGTCTTGGCATTCGTATCATTCATTCAAAATAAAGCATATAGTATAATCGTAAAAGAGACGCAAGATTTATAGTGATTCGGTAACTTGCCTACATCCACTGCTAAGTACCCTACTCTAAGGTATTGGGCTCCACTAATAAATTAGGTTTATGGTTCACCTCAAAGCCTTACAATTTTGATTTTTCTCTAGCTTAAATCCAAACCTATGGTTTGAGAAGAATGCTTCTTTTTCAAATATTGTGGATTTTGTCCCTAGGGAATCTACAACCTAGTTCACTTGAGTAGAATTTTCAACTCTTCTCAAGAGCTTGATTTTGATTAGGAACCAAGAACCTGTAGATAATGAAAGAAAACTAAACATACTTATAAGGACTTGACTCGACTTGATTGATCTTCCAACTAATTGCTTGACTTCTTCACGTCTTTGAGAATTTCTTCTTCATCACTTTGTACTCTTTGCTTCAAGATTGTACTCCAAGCTTCATTGATGTGTTCCAATATGTGTGCAAGACAAAAATAAAGGGATAAAGAGGGTCAAACAAGGAAGGACTTATGTTGAAGGTGGGTTCAACTAAGGTTTGGACCTTTCATGGCTAGATGAGACTTTCTAGATGATAAGGGATGGGAGCAAGTCTTCTCTAGTATTTGAGCTAACCCAATAATGAACTCAAGACTTGAGTTTTAAAGACATTTGGGAAATAAAATAAACCTACTAGTGGCATCGGTAGCTCCAACGACCATATTTTTGAAATTTTAGACCGTTAAAGTGACTCTACCGATAGCCTTGGTGGACACTTTGGTGGTCCTAGTAGACACCCCGATGGGCCTTGTGTAACATGGTGCTTGCTGTCGGGGGGCCTGGTAATTTTACCGAAGTGCTTGAGTGGCTTTACCGAAGTCTTCATACGTTTTCAAATACAAATTGATCTGGCATTTAACATAAGTCTCAGGATTGACAAAATGTGGAACTAACATATGTGACTGTTATGGGGTCTATTATGGGGTTATTGTTGGTACATGTGACTGTTGTTAAGAGGTACTAAATATGAAGTGAAGAGAAGTGTTTGGGATATTTAAATTGAATGTGAATATGGGGTATCCTAGAATGAAAACTGAAGCTAAAGGGTGGCTATTAATGGCTGAAGGTGTTGGTTTTTGGACTAGGGATGAAGAAGATGAAGTATAAAACAAGAAATGTATGATAAAGAAGGAGAAAGTTGGAAAAGAGGGAGATGTGATGAAGATGGTGACAATGGCTGGTGTGTAGAGAAGGTAAAGAAGAGGGATGGAGTGAGATGAAGGTTATTTTATGCGTCAATGGTGGGTGAACGTGGTGAATGGTGCAGTTGTGTTGGGAATGGAGGTGAGTAGTTCTTCCCCTTCCTTCTTATTTTACTTTTTTAAGTTTTTTCTCTAAGATTTTCTAGAATTTCGATCTTTCTTCGAGACATAAGGGGGTATTTTATAGAGAAAATAAAAGAATGAGTTAGAATTATTTCATAACTCTTTTTCTTTGGCCAAATGGTGCCAATGGGGTCTTGCTACTCAACAGATGAAGAGATGAGTCCCACATAAACTTTTTTTTATTATCGAATCACTTAGAATCCACATAGGGCTAAATTACATGGGATAACGATCCCATGCATCACACATGTATGCCAAATCAAAGCTTAACGCATAAGTGTAAAGGGAGAAACAAGATTTATAGTAGTTCGGTAGTTTGCCAGCATCCACTACCAAGTACCCTACTCTAGGGTCTTGGGTTCCACTAACAAATGAGGTTTATGGTTTACCTCAAAATCTTACAAATCAAATTTTTCTCTAGGATAAATCTAAATTATGGTTTGAGAAGAAAGCTTTTTTCTTAAACTTGTGAATTTTGTCCTTAGGGAATCCACAACCTTAATCTCTTGACTAAAGTCCTCAACTCTAGCAAGAACTTGGTTTTGACTAGGAGCCAGGAACCTTAGAGAATAAGAAGTAAAAATAAAATACACTTATAAGGACTCGACTCAATAGATATTCCAATATGGTTCTTGAGTTCTTTATGTCCTTGAGCTTCTCTTCTTGTATAACTTTGTTTACCCCTTTCTTCAAGGGAGTTTTCTTTTCTCTATTAGATTTCTTTAATGTGCATGCAATGAAATAATGGATGGATGAAGGGGGGATCAAACAAAGAGAGTGCTAGGTTGAAGGTGGGCTTAACTAGGGCAAAAATCTCCTATGAGTAGATAGTGCTCTGAAGGTGGTATAATAGGAAAGCAAGTGTTTTCCATGGACTGAGTTATAAAGGGTTTAGAGAGCTAACAACCACCTTGACATTATAAAGGGCCCTAGGTAGTTCTAATAGTCATAATTTTCAAATTTTAGACCGTTTGTGAGGCTTTATTAGTGCCCTTGGTGGATACACCAGTGCCCCTAATAGAGAATGGGTGTTTGTTGTCAGGGTTCCTAGTAAAATGGTAAGGGCTCCCGAAAAAATGACCAAAATACCTTTTTGGGCCATTTTGAGCTCTTGGGAAGCTTGATGATCAAACAGTTCAGAGATTAAGTAGATTTTATCAATATAAGATCCCAAACTATCACCAAAAGATAGAAAATGAACTAAGGGGGTGAAATTACCTAAATTCCGTTTTAGCCATTTTTGCCTTCTAAAAGTTCCAATGATTGAATGGATTAGGGAAATTTTTTTTCTTACCACTATAAGTCAACCTAACAATCATCTAGGTGTTGAGAAATGGTCTAGGTAGTCTAATTACCTTTTGGGCTTTGTGCACACACATTTGGGATGTTTTGTTGAGGTGCTTGAGGTTGAACGACTTTATCAAAGTCTTCACATATCTTCAAATGCAAATCGGTACGACACACAACATAGTCTCAGGATTGAAAAAATATGGAATTAAAAATCTCCTCCCTTTTCAATTATGAGACAAGACCTAATCTAGATTAAGATACTGGGAAATATTCCCAGAACGATCAACACACTTACACTTGATAAAATCATACAAAAATGTTTAAATAAAAAAATTAAGATTCTAACTATTTTGCTCCCCTTGAATGATTTACTTGTAAAATGCAAATGGGATAATACACACGGGTGTAAGATATTCTCCCCCTTTTTTCAGTACTTGACAAAGGGTGTAATCAACCCAATGTCTAGACACATCTATACAACTAAGCACATAGGCAAAGAAATAGCATGCAAGCAAATAAGAAATATGACTATTAAAGCAATATGCATGGTAAAAGCAAACAAAGACAGGCCAATAATAATGATCTATGAAAAATAGGCATGGCATGATAAACGTTACATAAAAAAATAACTCAATGAATCGGTATTGAAACATGTAAACTTATGCAAACAAACATAGACTTTATGCAAATAATCAATCATAAGCACACGGGACAAATGCAAAATATCTTACTATAGAGGAACAAAACTGTTTGGATACAAAATGAGAGTACATGATACAAGGTAGTCTAACATTTATGTTGGGTCCACTATCATAGCAAATGATAAAGTACGTGACTTAAAAAAAAATAGACTACATATAACAACACTGAAACAACAACAACCTACGTCCTAAGATATACAAACGAAACCTAAACGCCATTGGAGTCACTCGAAGAAGTGGGGCTATGGTCAGGAGAGGGGGCCATAAGATCACATGACTGAATTAGATGATGAAGGTATTATTGAACTTCTTCATACGCGACTTGATTCGGACAGTAGATTATTCCAAGCGCTCTTAAGATTGAAAAATCAGGTGTTGCTGCTTGCCAAACACCTATTGTTGTTGTTGTCTAAGAGCCTACTATTGTCGCTCAAGACCTATCAAACGAACCTTAGCATCGAATGCCTGGCCAAAGTCATCAAGTAGAGGTATTAGAGCATTTAGAGAAGGTGGGGACTCATCATCTGAAGGTGAGGAAAGCGAATCTAAGGTGTTGAGTGCTTATTTGAGCATGTTTGACAGGTTTGATTCACCAAAGGTTTTGGTCAGAATCATACATAGAAGATCGACTTCAAGATGACACTCAAAAGTGAGACGAGAAATGAGATGAACATGCGTCGACAAGATGATGTACTGAAGAATGATCGTCGATAAGCACATCAGATAGACTTGAGCCACACAATACAATAAATTGAATTGGTATGATGCCAATTTAGTGTTATTTCCAACTCGAGGATATAAATTTTATAGAAAAATATCATGCAAAATCATAAATGGAGTGAGCATTCTTGTTGATTGTAGGCCGCCATCATTTGATTAATGAAGTCGGTTAGTAGGACCACCTAATACTTATTGTAGTTGGTTTTACCGAATTAAGGAATTAAACTCTAGCTTGAGAAATGGAACATCGATGGCAAGACCCCATATAATCTACTAATGGTATGAGAGGTTATCACTATATGGAGGGGTGGCCGAAGATGGAAGGCGGTGACAATGAGAGATGGAGGATTGAATTTGGATTTCGCCACACTAGTGTAGAAGTTGAGAACGCATATCAAGTACACATTACTACCAAAATGGATCATCTCTTCCCAACTCACATGACGAAACATATCATACACGCCGAATTTGTGAACGGTAGCTTTTCCAATTGGATCTCACATACAACTGTGCACCATTTGAGAGACG
Source organism: Akebia trifoliata (assembly GCF_017979445.1). Lineage (NCBI taxonomy): Eukaryota > Viridiplantae > Streptophyta > Magnoliopsida > Ranunculales > Lardizabalaceae > Akebia > Akebia trifoliata. The sequence continues at coordinate 25,562,143 of NC_141376.1, forward strand.
TGCACTGAAAAAGGTAATCATTATAACCCTCAGGTTGGTCTCTTTTGGATTTGGAGTCCTCATTAACCATTTGAGAAGGTAGAGGTGAGGGAAGGGATGGCGTAGTATGATGGGAAGAAAAGGCTATATCTTTGGATTTCTTGGCATGAGTGGAAGGGCAAGGGAGTGGATTTTGTGAAATTTGCCCTTTTTTGGCCATGAAACCCACAAATAAGGAGATGGAGAAGAAAACGAGGATGAAGAAGATGATGAACATGGTAATGGAAAGAAGGTGGTCGAAAAAATGGAGAATTTGGGAGAGAAAAAAAAATGAAAGGGAGGACGAGGAATGAGTGTGGGAAGCAAGAAAAAGATGAAATGAAGAAAAAATTCAAGTTTTATGAGTTGGGCACGTTGCTGTCGACGCCACCAGCCAAACCAAATTTGGGAATTTTTTTTTATTTTTATTATTTTTCATATTTTGGTGATGCCAAAAATGAAAAATTTTCATCTCAACTCTCTCTCAAAATTCCTTGGAAAAGTTTTAAAGATCGTTATTCCATCTACCTTACTTGCACATACATTGGTGAACCTCATGGAGCTCAAAGCACCCACTTGAAATAAGGAGCATCTTGGATTAAAGAAGAACTTCTTAAAGATATGGATAACTCGAGAAAGACATTGGTAAATCGATCTAGTTAAGTATTTCCTTGTAAGTATTTTTTTTTATTTCTTTCTTTAACAAAAAGTGGTTACTTGGTTCAGCCCTAAAAAACCAAACTCTTGTTTGAATTAAAGATTCATAACACGATTAGAGGTTCGTGGATTTTCAAGGAACAAAATTCACACATTTCAAGAGAATATCGTTCTCTTGATCTTCAAGATTAGAATTCATCCTAGGGTATAAAAATTCTATGTAAGATTTCGAGGTGAACCAAAAACCTCCATTTGATAGTGAAATCCAAGACACAAATGAAGGGTACTTGGTAGTGGATGTTAGCAAGTTGCCGAACTACTATAAATCTTGTGTCTACTTTCCGATTATATATTATACTTGACATAGATGCCATGACATGCACATCAAATATTTGATAAAATGCCTATCTTTATGATTGTATAATGTATGCTTTAACTTAAAAAAATTTAATCTTGTGCATCTTTATGTTGTATCCATTTTAGTATATTCGAGACACTCGTAACTTGGTGGGGTGATTCTAAGACTAAATTTTTAATTAACCTATTCACTCCCCTTTAGGTTTAGACATAGTTAAAACCCGTAATTTCAATTGGTATCAGAGCAGGTTGCACTAGAAAGGTGATGAGAACGCAAAATGTCAAAATTTTCTCCTTTACTATTTATTATTTTATACATATTTGGTGCCTAAATGTACTCATTATTCTTTTATTTTATTTTGGGATGCAAATAGAGGCTTTATGTGCAAAACGAAGCTAATTGGACGATTTTGGATAATTTCGATATCACTTCGTAATCTGGGTCTAACTCTCTCATCTAAGCTCTAATCAAGATGATTCAAGATGCTATAGAATGCCAAAAAAAAAGATCTACAACTTTCATGTTTTGAGTTTTGATAGATACTGACTGCATCAAGGTTGAAATCGGGCTTGAAGGTGCTATACATGTACTATTGACATTCTAAAATATCCCTTAGCGTGCAATTCTAATATACGGATTGACATTCTACAATATCCCTTAGCGTGTGAAAGCACCCTCGATCCGCGGGGTGCGCGGATTCGCTTTTGACCTTTGAGGTTTGGGAGTCACCACCTAGTTATTACGGTCTAGGAACCAAATTTTGACTCTAAAAGGCAAATATACTAATTTACGAAGAAAAACTGAATCCGGGGATCACATTACGGGGTTGGAAGGTGTTAGGCACCAACCCCGCCCGGCCAATGCCGGTCTCTACTTAACCCAAATAAGTCTACATTGCTAACAAAAACCTAGATAGAAAAAGAAAGGAAATAAAATAAAATAAAATAAAATAAAAAAGACTTTACCTTTGAACGCAACGGTTATATTCCCTCAGATTCAATAAAACTGCTCCTTGTACCGTTCTCCTTACTTCGTTCTGTCTCCGAATCTGATTTCGGATCTCCGAAGTAAGGTATCTCTTCTTTAGATCTGGATTCTTCGAATTTTATTATCAATTTTGGGGTGTTTTTGAAGTGCTTTTAGGTGTTTTTTAGGCTAAAATCGAAGAAGGGATGTTAGGTAAGGAGTTGGGACTCCAAAACTAGGGTTTATGGGAGGCTAGGGGGCTTTTAGACCTACTTCTTTTAGGGATTATCATTTGATACGAAAATAGGGTGTGAGGACCTCTATTTATAGATTTTTTTTAGGGGTTGATTTAGATAGAGTTAGTGTTTAATTAGAGTTCTTTTAATTAGAGTTGCGTTTTAGTTAGAATTGTTTTAGGTAGAGTTGTGTTTTAATTAGAATTGTTTTAGGTAGAGTTGTATTTTAGTTAGAAATCTATTAAATAGAGTTATTATTTAATTAGAACTCTATTAGGATTTTGACTTTTGGTCTTATTTGATTGACTTTTAATATTTTGACTTTAGTCTTAATTGATTGACTTTTAATATCTTGACTTCAGTCTTGCTTAATTGACTTTAATTTTGACTTCAGTCTCACTTGATTGACTTTAATACCTTGACCTTAGTCTTGCTTGATTGACTTTAAATTTTTGAAGAACCTTCCTCTATTATATCTTTAATTCTTTGGACCCCCAAATGGAGGGGTCCTTAAATAAATATCTCACGAACCCTCAACAATTTTCCATGAAGCCCGATTGATCGATTTTTTTAGTTCAAAATTTTAAATTAATTTCATTAATGTTTCACTTTAATTATTTAATGTTTTATTATTAATTTCGAAAATTTTAATTATGAAAATTATGAAATTACCGTTTTATCCCCTAAGAGGACTTTTCACGTTTTAAGTCGGTTTTTAATGTTCTAGGATGTTTTAGAATCGATTTTTCGTAAGGAATTCACTAGAAATATTAGTTTGTGTTATTTATGAAATTTTGTGTGTGAAATGGTTGTGAACTTTATGAGGGGCATTTTCGTAATTTTGTTGAATTTTGTGAAAATTGGCGAAGTGATTTATTTGGTTTCGATTTTTTGTTTTATGTGTTCGAAAGGGTTTTCCTAAGCGTAATGTAGGCTCTAGGGTTGTTTTGATGTTAGGGGTATTTTGGTAATTTGATCAATTTTTAGTGATTTTTATCGTGAAACTTTTTTGTTTGTTTGCAAGATAATGATTTATATGTTTTTGGGATCGTATTTTCCTAGCGTAGCGTGATTTCTAATATTTTGTAGTTCGAGATACCTCATTCAGATTTCTGAAACATTTCTGGTAACAAAATAAAGCAATGGAAATAACATCCATCATTGGGAATCGTTGCGATCGGGTTGACGAGTTGATTAATCAGGCGGATGCAAAAATGGGGTGTCTACAGATGTCCCTCTTTGGCAAAGGGTTGAAGCAAACTAGATAGCAAATCTATTTGGTAGATAGTGCGATATCTGAATGTCAAAGCTAGTGACAGTTCATTTTGCAGCCTGATTTAGCAATTCGTCGAGGTGTTTGGATCCTTGAAGGTAAAACTCTCCCTGAAAAAATGTTGTCAGGTCCTCGAGCGTGAGCTCTCACTAACAGTGTCAGATCCTTGAATTTTAGAAAATTCTCCCTGACTAATGCAAAAGTGCACTGTGTGAAATGGTGTGATGCTGTGTGAAACTGAGTAAAAATGTGTCAGGTCCTAAAGATCTTCTCTCACTGACAATAATGATTCAAAATTGAAATGTACTGATGCAACGAAAGCTATCATGGCAGGGTTAAACAATGAGGTAATTTGAGTCATAACATTGTAGGAACTTCGTTAAATCCTATTTGAAATTCTTTTTTAGAGTTCGAAAAAGTATGCGTCTCGTTTATCGAACTCGGACCTATTGTAGCCACGCTTCTCGGGCTAAAGAACTTAAACAATCCCGTTAATTTAATATGATTCAAACAAAGCTGGAGTCTCATTTCTTGGACTCTGACTAAGGTTTAGAGGAACTTAAACAATCCTATTAAACATGGAGTCTTGTTTCTCGGACTCGAACTAAGGTTTGTAGGCACTTCAAAAAGCCTATGATTCAAAATGTTGGAGTCTCGTTTCTCGGACTCGAACTTAGGTTTATGGGCACTTCAAAAAGCCTATTCATTATATGATTCAAAAAGTTGGAGTCTCGTTTCTCGGACTCGAACTTAAGTTTGTAGGCACTTCAAAAAGCCTATTCATTCTATGATTCAAAAAGTTGGAGTCTCATTTCTCGGACTCGAAGTTAGGTTTATAGGCACTTCAAAAAGCCTATTCATTCTATGATTCAAAAAATTGGAGTCTCGTTTCTCGGACTCGAACTTAGGTTTGTAGGCACTTCAAAGCCTATTCATTCTATGATTCAAAAAGTTGGAGTCTCGTTTCTCAGACTCGAACTTAGGTTTGTAGGTACTTCAAAAAGCTTATTCATTCTATGATTCAAAAAGTTGGAGTCTCGTTTCTCGGACTCGAACTTAGGTTTGTAGGCACTTCAAAAAGCTTATTCATTCTATGATTCAAAAAGTTGGAGTCTCGTTTCTCGGACTCGAACTTAGGTTTGTAGGCACTTCAAAAAGTCTATTCATTCTATGATTCAAAAAGTTGGAGTCTCGTTTCTCAGACTCAAACTTACTAAGCCACGTTTCTCGGACTTAGATTTAAAGGAACTTAAACAATCCTATTAATTCATTCTATGATTCAAAATCGAGCTCAAAGTTTGAAAGATTAGGTCTTTATTGGCTTATCATGCATCTGGATTCGTAATTATCATTGGATTTCGCCGGACTTTTAAGCTTTTGTATGATTTTCTTTTTATCATGTGATTAAGAACAAAAGTTTTGGAATTAAATGACCTTCAAAAATGCCCCTAGTTTCAAGGTTGGCTTTAACTGGGACTTGACTACGAGACTGATGGAATAGATTACGCTTGAAAAATATGGACTCTGATGTATGATAGATAGAAAAACTGACATTCTCTTAAATTTAAGACTCTTAAGATTATCATATGTGCAATAAAGAATTGATCATTATTTTTGAGAAATGCTTGAGCTGGACTTAAAAAATCTTGATAAATATTAGAATAAAAGATCTTTCTCTTCAAAGTGGTTGACGATTCTACATCTTCCATTAATGAATACTTGAACAAGTAAACATACTTTTGAAGATCCTACAATGTTCAAGATGATTTCTGATTGTGGCTTGAATGGTTCTGCATTTTCTAGTTTCTACATAAGCTTTCTATTGAATTTTTCTTCTTGGTGAGACCTTTCCTCCCGTTTGATGAAGTCCTAATTTTTGCCTAGATCGCATCTTCGGGTTTTCAATCTAGCGAGCCTTGTTTTTCTTTTTCTGATGATGCCTTGATTTTTGCCTAGGTCGCCTTTTCAGGTTTTCAACCTAGTAGGCTTTCTTTTTTATGGTTATGCCCTAAATTTTGCCTAAGTCGCCTTTTCGGATTTTCGACTTAGCGGGCTTCTTTTTTTTTTCTTGATGATCTTGTATAACCAACTCGACAACTTCTCAGTTTCTGCACCTTAACCGAGTCAATTAGCATTTAGGAGGACTTAATAGGTGGGCTTAGGATATAGTTTAGAAAGAAAAGATATAAGGCTCAACTTCCCAAAATGCCCCTAGTTTGATATTCTCTCTTTTCTGTCAATTATTTTGATTTTTTTTCTAAATGCCCCTAGTTTGGCATTCTTTTCTTTTTATCAATTCTTTTGATTTTTTTTCTAATGCTCCTAGTTTGACATTCTTTTCTTTTAAACCTTTTAATAGGGGATTTTCCTTTTAGATGACAAGAGAATACACATATTCTTTGCATGACCGGGCCTGAAGTAACTTCTCAGGTTGCCTACGTACCCCAAATATTTCTTTTCTCTTTTGGGATCAGGTCAAAACGTAGTTCATACAAAGATTTCCTCCCAATGTTGGTCAGTGTGGTTTAGAAAGAAACATGCTATTTGATTTTTTTAGAGGCTGCAAGGGGCTAAAAAAGGTTTTCTTTTTCTTGGTAAGACAGGAAAATAGTTAGACCAAAGAAGGCCTCCTTTGGTGAAACACTACTTGATTTGGTCAAAGTTTAGGAAACTCAATGTTTTGATTGCTCTGTCGAGTAAAGTCTTCTTTTACGAAATTAAGAATGAGTAATCTTCAATCTTCTTCTAAGAATGAGTAATCTTCAGTCTTCTTTTGAGAATGAGCAATCTTTAGTTTTCTTTTTCAAAGTTGAGTGTGATTGGGTTCTTTGTATTTGATATTGACTCGTTGAAACATTTCCAAATTTCGAATAAAATCTCATGTTCTTTTGTGAATGAGAACTCTTCTCCCTTTAGTGAAAAACATGAAGGATCCCTTCTTGTGGGTCTTAGCACCTTGATCAATGGTTTCAACTGCATCATTCTTGATAATCTTTGAATTTGAAGTTTACCATCGATTTTATGCTTTGATCTATTTTGGTGCAATCTATCAATATATCATCATGAGACCATGCAAGAACATTGTTGAATTTCTCAAGTAAGTTTATTTTTCTCTCATGTTCCCCTAAGGATAATGTAGTACTAATTTACACTTTTTGAGTGTACTCTTTAATTTCAATATTTATTAAGTTTGATTAGTGAGCTCTAAGTCAATCCTCATGTTAGATATTATGCTCAAATCATTATTACACGCATGATAATCAGAAGCTTCTACATTTTATTGGAATTGAAAAACATTGATTGACAAACTCGACTACTGGATTTAAAGACTGACAAAAACTGGATTGAAACTCAAAGAAAACTCAGGGACAATTATCTACAAAGAGAGAAGGACTATTGGTACTTTGACTAAACGACTCTTTTGACGGACCCAAAATGACACAGATGAGAGTTTAAAACATTTGGGGCCAATTATCACCTGATTGGAAGTGAACCAAAGTTAACCATTGACTCTAAAGGTTTAACTCTTAACCATATGATTAAAGTTTTGATATAGAATAGCCCAAGTTCGATGGAAAATATCGAATCCAAATGCACTATAAGTCTATGGTGACCAAGAAAGTGAGAAAGGTTAGGCACGGGTCTATCCCTGATTGGATTGAACCTTTGATCAGACAAATTAATTTGATCCTAAAATCAAATCATTCTATACAAAATGGTTTGGATCTTTAAAAGTGAAACCAATTAGTCCAACTGATTTGGTATTAATTAGTTTGATCCACTTGTCAATTGGGCCAACTGGTTTAAGTGGTTTAAATTAATCGGTACATTTCACCGATTGGGTCGGACCAATATTGCGGGTATTGTTTGATTATTGTGGATTGGTCCGCCCACTTACCTGTTGGTTGGATTGAATAAAGCAACCCGGGAACACCCATAGTCAGTTCGGGTCGTGACCTATAGGAAGGTTTCTAGACTCTAGGTTTACTACGTGCAATGCATTTTTATCTAGCCACCTTTGTCCAAGCATACCTATATACCTCTCGATACGTGGTGACTTGGTTTGATATACCGTATAGGTGATAATCTAAAATCTCAACTCACTTCTCTGAAGCTAAAAACAGCCAGTTTGATCTCTAGTTGAGAGGTGGCGCACAATGCTGAGCAAGGGCCCACTTAAATTCCTCTCGTCTAGAATAGACGTAATCTATCCCCTTCGTATAGTAGAGTACATCGGGGCAAGATCTTGCTTAGGCACCGGTTTTGACCAAGAAGTGCAATTGATATACTTGGATTATCTTTTATATACCTACGGGTACGAGTCAAGAGTTGTAGCTTTCATAAATGGTTTGGCATCCCACGAGGGGACCGACCACGTACTAGTACTACGTTGGCAATCGAGACATGTGACTGTGTGGCTCACAATAGGTAAAAGGCTCAGGTCGCTCCAGCCTGGGTGCATCAATATATCTCTCAGAATCACCTGATCAGGCGGTATTGATGCCCTAGTTTGATATACCCTAAGGTACGTGACTGGAGTTGTGGTTTTAATGAATGACGTCGCATCTCCAAAGAGATCGGGCCACGCATTAGTGCCACGTTGGCTATATAGGACGTGTAAGTGTGCAAAACAGGGTGGGGTGTGCCCGGGGCCTTTTTCAAACACATGGGTCAAATTATGTCATCACATATGGATATCAAATGAATATTGATCAAGAAAATAATACAAAACCCATCACATCGAAGTTAAGATGAAAGCAAACACATCACAAATATATCTGTAGAGATTATGGCACATTATATGGGCATATAACACAAATAATAATTAATCTTACCTAACATTAAAAAGGCCCACAAATTTGTTGTCTATGGTCCAATCAAGGGTTACTTTTGGGTGATCCAAAATAAATCGAGATTCCAATCGATGTTACATTGATGATAGAATGACAATGGTTGAGATGAGCTCACTCTCAGGAACATTAATTGTGCTAACATTAGATAAATTCGAATTTTCTGTGAATTAGGAAAATACAATCCGAACTTGCATCGATGATATCTAAGGCTCCCGATAACGAAATCGAATGAACTCAAGTTCTAAATTAATTTACCCGATGAGATCTACATTTTATTAATAGGTGCCTAGACTTAGTTCTCACTAGAATGTTCTGTAAAAATATTTTAACATTGCTGTCCCAACCTTCATTCAGAAACAATTCCAGATTTACAGATTGAACTTGCATCGATGATATCTAAGGCTTCCAATAACGAAATTGAGTGAACTCAGGTTCTAAATTAATCTACGTTTTATTAACAGGTTCCTAGACTTAATTCTCACTAGAATATTCTGTAAAAATGTTTTAACGTTGCTGTCCTAACCTTCATTCAGAAATAATTTCAGATTTACAGATTGAACTTCCATCGATGATATCTAAGGCTTCCGATAATGAAATTGAGTGAACTCAGGTTCTAAATTAATCTACTCGATGAGATCTACGTTTTATTAATAGGTTCCTAGACTTAATTCTCACTAAAATATTCTGAAAAAACGTTTTAACGTTGCTGTCCCAACCTTCATTCAGAAATAATTCCATATTTACAGATTGAATTTGCATCGATGATATCTAAGGCTTCCGATAACGAAATTGAGTGAAATCAAGTTCTAAATTAATCTACTCGATGAGATCTACGTTTTATTAATAGGTTTCCAGACTTAATTCTCAATAAAATATTTTGTAAAAACGTTTTAACATTACTATCCCAACCTTCATCATTCCATCATTTCCATATGTCAATTTGAATCTTTCATTATTTATGGGTCATCAAAAAGTGATCCTTAATTGGAAAAGAAAAAAAAATGCAATACTCAAAATCGTCTACAATCAAGTCACAAAAATAAATAAACAGAAAAAATAAATAAAATAAATCGAACTAAATAATAAAAAAAATTAGGTCATCTTGGCAATGCTCCCATACTTGGGATTTTTCAAGTTTGATCCTCAATAGTCCCCAGTGGAGTCGTCACTGAAATCGCCCTCGATCCGCGGGGTGCACGGATCCGCTTTTGACCTTTGAGGTTTGCGAATCACCACCTAGTTATTACGGTCTAGGAACCGAATTTTGACTCTAAAAGGCAAATATACTAATCTACGAAGAAAAACTGAATCCGGGGATCACATTACGGGGTTGGAAGGTGTTAGGCACCAACCCCGCCCGGCCAATGCCGGTCTCTACTTAACCCAAATAAGTCTACATTACTAACAAAAACCTAGATAGAAAAAGAAAGGAAATAAAATAAATAAAATAAAAAAGACTTTACCTTTGAACGCAACGGTTATATTCCCTCAGATTCAATAAAACTGCTCCTTGTACCGTTCTCCTTACTTCGTTCTGTCTCCGGATCTGATTTCGGATCTCCGAAGTAAGGTATCTCTTCTTTAGATCTGGATTCTTCAAATTTTGTTATCGATTTTAGGGTGTTTTTGAAGGGCTTTTAGGTATTTTTTAGGCTAAAATCGAAGAAGGGATGTCATGTAAGGATTTGGGGCTCCAAAACTAGGGTTTATGGGAGGCTAGGGGGACTTTTAGACTTACTTCTCTTAGGGTTTATCATTTGATACGAAAATAGGGTGTGAGGACCTCTATTTATAGATTTTTTTAGGGGTTGATTTAGATAGAGTTAGTGTTTAATTAGAGTTCTTTTTATTAGAGTTGTGTTTTAGTTAGAATTGTTTTAGGTAGAGTTGTGTTTTAATTAGAATTGTTTTAGGTAGAGTTGTATTTTAGTTAGAACTCTATTAAATAGAGTTATTATTTAATTAGAACTCTATTAGGATTTTGACTTTTGGCCTTATTTGATTGATTTTTAATATTTTGACTTTAGTCTTAATTGATTGACTTTTAATATCTTGACTTCAGTCTTGCTTAATTGACTTTAATTTTGACTTCAGTCTCACTTGATTGACTTTAATATCTTGACCTTAGTTTTGCTTGATTGACTTTAAATTTTTGGAGAACCCTCCTCTATTATATCTTTAATTCTTTGGACCCCCAAATGGAGGGGTCCTTAAATAAATATCTCACGAACCCTCAACAATTTTCCATGAGAGCCCGATTGATCGATTTTTTTAGTTCAAAATTTTAAATTAATTTCATTAATGTTTCACTTTAATTATTTAATATTTTATTATTAATTTCAAAATTTTTAATTATGAAAATTGTGAAATTATCGTTTTACCCCCTGAGAGGACTTTTCACGTTTTAAGTCGATTTTTAATGTTATAGGATGTTTTAGAATCGATTTTTCGTAAGGAATTCAATGAAAATATTAGTTTGTGTTATTTATGAAATTTTGTGTGTGAAATGGTATTGAACTTTATGAGGGGCATTTTCTTAATTTTGTTGAATTTTGTGAAAATTGACGAAGTGATTTATTTGGTTTCGATTTATTGTTTTATGTGTTCGAAAGGATTTTCCTAAGCGTAATGTAGGCTCTAGGGTTATTTTGATGTTAGGGGTATTTTGGTATTTTGGTAATTTGGTAATTTGGTCAATTTTTAGTGATTTTTATGGTGATGTTTTTTTTTTTGTTTGCAAGATAATGATTTCTATGTTTCTGGGATCGTATTTTCCTAGCGTAGCGTGATTTCTAATGTTTTGTAGTTCGAGATACCTCATACAGATTTCTGAAATATTTCTGGTAACAAAATAAAGCAATGGAAATAACATCCATCATTGGGAATCGTTGCGATCGGGTTGACGAGTTGATTAATCAGGCGGATGCAAAAATGGGGTGTCTACAGCGTGCAATTCTAATATGCGGATTTTACATGGTTTAATTTCAGAAGTCTCCAGATCTGGTACATGAAAATTTCAGTTGAAAACACTACTTTCCTAATTATATTAAGACTTTATTTTATTTTTAATATTTTTTTCTTAATTAGTCAGATTTGGATATTGTTATTTTAGGATAAGATTTAGAATATTTTTAGGAGATTTTGTAGGCTTCTAAGAAGGAAAAATAACGTGTAGAAGAAAGAAAAATGAAGTGACTTGAAAAAAATGTCTCTCTCCCCTTTTTTCTAACTTCTCCTTTGAATTTTCATCATGGCCTTGCGTGGCTAAACTTTTATAATTGGTTGAACGAAACAGAAGCCTGTGAATCAATAAAATTGTAAGATCTAATTGATTTTTACTGTTTAATTTATACTTTGAGTATTGGATGTTCTTTTGTGCCTATTTTCATGATTGTTTCGTTTAATTACTAGGAGGCTTACTAGCTTATTATTCGTTGCAATCTACTGCTAGGTTAGATATCAAATCCGTAATTGTTTGATTCATTTAATTTGTTAAGCAAGTAAGATTTAATAATTTACTGCATAAAAAATTATTAAATCATAGGAAGAACGCTCGACTAAATTAAATGCAACCGCTTGTGCTTGTATTGTTTAGCTTCATCGATTTCTTTAATTTTTAAGACTACTACTAGATTAAACCTTTAGCATTTTGTCTTGGATTGTTTAGTAGTTAGGGTTAATTAGTTTACCTATTTTCTATTTAACTACGACTAAGGAGAGATAGAAAAGTAGTTTGAACGGTGAATATTCAAACTATGAATTGATATATACTTGCATCTATAATTAGTTGTAAATTTCCTATGGTGGATGTTAACTTAGACCAATGTTTATTCTTTTGATTGATTTCGATACTTCAATTTGAATTGTTCCTTAGTCGTTTTTTTTAAAATTATTTTCGTTATACTCGAACCCCCCTCTTTGTTCCTGTAGCATAAAACTAGGTTAGATATTCTTCGTAGGAACGATCCTTACTTGTACCACTACATGTATTTTTAAGAGTATAGGTTTTATTTTTGGTTGCTTGCGACAACACACCAAATTTTAACGCCATTGTTAGGAAGTGATTCTAGTTTATTTTCGTGCTTTTTATGATTCTTATTTCGTTCTTGAAATTTTTGAAAAAAAAATACCTTAATTGTTTGGGTTTTAGCGTATAATTTTTATTTTTTTTCATTACTCTAGATTTTTCCTGATTTGTTTTTCATGGTTTATTAGAGTTTCCTTGATTGTTTATGACTGTAACTTTATCTGCTAATCAAGGTGATTTGCAATGTGATCTAGAAATAGAGAGAACTTTGCGTAGGTTAAGGAGGGAAGGTTGAAGAAATTCTAAAATGACCGGTCTAACTTTTGATTCCCTATTTGCTAGAGATTTTGATTTAGAAGAGGAGAAAGTCATGGCTGGAAATCGAACTTTGAAAGATCTTACCATCCCTGATTTGAATCAACAACCTTATGCATAACGTTCCCTACTTTAGATGTTACTACTACTTTTGAATGAAAATCTGGACTAATACATCTCTTACCCACTTTTCATGACCTTGTATGTAAAGATCCTCACAAACATCTAAAAGAGTTTCATATGGTATGCACGAGTATGAAACCCACGGGGATGACTGAAGAGTAAATTAAATTAAGAGCCTTTCCGTTTTCTTTGAAGGATTCGGCTAAGGATTAACTCTATTATCTATCTTCCGGGAGTATTATCATATGGAACGAGATGAAGAGATTATTTTTGGAGAAATATTTCTCAACTTCAAGGGCGGCCAACATTCTAAAATAAATTTGTGGTGTAAGGCAGCATAATGGAGAATCCCTACACAAATACTGGGAACGTTTCAAGAAATTATGTGCAAGTTGCCCCCATCATCAAATTAGTAAGAAGCTACTTATCTAGTATTTCTATGAGGGCCTTCTACCCATTGATAGGAGCATGATTGATGCTACTAGTGAAGGATCTTTGGTGGATAAAACTCCCGAGGCCACAAGAAATTTGATTACAAATATGGTGACCAATTATCAACAATTTGACACTAGGCTTGACCTTCCATTTAAACATGTTAATAAGGTAAATATTTCCTCTCTTGAACAACGAATTGCGAGTCTAACTTCTCTTGTTTGTCAAGGGCTGTAGGTAATATGCAAACGGCGAAGGCTTGTGGGATTTGTTTGGTAGTAGGACATCCAACCGATATGTGCCAAATTCTTTAAGAGGAGCCCATTGAGCAAGTGAATGCGGCGGGTGATTTTCCTGGACAACTGCAAAAGAAGTATGATCCCTATTCGAGCACGTATAACCCGGGATGGAGGGATCACCCTAATCTTAGCTATGAGAATCCACAAGTAAAGCTGCCCGCGACTCAAAACCGTCCAAGTTGTCAGCAATATAAACAGCCATACCCCCTTAGACAACAACTGTGGGGTGGTATGTCTTTAGAAGATATTGTTAAATCTCTTGCCACTAACAACTTGCAATTTCAACAGGAGATGAAACAATTTCAACAAAAGGCAAGAGTCAGTATTCAAAGTTTGGACAATCAGATGGGCTAGATGGCAGCCACAATTAGGTTGTTAGAGACACAAAATTCGAGGAAATTACCCTCTCAAACAGTAGTAAATCCAAGAGAAAATGCAAGTGCAATCGTTTTGAGAAGTGGTAAAGAAGTTGAGATTCCAGTAAAGGCAGCCCCTAGATCGTCAAAGTAAGAGAAGGGGAAAAATATTGTTGTAAATAGGAATGTTCCCAATGACGATGACGTACCTAAGTATAATTTTTCATCTTTTTCTAATTATAAATCAGTACTTTCTTTTCCTTAGGCTTTAGTAGAATTTAGAAAAGATGAGCAAAATAAAGATTTATATGAGACTTTTCATAAATGCGATGTAAATATTCCACTTTTAGATGTTATTAAATAAGTACCTCGTTATGCTAAATTCCTGAAAGAACTGTGTATAATTAAGAGGACACAGAAACTTAAAGGATGTGAGAAGGTGAGAGTATGGGAGAAATTTTCTGTAGTTATTCAAAGAAAACTCCCTACGAAGTGCATAGATCTAGGTATGTTTATTATCCCTTATACGATAGGTAACACTAGATTTGAGAAGGCCATGCTAGATTTAAGAGCTTCTATCAATGTCATGGCATATTCTATATATGCTTTTTTGAAATTTGGACCTTTAAATAAAATTGGTATTGTGATTCAATTGGCTGATAGATCTAATGCCTATCCTAAAGGTGTAGTTGAAGATGTTCTTGTGCAAGTTAATGATTTGATTTTTCCTGTTGATTTTTATGTGCTTGATATGGAGAATGATGATCAAACTACTCCTATTTTGTTAGGAAGACCATTCTTAAAGACATCCAAGACTAAAATAAATATTCATAATGGCACACTTACCATGAAATTTGATGGTGAAATTGTTAAGTTTAATATATATAAAGCCATGAAATATCATGATGATGATAATCTTGTTTATTCTATTGATGTAATCGATTCTTTAGCACAAGAAATTTTTGAACTTGATGGAAAAGATGGATTGGAAGTTACCATTAGTAAGCATCTTGAGAAAGAGAATAAGGAGTTAGCCTTGAGTATTGATTTGCAAGAAACTGTTACAGTGTTGAATGATTTTCCAAAGTTATAGCAGTCAGGTAACATTCATTATATTACATTACCAATTTTTAACAAGAAACCTTTACCCTCTGTTTTGCAGGCCCCTATTCTGGATTTGAAGCCTCTTCCTAGTCACCTCAATTACGTGTTCCTTAGAGATGGAGGAACGTTACCAGTGATCATCTCCAGTAAATTTAGTACACTACAAGAAGAAAAACTTGTACAGGTCCTTAAGGAGCATAAGATGACTATTGGTTGGACAATTACGGATATTAAAGGAATTAGCCCATCTATATGCATGCATCGTATCTTACTTGAAAAGGAAACAAAACCTTCCTGTCAACTGTAAAAAAGATTGAACACGCCTATGATGGATGTAGTAAAGAAGAAGATCTTCAAATTTCATAAAGTTGGAGTGATATTTCGGATAGTAATTGGGTTAGCCTGATTCAAGGGATTCTTAAAAAGACTGGAATAACTGTTGTGAAAAATCAGAATGATGAGTTAGTTACTACCCGTGTTCAGAATGGGTGGCGGGTTTGAATAGATTATATAAAATTAAATGCTATAACTCGCAAGGACCACTTTCCTTTATCTTTTATTAATCAAATGCTTGAAAGGTTAGCTGGTTATTCTTACTATTATTTCCTTGATGGTTATTCAGGTTATTTTCAAATTGCAATTGCTTTGGAGGATTAAGAAAAGATGACTTTTACATGCCCAGTCGGGACTTTTGCATGCCCAGTTAGGGCATTTGCATATCGTCGCATGCCCTTTGCAATGTCCCAGTCACTTTTCAAAGGTGTATGGTTAACATATTTTCAGATTATATTGAGCATATCATAGAAGTCTTTATGGATGATTTCACAGTTTATGGAGACTCCTTTGATAATTGTTTGCATAACGTTACACTTGTTCTTCAAAGATGCATAGAAACTAACCTTGTGTTAAATTCTGAAAAATGTCATTTTATAGTTGAACAAGGTATAGTTTTGGGTCATGTTGTTTCATCTAGGAGAATTGAAGTAGATAAAGCTAAAGTTGATATTATTCAATCTTTACTTTATCCCACTAGTATGCGGGAAGTTCGTTCTTTTCTTAGACATACAGGTTTTTATCGAAGATTCATCAAGGACTTCTCCAAACTAACATTACCCCTATGCAAGTTGCTACAAAAGAATGTGGCTTTTGAGTTCAATGAGGCGTGTACAAATGTGCTTGATAATTGAAGGACTGTTGACTTCTACCCCAGTTATCTAGTCTCCTAACTGGAACATTCCTTTTGAGATAATGTGTGACGCAAGTGATTATGCAGTAGGCGTTGTTTTGGGTCAAAGAATTGGAAAAGCGTTCCATGCTATTTATTATGCTTCAAGGACTTTGAATAATGACCAGAGTAATTATTTTACTACTGAAAAAGAACTTTTAGTTGTTGTTTTTACTTTAGAAAAGTTTCGATCTTATTTGCTTGGTACTAAAGTCATTGTTTACTCTAATCATGCAACTCTTCGTTATTTGATGACGAATAAAGAGGAAAAACCAAGATTAATAAGATGGATACTTCTCTTGAGTGAATTTGATTTGGAGATCAAAGATAAAAGATGGACAAAAAATCGTATCGTAGATCATTTGAGTCATTTAGTTCATGTGGAGGATGAACTTCATTTGTAGGAAACATTCCCTGACGAGCAATTGTTGCGAGTGTGACATTACCTTGGTATGCGAATATTATAAATTATTTGATTATTAATATGTTACCTCCTGGTTTGTCTAAGGCTCAAAGAGATAAGATCAAGAGTGATGCCAAATACTATGTGTGGGATAACCCATACTTATGGAAGCATTGTGCAGATCAAGTGATAAGAAGGTGCGTTCTTGAAAATGAAATTAATTATATTATCACATTTTGTCGTTTTTATGCTTGTGAAGGTTACTTTGGAACTAAGAGAATAATGAGAAAAGTACTACAATGTGATTTCTATTGGCCGTCTTTATTCTGAGATTCATATTCTTGTTGTAAGTTATGCGATCATTGTCAAAAGACAGGTAATATATCTCAAAGGAATGAGATGCCACAAACCTCCATACTATTTTACGAAATTTTTGATGTTTGGGGCATCGATTTCATGGGATCGTTCCCTGAATCTTTCAATTATGTTTATATTTTGCTTGTTGTTGATTATGTCTCGAAATGGGTGGAAGCTAAAGCTAGCAGGACTGATGATTCTAAAGTTGTTATAGATTTTATCAAGTCTAATATATTCTCCAGGTTTGGAATTCCAAAAGCTCTAATAAGTGATTGAGGCACTCACTTTTGCAATCGAACTGTAGAGACTTTGTTGAGAAAGTACCATGTGACCCATAAGGTGTCAACTGCCTATCATCCACAAACTAGTGGACAAGCGGAAGTGTCAAATCGAGAGATCAAGTTCATCATTGAAAAGACAATCAATCAAAAAAGATTGGAGTTTGTACTTGGATAATGCATTGTGGGCGTATAAGACTGCATATAAGACGCCTATTGGTATGTCACCTTATCGATTAGTGTTTGGGAAATTATGCCACCTTCCAGTTGAGTTAGAACACAAGGCTTATTGGGCTACCAAGAGTTTCAATATGAAGATGGATGAGAGTGGAGAACATAAAAAGTTGCAACTACAAGAGTTAGAGGAAATTCGCAATGATGCCTATGAGAATGCAAATATTTACAATGAAAAAACGAAGGCTTTTCATGACAAGATGATCTCTAGGAAGGAGTTTAATGTTGGTTAAAAAGTCCTTCTATACCATTCACGGCTTTGTTTATTCCCTGGTAAATGTGTTCTTATTGGATTGGACCTTTTGTTGTTACTAATGTTTTTCCTCATGGTGCAGTTGAAATTCAAAGTTTAGCAACTTCCAAAGTGTTCAAGGTGAATGGCCATAGACTTAAGCCTTTTTATGAAGGTTTCCAAGTAAAGAATGTGGCAAAATTGGACCTTGAGGATCCGATTTATATTGATTAAAGAAGAAAGCATTGAGTTGAGCCAACGTCAATAAACAAAGCCACTGCTTGGGAGGCAACCTAAGGGGAGTTCGTTCTTCTTTATTTTCACATTTATATTTTGGTAATTTTTACTTTTTCTTTGCATTTCACCTTACATTGGGGACAATGTAAGTTTTAAGTGTTGGTTTAGGTTATGTTTTAATTTTGTATTTTTGAAAAAAAAAAGTTTTACTTTTTATTTTTGTGGTTTTCAATGATTTTTGGTTGTATATGTCATGAACAAGATTCATTTACGCTTGAAAAATTCTTAACATGATTGAATAAGTAATCTTCTAACTTAGAATCAATTAGTCTAGTTATTTTCCTTGAGAATGGTAGTGACTAAATTTAGTAGATAAAAGCTGGTAAGATTTTGAGCATTTAGATTGATACATCCATATCAGTTTCTCTATTTTCTTTTATGGATTTGTTTCTTTAAAACTTGTCTTGATTCTCTTCGAGGTCATATTGACACATGCATAGTTGCAAAAAAAAATTACAATATAATCATAAAAAATTTAGAATCACAATTTCGTTCTTCATTTTACTTTATTATAAATCATCAAAATAAAAAAATAATCTAAATGTTCAAAATTAAGAAATATCATTCTTCATTCGTCAATCGTGATCAAAGACCGTCATAAATGATCACAATTGCTATTGGAAAGTCTAATTATGTGAAGAAGATCATGAATGAAAAAAGGGTATTTCAAAGACATTATAAACACGAGATGAGGTCAAGGGAGTATTAAGAAACGAAAAATTTATTAATTAGACTATTGAAAAATCACCCAAAGCTTAGAGACTATTTAGAAAAAAGTCTTTCCACCCAGGTCCTTGTCCCAATGGAGAGACATGAATAAGAGGGGTTACATCAGGTGGTAACATGGATTCAAAAATCTAGACTCATCCCCCTTGATATTTTGTCTATTAAATAAGAAAATGCTGAAATCACATTAAAATTTACATCAATTCTCA
The DNA here is from genome assembly GCF_017979445.1 of Akebia trifoliata. Lineage (NCBI taxonomy): Eukaryota > Viridiplantae > Streptophyta > Magnoliopsida > Ranunculales > Lardizabalaceae > Akebia > Akebia trifoliata. Next base: position 25,581,121 of record NC_141376.1, read on the forward strand.
CATTGTTGACATGGGGTATGTATTGAGTATAGATGATTTTCACTCGATACATGTGAAAATCATCTATGGCTGCGTGTCCATCCACACAAGAAAATTGCAAATTTGTAACAAGACTTTAAAATGACCGTAAACCCTTCCTAAATAAACACGGTTGAGGTTTTAAACCATTTGTAGTATTCAGAACCGTTTCAAATTGAGTTTAGCATCAGAGAACAGGTCGGGAGAAACACAAATTCAAATAGGAACAAGAAAGGGAACAAACCTAAAGCTCCAGAATCTTCACCTCTCATCTTCTTCATCTTCGATCACAACACCATCCTCACAAAACCCTAAAGCTCATTTATACCATCTTCACAAAACCTCTTTTCTCCCATCTTCGATCTTCTCGATTTCGATCACAGACCTAAATCTCACTCTTGACGTTTCTCGTTGAAACCCTTGTTTTTCATCTTAGTTTCTCTCTTCTTCATCTCGATTTCTCTCATTCTTCATCTTGATTTCGATTTCAACATCAATTGATAAAGTTCTAGTCAAAAAGAAGTTCGAGATCATGGAGCTTTCGATCTACGATTCTTGTAAATCACATATTGGTGAAGAGGACATAAGCCTTTTTTTGCATTTTTCTTCTATCTGTTCTGTCGAAATTTGTAGTTCAGGTTTCACTTATAGAATCACTAGCGAATCTCAGGTGTGTTTTTAGAAGATCCAGCTTGCACGGTAGACTGATCAATGTAAGAGATCAACTCATCAAGAGGTACCTAAAATACCTAGATTTTGATTTTTGATTTTGGAAATTTGCCTTTTTTTCTCACATTTTGGATATTTTGATGAAGGAGATCAGCCAAAAAGTTGGAAGTTTTGACTATAATTTACAAGGCAAGTGGTTTTAATTATCAGATGAGAGGTGGTCCTAATTATCAGATGGGTCTCGCAAAAATGCGCAATCTTGGAGAGGAAATTGGCATTCCTCTTGAGGTAAAAACAAAATATAGAAATCCTAAATTCTCGATAGTTTTACACCAATATTTTAAAAATCAAACCGATGATTAGATAAAAATTTGTCAAACCATGGTCGGACCTTAGTTCAATTTGGTCGGACCAATTTACATTTGTTAAAGAGCTCTAAAAAATGTGGATTTTTTCACTAAACTAAATTTTATTTTCATAAAAAAGACTATTATATATTATTAAGATTTGATTGTTAAAGGGTTAGCAAAGAAGGTTTGTTAGTTGTTACCATGGACAAAAAATCCCTCTAAAAAAGTACATTTATATTTTTTTGAATTTTTAAATTGATCAGAAAACCAATGGTTCACTTGGTTCGAAATTCTAGAACACCCTATAATTTTTTACTCATTAGTAGTACTTATGTTCCTTTTTTTTCACATTTTGGAAATTTTGACTGTAAATGGCTCTGATTGCTTGAATTCAAAACCCTTACATTGTAGAATTCAAAGAAACATGAGTGGAGAAGGTAAGAATGTTGCTTAAAGTCATCATTCGTCAAAAGTATAGATTTTCTTTCATATCTATCATTCATTCCTGAATTAGAGATTGTAAAATTAAATATTTAGGGTTGCTATGTTTGCATTGTAACCGTATACTGCGAAGGTGGAAACATGTCCCATTCAACCATTTGAATATTTTTATTATTGAATGTAACAAAAATCATAATTTTCAGAAGAGGTATGGTGATTGGCTGACTTGTTTTAATTCTTCAATTTGAGTTGTAACTAAGTCTATTTTTTTCTACATCGAGACCTAAGATTGTAAATATTGGTGAAACACATTTTAATATAGAGGTTTTTTTTTTTTTGATAAATATAAATTATATTATATTAGAGAAGAAAAAAAGGGGAGGCTGAGGTAGCCCCCTTACAACAAAAACAAAGACAACAAATAAAACAGGAAAAAGAGAACAAAAATACACTCCCAATAGGAATCTACTAGTTACAAATGGTGTCCCAATTAAAAATAAAATCTTGAAACCCCACTCCCTCAAAGTCCTTACTCAACTTTGACCAGAAGAATAGAAGACCCAAAATCTCTAAAATCACTGAGTAAGGCAAGTTCTCCTTGCTATGGAATACCCTGTTGTTGCGTTCTCTCCAAAGACCCCAAGCAATGGCGGAAGGTAGGATAGTCCAGAGATGCCTCTTCCTAGAAAAGAAGATATTAAAACTCCAACCCGCTAGAAGTTCAAAGAGAGAAGACGGAAAGACCCAATCCACTTGAAAACGAGATAAGAAAAACATCCAAATAATCCGAGAAAAAGGACAATGAATAAGAATATGGTTGACAGACTCCCCATCTTGAGAACAGAGAAAGCAAAAATTTGGAGTAATCCACCCCCGATAGATCAAGTTATCCAAGGTGAGGATTCTACCCAAAGACGCAAGCCAAAGAAAGAAGGAAACCTTAGATGGAACAAGAGCAGACCAAATAACAGAAGGAGAGAAAGAAGCCTCACCCGACGGCAGCTGACAATAATAAAAAGACTTGACAGAAAATTGCTTATCCTTAGCCTTGAACCATTCCCTTCTGTCCTGCTCGTTTTCTCTGAGTTGGATAGAATTAAGAAGATCTAGAAGAGATGTAACCTCCGTCAATTCCCAATCATTGAAATTCCTCCTAAATCCCAGATCCCAAGAGTTCGTGTTCCCACCCCCCGAATCAGACATTGCCTTACTGTGTTAATTTTTTCAAAGAGCAAGCGTACAAGGATGGAGGTTTGGTGCTCCACTTCCAACATCTTTCTCACCAAGGACTAGGATGTCCACCTTGGTAGGTGTATGTTTTCCTTGGTAGGTGTATGCTTATATTTTGCACAAGCTAAAACAGAGTTTTCTTTGTAATCTACTCATTGATTTTTATTATGTGATCCTTAATTTTTTGATAAAGGCAGATGATCTGGCTTCTTTTGTATGTTCATTCCTGTGCTTATAATTTACTTATATTCATTCGATGATAGTTTGTGGGGACAGTTTAAGTGTCAGTCTCACAAAGCATTGTTTAAATGGCATGAAGACTTCAAATCAAGTGTGCCTTTTGTTCTCAAAGGGAAATGACCACATACATGACCACATAATTATCACTTACATGACCACATATAAAGGCTCTACCAGTTATTGGTATGCTTATAATTTTTTTACGAGACATTATTTGACGAATTTTTTCTATCTCATATCTTTGGATGGTGGGGTAAGGCTATACTTATTCATATTCAGTCTCTTCTGTGGGTGTTGTCAATTTGTTTCGAGTTGATGGAGGTAGGCTTTTGAAGCTAATTATGCACTATCAGTTAAAAAATTTTGGGATGCGTGGGGGCATGTCTTTTTCATATAATAGTAGTTAAATGTAACGCCTTCATTCTAATATTTAAAATTTGCTGCTCACATTTGTCATAGGTTACCGAACTTCATTGAGTGCTGAAGAGACAATATTATTCTGCTACAACTGCTTTGGTGAGAATTTTGAATCTGTTTACTTGGTTCATTCTTCAGTGATTTGTATGATATCTCATAATGCAAAAAAATTTATACTATAATGCTTCTTTATCTACCTAAAACATTTCTAGCATGCACTAGTAGCATCTCATAAATATCTCATAACTATTGGGCTCTAGTTAGTAAAGTATCTCTGGTGTGTTTGTTTCTATTTCCTAATTAGTCTAGTGTGTTTGTTTTAAGAAACGCTTGTGCTCTTTGAGTCTTTATTCAACTGAAATTTTAAATTGAATTTTTTTTTTTTTTTGGAATACCAAAATAAATCCTCATTAGACCAAATTGGGTTCAATAAACTAAGGCCTTGATTATTACACTGTACATTGGCACAAATCAGTGTAACAAAATTTTGCTAGGTGCTTGGTTTCCCTCCTCTGACTACACACTTAAAGTTTTCCATGCCTTATGATTTCTCTTAACGAATGGTGCAAAACATTACAGCGTAAAATTCTAAATTTAGAGCATTTTGTGGGCGTACCAAGCAGGGTCTAATTTCAAACCGATAGCATGTAAGTATAAGAAACCTAGTTTATAGCTTGTGCAACTACTTTATTAACATCCAACAACTTATTTATTATTTTATTCTTTCTTCTTTCTTTTTCACTTTTATTCTCAATGGCATGTTGTGCTAGAGCATCCAGCAAGTCTAGATTTATCGAGAAATTTGTATGTGGCTACTTTTTTTTTATGTCCTAACTATTCAAAAGGATTACAAATTCTTTCTATAAGATGGTTTCTATTTTCATAATCTGTTAACCAGGTAGATATAATAAGATTTCGATATTAAATTGTCAACAATGTGTCTATCAAGCATTCCATGGATGTTGAAATACAAATGACAAAACAACATGACGGAATTTCTAGGATTTGTAATTGAAACACTTTGAACACGTTAAATTGCATATATACCTTAAGAAGTTTTATTCTCATTCTTATTCCTTACATTTAGTTGCACTAATTTGGTTGGATTCTCAATAATATTGTTGTTTCTAATTCTGTTTATTGTATTCCATCTAGGTAAAGAAGAAAATAAAACCATGACTTGGTTGGGAAAGCTTGGTCTAACTTTGTAGGACTAAAGAATTCTACCCAACCAGAAAATGAGTATACCTGCTTAGTAATACAACCATCAGAACTTGGGGAAGCTGACATGCGGAGTAACCTTATTCAAAAAAATTGTTGTAATTGAGCTGGAATTCATGAATCAAGAATATTTCTCTCCTCTCTGTTTAGAATGCTTAACCAATGGTAGTACCAACTTATGTCCCCCAACTTATGCTCTTGAGATAAGTGCTTCAGCTAGTAGTTTCTCAAGTCCAGCATGGAGCCCCCAAAGATGGAGTGTAGGGGATTCTTTTCCTTCTCCTTTTGTGGTTTGTCAAGAACTTGCGGTTTGTTTACCCCGAGAAATCCCAGTTGTAGACATGCTTATAGGCTTCTCATCCCAAGCTTCACAAGATAAAACTTTTTCTAGCCTTGAACTCTCTCCAATTCATAGTCTTGGCTTGAAATCCTAATGTTCAAGTAGCTGCATCTCCATTGCATCACAGCCAAATTTTGTTAATCAAACTATAGTTAAACCAGAGGTATCACCAATGACAAACCAATGGAAAAAGGGTAAGCTTATTAGATGTAGTACATTTGGAAGTGTTTATGTTGCCACCAACCGGTATACAAGTACTCTGTAGTTTTTCTGCTACAATGACACTCATATGATTTTTTTCTAATAGGGAAACTGGATCTCTATGTGCAATTAAAGAAAACAAATCTAATTCCTGATGACCCTAAATCCGCCGAATGTATAAAGCAATTGGAACAGGTTAATTACATTGGTATTTTGTGTTCTAGATCTAGAATATCAGTTTTTTTTGTCTAGATCAAGTGGAAAGCATACGTTAGCTAACAAAATAGTACAAAATACTGAAATAGGATAATAGATCACGTTATGACAATACACTGATTGTAAAAAAGCATTTCTGACCATGGGACATGTTAAGGATCTTGGGGAGGTAGAAATCACCAATTAGGATATGTAGTTCTTAGGCTCACCAAGAGAAGGACCAAATTACCATGGATCTATGGGCCCACTTAGAAAATATAGTGCCATGTTGTTTGAAAAATATGAGATTTTTAGGGAGTGTTTTTTGGACCCGAGAAGTGATTTTCTGATTCAAATTATTGCTTGCTTGGACTTGTTACAATAATATCTAAATGGAAAATTATTATATGTAATGAGGACTTCAAATTATTGTTTATGTATGTAATTGACACTATAAATCTTACATTGTATTCTTTAGATAATTTTATTAAACCAAATGTTCGTGTCAGAGCTTTTTTTCTACCATATTTTATTATCTTGGATCTTTCTGTTCTCTTTAGGCATGGAAGGAATTATTGCTTAAGGAGCATTCATAGAGGCTAAAGAGTAAAACTGAAAATAAAATCTTGGACAGTCTTTGTCCTACTAATGAGTAAAAAATTATTGGGTGTTCTATAATTTAGAAAGTTTGCTAGGATCATTTACAAAGGTGTCAATGAAGATACTGATTCAATGGGCAAGGGAGGTATATTGCCCGACACTATCGTACGAGGTCACAATTCACCCAACACGATCATCCGGGGTGAACAAGAATTGGGGATCGGATGCGGGCGAAATCCCCGCCAATGGCTGAGATGTTCAGTCGCTGCCATAACCTTTTGTTCTGCCATTACTACCAACAGCCACCACTGCCTCTATAATCTTCGTCACTGCCCCAAAGTCCTCTTAGTATTCTTTATTATTCTCCACGAGCCCGTAATCAATAATAAGCTAATGCTGCTGTGTTGAAAGTTGAGATGTGATAAAATATTACATTGTGAGCTTGTATTGTTGATCCCTTTTGTCTCTTTTAGTCTAAACTATATCGTTGAATAAATATATCTATGGAAGCTTTATTCTTTTGAAATCTTTGTCTATAAAAACTAATGTTATCAATGGGCCGGATTTTGGTCCGGCTCACCATGGACCGGGTTTGGCTTCAGTACTTTAGTTCATTTAGTTTTCGGGCTAAGCCTATTTTATTATAGGGCCTGGTTTGGGTTTTGAATTTGGGCCTGACCCGCTATACTATATTAAAATATATTAAATAATAATTTTTGTATAAATTAATAATGACGTCCATGAAATATTATTGTATAGAATGCAATTAATTTTGTCAAATCTAAAAACAAAATATTATTTTAAACAATTTATTGTTATTTGGTATGCTTTTGATACGATAAAAATAGTTAAAAATGGGTTTGGCCCGGCCCTGCCTGCAAATGGCCCAAATATAGTTGGACAGGTTGTCGGTGAATCGGGCTTGACCTAAGGTTTTATTTCTTAAGCCTGGTTTGATATTTAAATGGATTGGGTTCGGGCCAAGTTTTTTGCCCTTAAAAGCCCAGCCCATTTAAAGCCTGGTCCATTGGTAGCCCTGGCTCACTAGCTATGGCATTTTAGTGGATGAGTGGGTGAAGGATATAATATATGCTTGAGGGGATCCCATAAATAAAATTAGAAAAAGAAATATTTTATTAAAGTATTGGTTGTTTGACAGAGAAGAATACAGGTCTAAAACCACTAGAATGTAAATATAATAAATAAATAAAAAGGCCAAAAGAAATCGATATTATGTTTTTTTTTCTTTTCTTTTATAGAAAAGTTGGTAAATGAAAAAGAATAATAAGATATTAAAAATTTAAGAGAGGGAGAGGAGGTGGGGAGAAAGAATAAGAAAAATACTTTCCTAACGACTTGTGGCATTCAAAAATGTGATCTGATTCCATAGTTGTAGAGGACAAAATTCTAAGAACTAAAAAAAAAATAAAAAGAAAATAATTAAATTATAAGTTATTTTTTTCAGTCCAAGGTTTTTCCATGAAATCTAGAAGGCTGTGGGTAGGGGTGTCAATGGATAGTCGAAAATTCAAATTCGAATTCAAAAAATCAGATATTATTTGAATTTTCGGATATCGGATTCGAATTCGGATACTTTTATATATTCGAATCCTTATCGGATACGGATTTGGATATTAACATTTCGAATCCGATAATATCCGATTCAAAATAATATATAATATATAATATTTTATTTGATTTATTTTTTATATAAATAATATAATATATATTACTTTATTTGATTTATTTATTAAATAAATAGTATAATATATAATAGGTTTTTTTAAATAATAAAAAATCAATTGGATAAGGAAAAATTATGTTTTTTTTAATATACAAATTATTCGAATTCTAATCGGATATTATCTGATAGGGTAATCGGATTCGAATTAGGATAGAGTTTTAGAACATTCGTCGAATTCAAATTCGAATTCCTATATTAGTTAAAATTTTCGGATTCGAATATTACTATACCGATAAGCATTGATTAATAGCCCTAGCTGTCAGGTTGGATTTTCAATGTGTGCCCAACGACCCTTACTAAAGATTTGAAATCTTATAGCTTGTTGAAGGAATAAGAATGAGTAGGTCTAATCTTACTAACTTAGTAAGATTTCAATTAAAAAAATTGAATTAAGCTGATGCCACAGGGACTTAGAGGACAAATTTTAAGTGCTTTAAAAAGGAATTTTAAAATTTTTTATTTTAATTTTAATTTTAATTTTTACTGTTGAATTTTAATTTTAAATTTAGGCAAGTTTATCAAAATATGCACCACATTTCGACTATTTATCAAAACGATAAACTGTAACAATTAATTCCGAAAATGGCAGTTTTACTATTTTCGGAATTAATAGTTTTTACCAAAACGGTAAAAATAGTAAAATGTAAATCATTTTTACTGAAAATACCCTATTTTTATTTTTTGACTAAAATTATGAAAAAAATCCTCTCCTCTTTCATATTTCTATTTAGTGGTGGGAAGATTAAAAAGAAGAGAAAGATTTAGTTGGATTTTAATTTATTTCTAAAGTTAAAATGGTAAATACATATGTAAAATAAAAAATGGTATTTTCGGTGAAAAAAAATTTACATTTTACTGTTTTTACCATTTTGGTAAAAAAATATTAATTCTGAAAATGTTAAAATTACTATTTTCGGAATTAATTGCTATAGTTTACCTTTTTGATAATTAATTATGGTAAAATTACCGTTTTGGTAAATTTCTCTTTAAGGGTTCTCTTGAAGTTCAGTAATTACCCATTTTCAAAACCTTGAATTAAGTCCAAAGAAATTATTTTTTGGTATCTAACTTTATTCCATGAAATCCAGAAGGCTGTGGTGTTGGATGGCCAAAATGGTAATCCATTTGAGCTCAACAAACGATCCTTGGTAAGATTTGAAATCCTACTAAATTAGTAAGGAAAGTGTTTCTCATAAGAATTTGTATAAATTATAATAAAAGAGACAACACAAGCAAGCAAGAGAATTGTGTCGATTGTGATGTCGTTGTTGTGCAGCCGGCAGGCAGGGACTGATTACCAATCAATGGGACCCACACATAGGGTAATACGAGCCCACTGTCTCATGATCACCATCGTGAAGAAGAGGGAATCTTTACAAACTGCAAAGATCCCTACCCATAACGACACTCGTAATAGTTGAAAAAATAGACAACGAGACTTTTGATAAATAGGGGTCTCCCTCATAGTGGAAAAACAAGTTACCAATTTTACAGGAAAAGTTTACTTTATTGTGTTTTTAAATGATAATGATAGACCAACTTTGTCTACAAAGAATTTGGAAAAATTAATTTCTTTCTTGAGATATATAAAACAACATGGCAAGTAATTGTAATTGTAATTGATTAAGATGGTGCATGATATAAACCTCACTTCCTTTGCTTTTGAGTGTCTTTTTCAAGGAAATATATAATAGCGGGAACATTTGAATAAGTTTGATTCTTTATCAGATCATAAAAGTTCACTTTCCGAATCTCTTCCTTCTCTTGGAGATCGAACATCAATTGCAACGATTCGATAAATGACTCATTGAGATAGATGTAGAAAACAATGCCCTCCCTAGAGTGTTTTTAAAGAATATAGTGTTATTTTATTTATTTATTTTACTTTTTTTTTGCTAATCAAGCAAAGAATGTATAAAGAAAAAGAGGAAAAAAAAAAAAGGAGATTTACAAATCTGAGGTGAGACAGGGCTAGAAGGTCCCCAACAAAATCTTGTTTTACAGCAATAGGAAACTCATCAAAGTCGCTGAAGAAAATAGAAATTCTTGTCTCCACTCCATATTGTGCAAGTGCATGATCAGCAATTGAATTGCCTTTTCTCCAAACATGAGAGATGTTGCTAATTATATCCAAGAGAGATGATTGTAGACACCCCAAATTGTCTGGTCCAACCTGAGAGCATCAGAAACTTGCAAGATAGGGATTGGCCCACAAATCCATCAACATGTCAAGAACAAGCCCAATCCTACAAAGCCTCAAAGATATGGGGCCCAAGCTTGACCAGGTTTGTCACAAAGGCATGAACCAGGCTAGGAAAAACCTGATTTCTAGGGCATGGGCTGGAGCTAACTTTGCCTAGTCCGTTCCCTAGGTAAGACTAGTGCAATTTTGACTTGGGAAGGGACCAATTCAAATTCAATTATATTTTCTTTAGAAATCCTCCTCTCCTTGTGCTTACAGATTTGGTAAGGTGTTTTTACAATTTAACTTAACCCCACTTGATTACCTCATTACTGTCTTGATCTTGAAATAATTAAGCTAAGTTGTCTTCTTTACCCTTCTAATAAATTTCATTGTTAAGGTAATTAAGCTATCATCAAGGTATTCTTTTAATCGTTGAAGTTCTCAATCCATATGTTATTAAGGCATCTCTAGAGACTTGAAGGGCTAATTACCGTTTTATTGTATAATGCCATGGACCCGTACCATTTGGTGTCTAAAATAAACACAATTTTAATCAAAAGAGGGAATACAAGCAAGAAGAATGAAGAAAAGCACAAATTCATAGGGAAAAAAAAATATATAGTTTTTTCAACCATTCACTTGATTCTGTATAGATCCTTTTGGCACTATATAAAATATATTCTGATCTCATGTTAGAAAACTCCTTCTGACATTGTACAAAATATATTCTAACTTTGTGTTAGAAGACTCTTTCTGACATTGTATAAAATACATTTTGATCTCATGTTAGAATGATCCTTCCGACAAAAAGAATTTTTCGATAGTAAAAATATAAAAATACTGTTTTTCCCGTTTTAATAAATAAGATATATAATACTCTGTTTTGGTAAATAATCAATATGTCATGCATGTTTTGATAAATCTTCCTTAATTATAACCTATTGATAAGACTGTTCATCTTGGTTGAACAACTCAATTTTGAGGCCTACAAATGAATGGAATGCAATATTTGCAATGAAAGTAGTATAGGATAGCCTTGGAATATCCTCAAGAGTACTAGCAACTACTTCTATAATATTACACATGATAGCCTCATCGAGTTGGTGATGATAAAGATAAGGATATATAAGGCTAATCATGAGGGTGATCTGGTCAAACACAAACATGAGTCTGATTATGCCGCTCATCTCGCTGTCTTACGTGGTATTGCAAGAGGTTTAAATAAAGGAGTAAGATTCAAGCCTTATTGGACTACTAATTCTCAAGCCTTGTACATTGATTCTCTAAAACATATCACTCTTTATAAATTTGTTTAAAATTTTAAGGAAAACTCATGTAATCTCGATTACAAATAAATCTTTCTTTGATGAATCCACCTGGTTTGAGTGGATCCTTTCTTGATCATCTCATTGTCTCGCTTCACTTATCAAGCATTTCAAGTTTTTTTTAATTAATCATTCTTTGTAGGAAAATTTTGTTTGGAACTATTGAATGTCAATTGGAATTCAGCAATGATATGAAAAGTTTTTGCGATGCAATACTTTATTTTTTGATACTTATCGTGCCACTTCATTTCAAGCAATGTGTCATTTAATTGATATTAGAAAATTTTTTCTTTTCTATGATGGAAATTAAAATTTAAAAATATTTGGAAGAAATTCTTTTGATTTTTCAATTTGTTGATGTTATGGACCCTATGTTTCGATTAAGAGGATTAAACATTTTAATAAAATTTATGAACGCTAATCACTTTTTCAAGAATATCTTACTAAAAAAGTAATAGTGCAAGGTCCATTAGTGAAGTTGGCACCGACTCGTCACAAAAGCATTAGAGCATGAAGAAGAAGAATCAATCTCCATGACAGTCAACTCTCATAATCAACACAAAGATATGACATCAAAATCAAATCACATGATTTGGCCAAGAAATATGATATGATCAAGTAACAAAGTCGTACATCTAAGACATTCAAAGACTTATTTATGAAAAAAGCATCCAAAATTATAAGTCGAGCATCTAGTAAAGGTACGAAATATCTCATAAATAAAACCTGAACTTTGCCAATTTATACATTTAGTTGATCATCATGTAAGAGACATGGAAGGATGGTATATGATAAGGAGATTGTGAAACCATTTAGAACACTCACATTATTGCAGTTGTTTCTCTTACTTTAATTTCGAAGTTGCTTTATAATTGAATAACTAATCCAATAAGAGTTGTCATTAATCTCATTAATATATTCAGATATATGGGCAAAGACAAATATTTCTTTATCTCAAAAAGGTCCAACAATATGACCAAAGTAAACAAGTCAAAAGGTGTGTGAGAAACCCCATAAAGAGTGAGAAAAATTTACTAACTAATTCCATTTCCAATTCTTCTGCGTATGGTGCACCTCGTTGTTAGTGCCCACGTCACCACGACCTCCTACCTCGACTTGCGTGTAGATTTCGTACTTGGTTGGTATTCAGGAGACAAGGACAATCCCAAATTGCTTTTTATTGAGTGATTTAGAAGTAAGCCTTCAAATTAATATTATTAGAGGTATCCCTAAGCTTTCAAATTGATGATAATTGACATGTCGTCCTTCCAGGGGAATGAAATTGGTAGATCTGGGTCGGATATAAGTACATCCACATTTATACTTGCATAATAATAATAATAATAAAACAGTATTTAGATTCAGATCATATTCGAACTCATTAGACTAGGTTACATTTTTCTTTATTGATAGGTTATAGGGTTAGTGATTAACATATGAAATAAGATCCAAAAGGATTTGAATCTAGAATGTGGGAACAATAATTCACACATTTCACGATTTAATCAAGTAGGTATTTCATTTAAGTTACATTTTACATTAAGAACAGCCCTCTATTGGAGGACATATATTCTGGCTAGTCGGATAATGTTGGATCACTTGGACTTTGAGTCAAGTCTTGACTCATTTTAATCCATTCAATCTCACTTCACTCCTTTATATTTGATGCATGTTTGTAAAAAACCTCTAGAATTTTTTATTTTTTTTACTTAGAGCAATTAGTCTAGTTCACCAAAATCCTAGTTTATTTTTGTGATTTAATGGTTGAAAGAGGTAAAATCTTAGGATTGAAGACTCGTTTTATTATCTTAGAAAATTTTCATTTTCAATCTATTGACATCTAAGGTAGACTATTTTTAACCTAGCCAATTAATGTTATATTTGATCTACCATGTTCAATATCTAATAGAAATCTTTAAATTTTCTATAAAAAAAATCCAAATTTTCTACTTTTTGAAAATTATATATACAAGGGTGAAGCTAGCAAACTGCCAGGGCAGTTGCCTCCACTCAAATTTTGGGTGACTATAGATACCCTTCCATTTTGGTGTTAATTTGAGATATCTCTATGTTTTCAATTGATTATTACATGGCCTCTTTGACCATGATGCCAGCCTTCCTCACCTGCCCTCCAATTTTTGACCTTTTTTAGACTAACAAAAAATGATCTAAATACCCTCATTTACAGTTTGTAAATTAAAATTTTTTTTTCTTCCTAATTAAATCATTCATCTTCAAACACTTCAAACACTTCAAACTCCATATAAAATTAATTTTAATCTATTTAACTTCGTCTTCTATTCATCATTTGGAACGATTGCCTTAATCCCTTATATAAAATCCTATAATTTTCTATCAAAAATTTCATCCTCTTTTACTTAAAAAATCTTATCTTATTATTTAGATTTGAAGGTTGAGGTAGACTAAACTTAAGGTCAAATATTAGGGTAAAATCTTTTACCAAAGATATTGAAGATGATAGGTTTCTGAAATAGATCGAATTCAAAGAATGTTTTTTGGTTTCAGGTTGACGAAAATAATGAAGGTGCTAACATAACTAGGTTAGTTAGGCACATGGAGTGTTGATCCCATGACTAGGTTCAAAACTTGTTGAACCTACTTTCATGCTTACCACTAATCCCCTAGCTTGCCTAGCCAAAAGAAATTTTTTTTTAAAGAGTAAAGAGATCATTTACACATGTTTATTGGATAAGATTGAAGTCAGGGGCACATATTGGCGTTTTGGTAGATTTTTGAGATGGTTTATGCTTTATAACTGATTATATTGCCCCTTGATTTTTTCCTTTTCTCATACACTAATGAAAAATGACCTAAATACCCTTTTCTTCAAAATCTAGCCCCCCAAAAGAATTCTAACTCTGCTCTTGTACATATAGTTATTAAAGTTTAGAAGTTGAAGAAGTAGTTAGAATCTTAAGCATGAAAACATGGTCAAAATAGGTGTTGTGAGGACATCAAGGGATTTTTTTGTAAAGGCTTAAGATGAGGGCATTTAATCCATTTATGTTACTCTCATAGAAGAAGATGTAAGTCAATGGAGCATCTCATCAGTTTGAAAACATGGGGATTTCTCTAATATTCATAAAAACGTGAAGTGAGATGTCTAAATCATCAACATGGTCAAAATAGGTGTTGTGAGGACATCAAGGGATTTCTTTTGTAAAGGCTTAAGATGAGGGCATTTAGTCCATTTATGTTAGTCTCATAGAGGAAGATGTAAGTCAATGGAGCATCTCATCAATTTTAAAACATGGGGATTCCTCTAATATTGATAAAAACGTGGAGTGAGATGTCTAAATCATCATTTTTCATGATGTAGAATAATGACAATTATAATGGGGTAATGTCTAATTTTTTAGTTCTCCATTCTTAATGGTTAGAAACATGTCTTTTGTGGGTATTGCATGTATTCAAGGGATTTCGGCGAGATATGGTGTTCTAAGAGGCCAGTTGTTTCACCTACTAGTTGGATCTATTGGTCTAGAATCCCTATTATAATAAAAAATGCTCATTATTATTTATTTACTTATTTTGAAAATATTACTAAATTTTAGAACTATATTTTGCACATCCAGCTTCTTGGGATTCCAGGAATCCAAATACATTCAAAACATAAGTTTCAATTTTACAATCCTATCCTCATTAAATTTCAGTAAGAGTTGTGACAAGGGAGTCAGTTTTTGCCAGTCCCTTTATCATTAGTCTTTCAATAATTATGATTACATCTTTATTAAATATCAATACTACGGACTATACCCTTCTTAAATTCAATAACTAAGATTATACCCTTAAATAATAAAGCTTTATTTTTATACATTCTATTTATATTATTTTATCAGTTAAGCTCACAAAAATTAGTTTAGAATTTAGTATTTTCCTTGGGAAGATAAAAAATATCAAATACTAGTTCATTTTGCTTATAAGGGTTTTCTGATCATTTTGATAAAATAAAACAACTGAAATTATTTTTACAAAAGAATAATCCCCACTTTTGCATATACTCAAATACTTCTCCAACATGGTTATCAATAAAAAGTTGGGTGTTATAGAACCACCTTATCATAAGTGGACAGCTTTCCACCTTATCACCTATATATGGTTCAACTATTTTAAATTACAGCCATTAGATCATGCATAATCAATGATCTAACCATTGTGATCTCACCATCCTATTAATAACTACCCAATAATATACCTGATCTACAATCCTCCGGTTGAAATAACCTTATCTCATCTTGGTCCTATGGCTGAAATTAACCTATCTCATCTTGATACCTATCAATCGATACTTGACATTATAGATTTCCTCACATGCATACAAGATGCACTATGCACATGGTAGTAAGGATTCTATGTATTAATAGTTTTAAGAGATATTTACGAAAACGTAGCCAACTTTTGATAAAATTACGACTCTGGCTCATTGTTCATTTTAATTACCAATGCGTGAATGGTAACGGTATTAGACATTTTAAAGCGACAATTTCACAGGTTTAAAGGGACAATCTTGCAAGTATCAAGCACTACAAGAAATGAGTTGTTACGACTCTTAACAGTGGCCTGCCCTTATAGGTCCCCACTTTCACTTTTATACGGTTGTTCTCATAATCTTCATTTCTCTCTCTTTCTCATTTTTAATTGAAATAGAGCTTCTCCTCCTAAAATGACAAAATTTCACTTAGACTAGATAACACATTTCACTCTCCTTCTTTGCAATTCCTCTTTTTTTTTTCTCTCAATTAAATTTTTTGAAATTTTCTGAAACTTTAAAATCTCCATTATTAATCCTCCTTTCCAACTCCTTCCCCTATTTCTCGAATTTCTCATAAAATATTAATGTTTCATGCTCTCCATTCTCTTTGTAGATTTATGGAATCCTATTTCGAGTTCTTCTCTCCCTTGTTTTCAACAATTATGTTCGACGATTGCTGAAGGCAAGATTAATCTGCCAGAGGATATCTTCTCCTTAAAAGTGATCTCAAAACCTGGTCTACCAAAGGTCACTACTAAAATGGACTGATATAGGGGCGTTTTTTCAATAATGATTTCAACAAATGCCTCAAATTCCATACCAACAGGGGTGGTACTTAAAGAACGCCGCATAAAGCTAATTAATAAGGGTATTTTTTTTTTTTTTTTTCATAGAAACGCCGCACAATCCATATCAACAATTTTTGGCGTCAAAATTTTCGTGGGAATTTTGCAAAAGCTTTAAAACTCCCTCACTTTCATTTTCTCTTCTCCTCTTCTCATTCTCCATCTCTCTCTCTCTCTGAAAGCAAGCTAGAGCATCTCCGTGTGACTTCACGATACCATTGCATTTTTACTTGTGAGTCTCTGTCTCTCTTTCTCTTTGTCTATCTTTCTCTCTATGAATATATATCCCTGTGTGTGGTTGAGTTACCACATCCTCTCCTCATTAATGACGGATTGGTGAGGAATGAGAGTTGAATAGTTTGATTTTACTTTTCATGTATGAAAAATCATTGAGTTTTAGTTGATTTTCTTTAGATTACAAGTTTGTAATGATAGATATTCTTACAAGTTCAAGAAATTAGTTTGTTTAGGGTTTGGGTTTGAAGTTAAAGCCCATTTTTCCTTATATTTTTATTGGCTATTATTATCTATTAGATTTGATTTTGTGAATTTGTAGTTCAGATTTTATTTTAATAAGTTCCATTAGATGAATGATACTCTTCTGAATTAATTTCAAGGAACATAACCTAATTTTAGAACACATTGATAAGTTATGAAGAATTAGAGAATTAAAACTTTTTTAAGTTGGGTGTTTCTGTAGACACCCCATTTTTACATTCGCCTGATTAATCAACTCGTCAACCTGATTGCAACGGTTCCCAATGATGGATGATTATTCCATTGTTATATTTTGGTGTTAGATATGTTTCAAAAATTTGGATGAGGTATCTTAAATTAACAAAACTATAAAAATCACTCTACGCTAGGAAAATATAACTCAAAAAATATAGAAATCATCATCTTCCAGACAAAAAGAAGTTTTACGATAAAAATCACTAAAAAATGATCAAATTACCAAAATACCCCTAACCTCAAAACATCCGTAGAGCCTACATTACGCTTAGGAAAACCCTTGCAAACATAAAAAAAAAAAAATCGAAAACAAATAAACCATTTCGTCAATTTTCACAAAATTTGATAAAATTATGAAAATACTCCTTATAAAGTTCAAGACCATTTCACACAAAAAAATTTAGAAATGACACAAACCAATATTTTCATTGAATTCCTTACAAAAAATCGATTCCAAAACATCCTGGAATATTGAAAAATGACTTAAAACGCAAAAGGTTCTCTCTGAGGGCAAAATGGTTATTTTATAATTTTAATAATTAAAAATTTCAAAATTAATAATTCAAATATTAATTAATGTAAAGTGAAATTCTAATTAAAATTCAAGTCAATCAAATAAGAGTTAAGTCAAAATCTTAAAGTCAAGTCAATCAAGTAAGACTTAAGTCAAAATCGTAAAGTCAAGTCAATTAAGTAAGACTTAAGTCAAAATCTTAAAGTCAAGTCAATTAAGTGAGACTTAAGTCAAAACTTTAAATCAATCTAATAAGATCAAAGTCAAAATTCTAATAAAATTCTAATTAAACTCTAAAACTATCTAAAAGAAACCTAATTAAACTCTAAAACTATATAAAAGAAACCTAATTAAATTCTAAAACTATTTAATAGAATTCTAATTAAACTATAAAACTATCTAATGTAATTCTAATTAAATACTAACTCTGTTTAAAAATAATTCTAATTAAACATTAACTCTATCTAAAAAGTACTTAAAAAAATCTATAAATAAGGGTCCCTACAACTTATTTTTGTATCAAAAAATAAATCCTAAGAAAAGTAGGTCAAAAAACTTCCTTAGCCTCCCATAAACCCTAATTTTGAAGTCCTAAATCCTTACCTAACATCCATACCCCAACTTTAGCTCAAAAAATACTTAGAAACCCCTCAAAAACATCCATAAATCCATAAACAAATCAGAAATATTCAAATCTAAGAAGGAAGTACTTCGTCTTGGAGATCTGAAACAAATCTGGTGACAGAACAATGCGAGGAGTACTATATGAGGAGCTGTTATATCAGATCTGAGGGAATAAAACTATTGCGTTGCAAAGGTAAATTTTTTATTTTATTTTTTATTATTATTTAGGTCTTTTTAGCAATGTAATCATTTTTGAGAATTAGTAGAGACCGGCGTTTGCCAGGCGGGGTTGGTGCCTAACACCTTTCAACCTCGTAATGTGATCTCCGGACTCAGTATTTCTTTAATAGATTAGTTGTTTGTTTATCTGTTTTGAGTCAATGTTTAGTTCCTAGACCATAATAACTAGGTGGTGACTCCCAAACCTCAAAAATCAAAAGCAGATCCGTGCACCCAGCGAATCGAGGGCGCTTTCAGTGGCGACTCTACTAGAAAAGTTTTTGAGGATCAAACTTGAAAAATCCCAAATATTCATGGATTGCCCAAATAGATTTATTTTTGTTTTGTTTTGTTTATTTGTTTATTTATTCATTTTTATTTTATTTTTAGTTTTTTTTGGCATCATTCGATTGGATTTTGAATATATTATTTTCTGTGGTGCAATCGGGGTCACCGTGGGTGATCCATAATAATTTTAAATTTCTAAAATTTGAGGATGAAATGATGATTTGATTGTCTAATTGGCATTAAAGTTTGGGTATTCTTTGTGGCCCTGATCAAAGGACACTTTTGAAGACCCCAAAACAATCTTTTGAAAGAAAATAATGAGGTAAGAGGGAATAGTGCTGTTAGATATACAATTTGTGAATCTGTAGGTGCTGTTAAAATAAGAAAAATATATAAAAAAAAGGTAAAAAGAAATTTTGGAATTCACAAGGTTTCCCTTTTCATTTTATTTTATATTATTATTTTTTTCTTATTCTTATCAATTTTTATTGGTCTGTCTCCAAAGAATTTCAATTTAAACTTTAGAAATCAGTGGCAGCGGAAAAAATGGCTTTTCACACTCTTATCTGCGGCCTTCCTCTCTTTACTGTTCTTCCTCTCTTCAATCTCTGGATTAATAACTTCTTCGTCTTTCACTACCAATCGTTCATTCCCTTCACTCATCCGTTAAGATTCCTTGTACCCCCTACCTTCGTTTACTACTTATCTAGTGGTAGAGGCGATAAGGATCAGATTATACGATTGTTGCTTGCAATCCACCATCCTCGAAATCGTTATGTTCTACATCTTGGATCCGATACTTTTGATGAAGAACAGACCCGATTGGCTGTAGTGGTATATTCCATTCCCGTTATCTATTATTATGGTAATGTTGATGTTTTGGGAAATCGGATCCTGTTACTTATGTGGGATTTTCGAATATTGCTGCCATACTTAATGCAGCTTCGATCCTTTTGAGGGTTGATGATGGTTGGGATTGGTTTATTACTTTGAATGCTGTGGATTATCCCCTCATTACTCAGGATGATTTGTTGCATGTGTTCTCTTTTGTGGGGAGGAACCTCAATTTCATTGATTACACAAATGACCTCGGGTGGAAAGAGTGTCAGATAGTCCAACCAATTGTAGTTGACCCAAGGCTTTCAGCTTTCTCATGGGCTTTACATTGGAACAATTACATTATGCTATTTTGTTTCAGTTCTTGTCCTATCAGTGAAATCTTGTTTTTTTATTGCAAATTCTTAAATTGAGGTTGGGGCTTCAACTTCCTCAGCAAGGCAGAAGCTCCATTTGAAGAAACCATGGGGAATGCTCATTCTGTTCTTATCTTTACTAGTATTTGCATTTGGCCGTATTGTGGTTGCTTATCAAATGAGCTGCATAGCACGGAAAAAGTTCATGTTTCATTAGGCTGACCCAGAAGCAGTTTTTTTCTGCATGGGTATATTTTCTGGTTACCAGAAGGTCCCACAATCTCTCACTCCTTTTGCTGGGAGAACCCTTAAAAGTTAAATATGAACATACTGTTGGGGGCAACAACATCATTTTTTGGACTTACTAGCAACCCCTTATTTGTTACATCGGTGTTAAGGAGAGATTTTTATTATTATTTCTTTTTATTTATCACACCAACTTTTTCCTATGGCGCACCATAATTGGATGTGTATTAATTTTGTTTTGATTGTAAAAGTATAAGTTAGTGTGGCAATAGAATTTTATTGGGTAGTTTCTTTAGGTTTCTTTAATAGTTAGTAGTAGTTTTTTTTTCTAAAAAAAAAATCGATTTGTTTAATTTGGTTTAGTAATAGTTAATAATAGGTTTCTTCAATTTCTTTTCTTTTATAAATTTTTTTTTCTTAAAATTTTTTTTTCTTTAAAATCAATTTGTTTAAAAAAAGAAAAAAAGAAAAAGAAAAAAGAGTCATCTCCCCATTTTAACAAATATCATCTTATTCTTGATTCAATATTCATTAAAGTGTTGATTTATTTTGGATCACCCAAAAACGATCCTTGATTGGACCATGGATAATATATATATATATATATAATATATATATATATATATATATATATATATATTATATATATATATATATATATATATATATATATATATATATGCCTGTTTCAATGTTGGATATGATTGATTATTTTTGATATCCTGATTGATTGCCTATCTACTATACCATGATCTTTACATATATATTTTTGATGTGTTTGCTTTGATCTTAATTTCGATGTGATGGGATTTGTATTGTTTTGATTAATATATGTGATATCCTTGTTTGTATAGTTTGATATGGCCCACGAACCCATTTATTTGAAAAAAGGCCCTGGGCACACCCCACCCTGTTTTGCACACACCACTGGCACGTTTATTGCTTTTCACTCTTGCATGTCCCATATAGCCAACGTGGCACTAGTGCGTGGCCTGATCTTTTCGGAGATGCGACGTCATTCATGAAAATCACAACTCCAGTCACGTACCTTAGAGTATATAAAATTAGGGCATCAATACCATTTGATCAGGTGACTCTAAAAGGTATATTGATGCACCCAGGCTGGAGCGACTTGAGCCTTTGACCTATTGTAAATCGCACAGTCACATGTCCTGATTGCCAACATAATACTACTACGTACCGTCTGATTGAGTACGCTCGAGGGGTATATAGGTGCACTTGGGCAATGGTGGCCAGATAATTGCATTGCACGTAGTAAACCTAGAGTCTAGAAGCCTTCCTATAGGTCATGACCTGAACTGACTATTGGTATTCCTGGGTTACTCTATTTAATCCAACCAACATGTAAGTGGGTGGACTGATCCAGACTGTTCAAACTAAACCAACTATATCGATCCAACCCAATCGGTGAAATATACCGATTAATTTGAACCAATTAAACCAGTTAGCCCAATTGATAAATGGATCAAACTGATCAATACCAAATCAGTTGGACTAATTGGTTTCACTTTTAAAGATCTAGACCACTTTATATAAAAAGATTCGATCTTAAGATCAAATTAATTGTCTGATCAAAGGTTCAATCCCAATCAGGGGTAGACCCGCGTCTAATCTTTTTCACTTTCTTGGTCAGTATAGATTTATAGTGCATTTGGATTCGATATTTCCCACCGGACTTGGGCTAATCTATATCGAAACTTTAATCATGTGGTTAAGAGTCAAATCTTTAGAGTCAACGGTTAACCTTGGTTTACTTTCAATCAGGTAATAATTGCTCTTAAACGTTCTAAACCACCATCTATACCACTTTGGGTCTGTGAAAAAAGTCGTATTTCCAGAGTATCATTATCAAGTCCAAGTAGTCAACCCTCACCACAAAAAGAAACAAGTACAATGGATGAAGCAATGCTCTGTCAAATTTTAGAATCTTTTCAAGAAAAAATTATCACTTCTATCCAGACACAAATTGAAGCCCTGAAGACTGAAAAGGAAAAAGATAAAGCTATAGAACCTCAAGATATGTTTGACCTCATCGAAAACTAAGAAGATAATCAATTACACGTCGATCCTGTCTTACTTCATCGAATAACTCAGGTTGAAACTGCTTTGAAGAACATCAAAGATCTCGATGATCTTACTTTTGGATTAGGGGCAATGACGTTATTTCTCATGGTCCATCTGCCAGAGAAGTTCATGATGCCAGACATGGAGAAGTTTGATGGGATTGGATGCCCTACGACTCACTTAAAAGTATATGTCGACATAATACAATCTCAGGATTTGAGTGAGGAACAGATGACACAATTGTTTCAAAGAACCTTTACAGGTCCTGTCTTACGCTGGCTAATGTCATTGGATTCATCTCGGGTAAGAACACGGTATGAATTGGTGAATGAGTTTATTGGTCAGTATTCATTCAACACGGATATTGAACTCACAAGAAGAGACCTAGAAACTACTAAATAGAAGCCCGAAGAAACTTTCATTGAGTTCATTGCTTGATAGAGAGCTAAAGTCGCTCAATTGTGGGATCAACCTCAAGAGAAGGAATAAGTCAAGATCATCATTAGGAATCTCACTCGAAATTATGCCAAGTACTTAATGCCTCAGTACCTTCCCACTTTTCAATCCTTCCTTGAGGCTGAAAATCAAGTTGAGAATGCCTACTCTTCGAGACTTTTTGATAACCTATCTGAGTCAAAACTTAAACATTTCAAACCTAATGTCAATTCCTTACAAGTGGTCAACACCTCTTTCGCACTATCTCCTCAAGTTACTCAGCCCTCAAAAGTTAAGTCTAGGAAATAATTTGTCAATCTTGGAATGTCCCTTAGTGTTGCTTGTCAAAAATTGATGAAAAGGGGATTGCTGACACCTTTACAACCTAAGCCTTTGTCTAATCCTTTTCCTCCAAAAATGGATAATGGGCAATTCTATGAATTCCATCAGATGCTTGGTCATGTTCTTGATAGGTGTATTACTCTCCGTCATGTTATCCAAGACTTGATTGAATAAGGAAATATCACCATACCCGCTCCTACCGCACCAAATGTTAAAACTAATCATTTACCTACCTTTCAAAATCAACCTCCCCCTACTTTGAACCTGATATCCCTATTCAAATCCGAGTCGATTGACCCAATTTCCTTCATTTATTCAGTCGATCCTAACAGTGTACCCCTACCATGCCGAGATGATCATAGAGAGATTATTGAAGCAACGGGTTGTCCAGCATATGACAGGCTTGATCAGAATATGAAAATATAGTAAAAGTAGGCAAGTTTAAGCATCCATCGAAGATAACTGAAGTGGCATAGACCCTAAAATTGTGTCCCTTCATTCAGAATGATGTCGTCTTTTTAAGTTTTTTTAGCTTCAGTTGCGTCAGTCTTTGAGTTTAGATAGTCATTTTTAATTTTGGGCTTTAGTCAGGTTTGTCAGTCTATGTTCTTTTTTATTCTAATAAATAAAGAAGCTTTTGATTATCATGTGTGCAATAATGATGTGAATATTAAATCTAGCATGAGAAATGACTTAAAGCTCACTAATCAAATTTGATAAATAGTAGAATTAAAGAGTACACTCAAAAAAAGTAAATGGGTATTATAGTATCCTCAGGAAAACATGAGAGAATAATAAACTTACTTGAGAAATTCAATAACTCCTACATGATCTCAAGAGGATAGATTGTACCAAAATAGATCAAGGTATAAAGTCAAGGGTGAACTTCAAGATCAAAGATTATTGATCAAGAATGATGTAGTTGAAACCATTACAAATGTGCCAAAACCCATAAGAAGGGATCCATCATTTTTTTCACTCAAAGAAAAGAGTTATCATTCACAAAATAACATAAGATTTTCTTCGAAGTTTGGAAATGGTTGAATGAGTCAATGTCAAATATAAAGAACTTAATCTCACTCAGCTTCGTAAAAGAAGACTAAAGATTACTCCTTCTTAAAAGAAAACTAAAGATTGCTCCTTCTCAGAAAAAGACTGAAGATTAACCCTTCTCAGAAGAAGATTGAAGATTATTTTTTCTCAAAAGAAGACCTTTCTCGATAGAGCAATTAAGATATCGAGTTCCTAGAACCTTGACTAAATCAATTAACATTTTACCAAAGGAGACCTCCTTTGGTCAAACCATTTTCTTGTCTTACCAAGAAGAAGATAACCTTCTTTAGCCCCTCATAGCCTTTAAAAAAAATCAATAGCCTCTTCTTTCTAAATCATACCAACCAACATTGAGAGGGAACCTTAGTATGAACTACGTTTTGACCTGATCTCAAAAGAAAAAAAGAAATATTTGGGGTACGTAGGCAACCTGAGAAGTTACTTCAGGCTCGATCACGCAAAGAATAAGTGTATTCTCTTAAGAAAAGTGTCATCAAAATGAAAAATCCCCTATTGAAAGATTCAAAAGCAAAGAACGCCAAACTAGGGGCATTAGAAAAAAGAATCAAAAGAATTGATAAAAAGAAGAGAATGCCAAACTAGGGGCATTAGAAAAAAAGTGAAAAGAATTTACAGAAAAGAATGACAAAAAAAGATAATATTAGACTAGGGGCATTTTGAAAAATCGAGCCTTTTACCTTTTCTTTCTAAACCAAGTCCTAAGCCCACCTATTAAGTCATCCTAAATGTTAATTGACTCGGTTAAGGTGTAGGGAACCAAGAAGCTATCGAATTGAATTTTCAAGATTATCGAGAAAAAAAGAGAAGCCCGTTAAGTCGAAAATATAAAAAGATGACTTAGGCAAAAGTTATGGTATAACCATAAAAAAGAAAGCCTGCTAGATTGAAAGTTGGAAAGACGACTTAGACAAAAATCAAGGCATTTTTAGAAAAAGTAAAGAAAAATCCGCTAGGTTGAAAACTTGGAAAGGCAACCTAAGCAAATATTAGGACATCATGAAATGGGAAGAAAGGTCCCATCAAGAAGAAAAATTAAGAATGAAGCTTGTGTAGAAACTATGAAATGTAGAACCATTTAAGCCACAACATTTGTTTTTCAGTCAAGAGCTCACATCCAATGAAGAGAATGTTGATGTCGAAAAAATCAGAAGTCATCTTGAACATTGTAAGATCTTCAAGAGTATGTTTACTTGTTCAAGTGTTTGCTAGTGGAAGATATAGAATCATCAACTATTTTGAAGAGAAAGATCTTCTATTCTAATATTTATTAAGATTTTTTAAGTCCAACTCAAGCATTTTTCAAAAGAAATTCGAAAGAAAATGATCAATCCCTTATTGCACATATGATAATTTTAAGAGTCTTAAATTTAAGGGAATGTCAATTCTTCTATCTGTCATACATCAGAGTCTATATTTTTTAAGCATAATCCATTTCATCAGTCTCGTAGTCAAGTTCCAGTTAAAGCTAACCTTGAAACTAGTGGCATTTTTGAAAGTCATTTAATTTCAAAGTTTTGTTCTTAATTACATGATAAAAAGGAAAATCTTACTTAAAAGTCCGTTGAAGTCCAATGATAATTAGGAATCCAGATGCATGATAAGCCAATAAAGGTCCAATCTCCCGATCTTTGAGCTCGATAATACCAAGTCTTTAATTAATCCAAGCTCGAGAAACGTGGCTTAGTAAGTTCGAGTCCGAGAAATGGGACTCCAAATTTTTTTGAATCATAGAATGAATTAACAGGATTGTTTAAGTTCCTGTAAGCCTTAGCCTGAGAAGCATGACTTAGTAAGTTCGAGTCTGAGAAACGAGACTCCAACTTTTTTGAATCATAGAAAGAATTAATAGGATTGTTTAAGTTCCTATAAATCTAAGCCCAAGAAACGTGGCTTAGTAAGTTCAAGTTTGAGAAACGAGACTCCAACTTTTTTTGAATCATAGAATGAATTAACAGGATTATTTAAAATTCCTGTAAATCTTAGCCCAAGAAACGTGACTTAGTAAGTTCAAGTCTGAGAAACGAGACTCCAACTTTTTTTGAATCATAGAATGAATTAACATGATTGTTTAAAGTTCCTGTAAATCTTAGCCCAAGAAATGAGACTCCAACTTTTTTTGAATCATAAAATGAATTAACAAGATTGTTTAAAGTTCCTGTAAATCTTAGCCCATGAAACGTGACTTAGTAAGTTCGAGTCCGAGAAATGAGACTCTAATTTTTTTTTAATCATAGAATGAATTAACAGGATTATTTAAGTTCCTGTAAATCTTAGTCCGAGAAACGAGACTCCAACTTTTTTTGAATCATAGAATAAATTAACATGATTGTTTAAGTTCCTGTAAATCTTAGCCCAAGAAATGAGACTCCAACTTTTTTTGAATCATAAAATGAATTAACAAGATTATTTAAGTTCCTGTAAATCTTAGCCCAAGAAACGTGACTTAGTAAGTTCAAGTCTGAGAAACGAGACTTTAATTTTTTTTTAATCATAGAATGAATTAACAGGATTATTTAAGTTCCTGTAAATCTTAGTCCGAGAAATGAGACTCCAACTTTTTTTGAATCATAGAATGAATTAACATGATTGTTTAAATTCCTGTAAACCTTAACCTGAGAAGCGTGGCTCTAATAAGTCAAGTTCGAGAGACGAGACTCCAACTTTTTTGATTCATAGAAAGGATTAACAGGATTGTTTAAGTTCCTTAGCCCGAGAAGCGTGGCTACAATAGGCTCGAGTCCGATAAACGAGACTCAAACTTTTTCGAACTTTAAAAAAAATTTCAAATAGGATTTAACGAAGTTCCTACAATGTTATAACTCCAATTATCTCATTGTTCAACCTTGCCATGATTATTTTCGTTGCATAAGCACATTTCAATTTTGAATCATTATTGTCACTGAGAGAAAATCTCTAAGACCTGACACATTTTTACTCAATAAGCATCACACCATTACACACACGTGCACTTATACATTAGTTAGGGAGAATTTTCTAAAATTTGAGGATTTGACATCGTCAGTGAGAGTTCAAGCTCGAGGATATGATAGCCTTTTAGTTCGGAAAAAGTTTTACCCTCAAGGATCCGAACGCCCCGACGAATTGCTAAATATAGCTGTAAAATGAATTGTCATTAGCTTTGACATTCGGATATCGCACTATCTATCAAATAGATTTACTATCTAGTTTGCTTCAATCCTCTGCCAAAGAGGGGCATCTGTAGACACCCCATTTTTGTATTCGCCTGATTAATCAACTCGTCAACCTAATTGCAACGGTTCCCAATGATGGATGATTGTTCCATTGCTATATTTTGTTGTTAAATATGTTTCAGAAATTCAGATGAGGTATCTCAAATTAACAAAATCATAGAAATCGCGGTACGCTAGGAAAATATAACTCCAAAAACATAGAAATCATCACCTTGCAGACAAAAAGAAATTTTACGATAAAAATCACTAAAAAATGATCAAAATATCAAAATACCCCTAACCTCAAAACATCCCTAATGCCTACATTACATATAGGAAAACCCTTTCAAATATAAAAAGTGACAAATCGAAATCAAATAAATTATTTCGCCAATTTTCATAAAATTTGATATAATTACGAAAATACCCCTCATAAAGTTCACGACCATTACACACAATTTTTTTTTATAAATGATACAAACTAATATTTTTATTAAATTTCTTACGAAAAATCGATTCCAAAACATCTTGGAACATTGAAAAACGACTTAAAACGTAAAAAGTACTTTCCGAGGGTAAAACGATAATTTTACAATTTTAATAATTAAAAATTTTGAAATTAATAATTCAAACATTAATTAATGTAAAGTGTAATCCTAATTAAAATTCAAGTCAATCAAGTAAGACTTAAGTCAAAATCTTAAAGTCAAGTCAATTAAGCAAGACTTTAGTCAAAACCCTAAATTCAAGTCAATCAAGTAAGACTTAAGTCAAAATCCTAAATCAATCTAATAAGACCAAAGTCAAAACCCTAATAGAATTCTAATTAAACTAAAAAATTATCTAAAATAATTCTAATTAAACTCTAAAACTATATAAAAGAAACCTAATTAAACTCTAAAACTATTTAAAAGAAACCTAATTAAATTATAAAACTACTTAATAGAATTCTAATTAAACTATAAAACTATCTAATGTAATTATAATTAAATACTAACTCTATTTAAAAATAATTATAATTAAATACTAACTCTATTTAAAGTAATTCTAATTAAATACTAACTCTATCTAAAGAACACTTTAAAAAATCTATAAATATGGGTCCCTACAATTTATTTTTGTATCAAAAAATAAACCCTAAGAAAAGTAGGTCAAAAAGCTTCCCTAGCCTCCCATAAATCCTAATTTTGAAGTCCTAACTCCTTACCTAACATCCATACCCCAACTTTAGCTCACAAAACACTTAGAAACCCCTAAAAAACACTCAGAAATTCATAAAAAATAAAAAATATTCAAATATAAGAAGGAGGTAGAACGAAACGAATCCGGTGACTGAACAAAGCGAGGAATACTATACGGAGAGCTGTTCTATCAGATCTGAGGGAACAAAATCGTTGCGTTACAAAGGTAAATATTTTTATTTTATTATTATTATTATTATTTAGATCTTTTTAGCAATGTAATCATTTTTAAAAATTAGTAGAGACCAGCGTTTGTCGGGCGAAGTTGGTGCCTAACACCTTCCAACCCCGTAGTGTGATCTTCAGACTCAGTATTTCTTTAGTAGATTAGTTGTTTGTTTATCAGTTTCGAGTCAATGTTCGGTTCCTAAACCGTAATAACTAGGTGGCGACTCCCAAATCTCAAAAATCAAAAGCGGATCTGTGTACCCAGCGAATCGAGGGCGCTTTCAATTTTAAGCATATAATGTTAAAAATTAATTACTTGGTGAATACATAATAAACATAACATGGAGATTTTCAATTTTTACAAAGAGGAAATGAGATTGAGAGATTGCAACTCTAGTTTTCATAAAATATAATAATAAAAATAGCAGAAGGATATCATAATCGCTCATTGATGTAAGCAATATTGCCCAAACCACATAAATTCTGCATAGTTCTCTCTTTATTTTTATTTTTATTTTTAATTGTTATCATTGCCTTACTCCCATTTCTACACTGGTGAAGTTATTAAGGCCTCTCTTTGATGTTGGTTACTTATCATCTTTGTTATCCATCAATGTTTAAAATTGTAAGGGTTGAAATATTGTATAACTCTATGTCAGTTTTAATTTAAATATTTTTCCTCAACTTTCTAGGTGAAAATCAAGTAAGTTCATTGGGATTCTTGTGCATTCTATCTCTCTTGTACTTGCAAGTATCCTTTAGACTTTAATTGAGATATGTTCAAATTCTTGATTATGTTATATTATTTATTGATCTTGATTGTGCCACTTATGGAGATTTTCATTCTCATTTATTAATTTCTTTGGAGACAGTAAAAATATGATCTTGTACATTATATCCACTTTCCAAATCTTTTTTCATGCTTGTATCTACATGTGCCTTTCTAGCTTTAGTTGAGATATGTGGTACTCTTGCAAATTGCCGTTTCAGTGTTTAAAATGTTTGTTAGTAGTGTATTTATTTTACTCATAGTTCACATGTATATAAGTAAAATGTGCTTAAGCTATTCTTTACTTTTGGGTTTGTGCACAAAATTGCCACATTGGAGAAAGTTGCTAGTTTTCAGGTCACACATCTACACTCTGAAGTTCCATTGTGAAAATTCTTGAAATAAAATCTAATCATTTTTCGTAATGTTATGGCATGACACATTTTTTGTTTGGCAGGCACTAATCCAATTGAGTGATTATGATTTTATGGAGAATGTTTCTTTGCACCGTACTTTATTTTATTTATTTTTTACTTTATATCCACTTTTTCAAAATGTAGATATTCATTAATGACTTTTTTTTTTTCATTTTATTTTCTTCGTTCAAAATTGAAATTCCTTTATTACTTATTTTTGCGATTTCATTTATGTCCCCTATTTCTCTTTATTCTTTTGGTTGTTTACTGATTTCTATACACCATTTGTATTATCTGGACTCACCATGCTCTGTTTTCATAATTACTAAAGAAGGGAAAGATGATATTTTCATACATTACTAAAGAAAGATAAGTGAACCATCTCTCTCACCATTTGAATTAATTTGATTTTTTTGTACCATTTATTCTTTTCATTTTCATATACTTTTGGTGCTTTTGTTCCTTTCTTTGGAAAGATGTTGATAACATCCATTTTCATCCAAATTTTCTATATAGTGAGTTTATAATCATTATATCACCTTAATGGCCATTTTCTAAGCCTTACTATGCTCCAAGTTTCATAATTTTTTTTTAAAATCGCTATATGGGGATTTCACATATCGCTATGTAGAAATCGTTATGTGTAATATTTGTGCAATTGTTATATAGTGATTCTTGCTATGCTTTCTATTTTATACCCACGTTTCTTTACTTATATTGGTGTCTTTGTTATCATGATCTTTTAACGTATATCTCATTCTCCCTTTTGTTTTTCTCTTATCATTTTATGACTCTATTTGGTGAATGATCGAGTAACACCCTACATTATATTTTGGAAAAATATTATCATGCGAGTGATGTACAATATGCGACTATTTTGATTACAATTCATTTATTTTAATGACTTACTCGAAATATTTGGATTATTGATTTAATTTTTTTTCATATGTCATGTTGCAGTTTTGACTAAATATTTTATCTATTTTCAAAATCTTAATGACTAGAATGTATTCTTTTTTACCGAAATATAGAAATTTTTTTCAAATTTCCTGCATGTATGATATATATATTTTTTTCAAATTCTAAGGCAATGCTCGAGTATATGACTATCTAGTAGAATTAATTAGTGAGATGGCTAACGCAAAAACTAACAGAGCAGCCGAATAAGGATGGGTTACGGATGTTCTTAGAGACATGATTTGAAAATGGATAATAGAAGAAAGGAATAAGGAATAAAGGAAAAGAAGTCGCACAAATAAGAGATCATGCTTCTACTTCTAAGGTACTAATAACCGATAAAAGAATTGATGATGATATTCTAGAGGAAGATAGAGCTTTGAAAGCACAGTTGGTCATAGAAAGAGAATGGGAATCTTTTGAACTTTCGAAATATCAGGAATATTCAATTGAAAGGTAACTTCAAAATGGTTTTTCTTTAAACAATATGGTTGATTTTAGAAATGTGATGCAAATTATGATGAAATACATAGTAAGTTTAGAGAAATAAGAAGGAGAGAATCACCAAAGGGTGTTTCGAAGAGAAATCCTTCTACATCCCTTTCTGAAGAAGTTTATTTCTCCAATTTTTCCTCAACACAACAAATCCATTGCTTCTAATGGACACCGAGGGGTGTTTCGACAAAGGGATTGGGATGGAGAGAGATGATCTGAGTTGGATGAAGAGAGAATGAAAGAAAATCAATGAAAATTGATATTAGATTTTGGGAGATTGACATACCCTTCTATAATTCGATCGTGGATTGTTCGGTGTTATTTCTAGATGAACAATTGGAGAGCATAGAACAGAAGAAGATAGATTGGAGATGTATCTATTTTCGATGTATAAATGTTACAACAAAATAACAATTTGAGTCTTCTCTTGCGATGAGAAGGATTTGACTGAAACGAAAATCTAGAAAGAGAAAAGTTCACTATCAGCCTTTATAACAAGGGATTTTTCCATGCCTATGGATACGGTGGTTTTTTTGGTTCTAGGTTGACTAACTAGGATGACGGCTTGACTAGTGACTTTTCCTTCTTTGATCATCTGGAAGATGACGCTAGTGGCTTTGCGAATAGGTGCTTGATCCAGTATTCCTTTGAAAAGAGTTGAGGATTTAGGAATAAGTTCAAGCTGAGTCCATGTATGTGAAAGTGAGCTTTTATGTGCTCTATTCGGGTTAGATCTCAAGTCTTTGAGAGTTTTAGCTCCGTCATTGTTCTTTGTTACAGCTTATTTCAGTAGAGAGGGAGAGAGACTGTCAAGTTTTTTGGTTTTCTCCCCAAAGTCATCATCATCATTATCATCATCATCATCATCATCTATCATTTGGACTTGAAAGGAATCGCCCTGATCATCATCTAATGGTATATTGCATCTAGTATTGCACCAATGAAATGTCCTACCTAGGAAATCCAATGGTCATTCCAAACATAGTCTTGGTTGTAGATGATGGCTCGAGACTACTAGTTGGGTTGATACATGTTCCTACTATGGGAATGGGCAAAGATGGCAAGATCCATCCATCATAACATCAATAACCCTAATTCCAAATAAAAATCAAACCTATTTGGTAAGATTAATCTGTTTTAGAAACTTTTGTGGACTCTTTCGATAAACTCCAACGTATCGAAGAGTCGCATCAACAACATCGTTTCGATTGGTTTGAAGGCGCAGAAATTGGAGGAGATGCCATTAATAGACTTGTAGAAACTTTTTTTTTTTTGATTCTTTGAGTTGGAGGGACCCTAGAGGTGTCACCAAAATGTAGAGGGCATAAATGGAGGACAAGGTCTTTAAGTGATGTGAATGGAGATGATCATAATCATAGGGAAGATGGTGGCTCCTCAGATTAAAGGGGAAGCCCTTGAGCAAGAGGAAAAGTTTTCTTCAAGAGAAAACATATGATAGAGAGTCCCAAATTATGATTCCAACTCTTTCTTTGTTGTCCTAGACTCTTATTTATAGGAAAAACCCCTTGACTGTAATATTTTGTTATAAATTAATTAAGATCACTTAAATGCTCTCAAGATTTATTTTGCACCGTCTACAATGTGTTACATGCGTATGTGAATGTTTTTGCCCGAAATTACGATGAGATGCCTAGATTACCATTAGACATTGCAATGCATAAATTAGCAATTTATCCTCACTTCAGACTAGACAAGCAAGTGCACTAGAAGTTCAGACACAAGTTGGAAATATAAATTTATTAAAATAATTATTTTTATAATTTTTTAATATAAATTTAGTATATATATATATATAGTGTAATTATATATTTGTTAAGATATTCTGCTATCTTTTTGTGCATTATAGGTGCATTATCAATATTAAGGGTATTATGATCATTTTATAAGAATCCAGCAATAAAAAGCTGTCAAATGAACATCAATTTCTGACTTATGTACTTCTGTAACGAACAAGCTTCTGTTGGATATGGCTTTTCAGGATTTGGGCTTTTACTTCTTCTAGAAGCCAGCTTCTGGAGCTGGAGCTGGCTTCTGTAAAGAACAGGCCCTTAGTTTTATGGATGATTACAATGGCTACAACAAAATAAAGATGACACCAAATATGTAGTGAATACAACTTTCAGACCTCTTATGGGAGTATATTTTTATACAGTGAGGCTTTTTGGGTTAAAGAATACTGAGACTACATATCAACAATCTATGACAGTAAAATTGTGATATGTTACACAGTACGGTAGAAGACTATGTAGATGACATTGTCGTGCAATTAGAAGCTTGCCCGGATCATGTAACAATTCTAAAGCGAGTACTAGAAAGATGTCGTGAAAATATTTGAAATGAATCCATTGAAATGTGCTTTTATAATAACTATTGAAAAATTCTAGGATAATGGTTGAATACAAGAGAATAGAAACTGGCCCAACAAAGCTCAAAGACATCCAAGAAATGCCTCAATGACTTCTGTTAAGCAAATAAAAATCATCATTGGGAAAATCTCATATATCCGTCGATTCATATCTAACTTCTCTAACAAGGATTTGCCTATAATTCATATTTTAAAGAAAGATACAACTTTTACATGGAATGGCGGTTGTCAAGGGGAGTTAGATTGAATTAAGGAAGAATTTCTAAAATCACTAACTCTGACGTCTCCCATGGAAGGAAAACCTCTGTTATTGTATTTGTCTTCCAGTAATAATGCAATGGGTGTTTTGCTAGCTCAAGAGGATAATGTGATCAACAAACCAATTTATTATCTTAGCAAAGTACTTCTCGTAGCAAAAAAGAGATTCACATTGTGGACATGAGATTTTCATTTTCGAAGATCTTTTCTACTTGGATTTGGAGTCACCACCATTCTTTGTTTGGAAAAAGGGTGTGAATGGGCACCCGAAAAGTAATTTGTTAAAAATAATTTTGTTAGTGACTCTCGTACGGATAAGATCCATTGGTCTATCTTAGATCTATGTAAAGGGGTCCATATTAGAGTGTGGGGAAGGTATTAGGCACCCTATTCCCTCCACCATTAGTGCAAAACTTGGATTCGATTGATTTGAAAAATAAAAATGAAAAGTAAAAAAAATATTCGATTTGTTCCTTCGAGTGTGAGTGACTTTCATTTCGATTTAAACCATTGAAGGTTTCCTTATATAAGTAAGGGGTCCTTCTATTGTTCAAACCTTCGGGTAATTTTTAAAAGTGTAGACTTTTTAATGAAGGGCCCATTTCCATAGGTAAAGGGCCCAAGGCCTTAGTTTCAAACCTTTTGTGATATGTGCATAAGTGTAGGGAGAATGGGAAAAGTAGAAGAGAGGAAATTAGATGAGAGGGATATTATTTATTTCTTTTTAGTCCAATCCTACCTTGTTATTTTTTCTCTTTGAATTTCTTTTGGGCCTTCAAGTGATGAGCTACTTTGCCTAAATCTTCAATATATAATATTTGATAGATAATTGAGAGAAGGTGATGTTTGACTTGAGAGTGAGTTGAAAAAGAAATGAGAGTTAAGAGAGTAATTTTTTAAATCAAGTCTTGGGGATTCAAGTATGGGGGAGATTGTGTTGAGAATGAGAGGTATATGATTTTAAAATTTACTTTTAAGGGTAGAATGGGGTGAAACGATGAAAAAATGATAGAATGATTTGAAGTTTATGATAGGGGTGTGTGTAATTAAGGGTGGTGGAAGGGTATTTATGGAATTGGGTGTAAGTAGGTCATTTGTGACCTAAATAGGTTGGATCCTTCAACCCATTTGGGTTGAGTACTAGGTAGGTGAAAGGGAGTGGTGTTTGGTTGAGAGAATGAGTTATGTAAGGGATTAGGTAGTTAGGTTTTGAGAGGGTGAATGATGTGGTGACATGTGTCTAAAAGGTGTGGAGATGGAGTATTTAGATGAGTTGATTGGGGAGAAGGGGTGTGAGTATGACTTGTGAGGATGGGTCTAAAGAGAATGATGAGAAAAAAGTATGGGTTGTGATATGGATAGGTGGTTTTGTTTAGAGAAAGGTGATCGGGGATAGGTAGTTGAATGAAATAAGTAGGTTGAGGTGGTGACATGTTGTAGACACCCCATTTTTGCATTCACTTGATTAATCAACTCGTCAACCCGATCGTAATGATTCCCAATGATAGATGTTTATTCTAATGCTTTATTTTGTTACTAGATATGTTTCAGAAATCTGGATGAGGTATCTCGAACTGACAAAACTGTAGAAATCACGCTACGCTAGGAAAATATAACCCTAGAAAATTATAAATCATCATTTTTCAGACAAAAATAAGTTTCATGATAAAATTCACTAAAAAATGATCAAATTACCAAAATACCCCTAACCTAAAAACATCTCTAGAGCCCACATTATGCTTAGGAAAATCTTTTCAAACAAATAAAACAATAAATCGAAATCAAATAATTCATTTCGTCAATTTTTACAGAATTCAACAAAATTACAAAAATGCCCCTCATAAAGTTCACGACTATTTCGCACAAAAACTTCATAAATGACAAAATTCAACATTCCCATTGAATTCCTTACGAAAAACCAATTTCAAAACATCTTGGAACATTGAAAAAAGACTTAAAACGCAAAAAGTCTTCTCTGAGGGCAAAACAATAATTTTACAATTTTTATAATTAAAAATTTCTCAATTAATAAATAAAATATTAAATAATTAAAGTGAAACATTAATAAAATTAATTTAAAAATTTAAACTAAAAAAATAGATCAATTAGGCTCTGGCAAAATTGTTGAGGGTTGCCAAAATATTTCTTCAAGGACTCCTCCATTTGAGGGTCCAAAGAATTAAAGATATAATAGAGGGGGATTCTCCAAAAAATTAAAGTCAATCAAGCAAGACTAAAGTCAAGGTATTAAAGTCAATCAAGTAAGACTAAAGTCAAAATTAAAGTCAATTAAGTAAGACTAAAGTCAAGATATTAAAGTCAATCAATTAAGACTAAAGTCAAAATCTTAAAGTCAATCAAATAAGACCAAAAGTCAAAACCCTAATAGAGTTCTAAATTAAATAATAACTCTATTTAATAGAATTCTAACTAAAATATAACTCTACCTAAAAGAATTCTAGTTAAAATACAACTCTAACTAAAAGAATTATAATTAAACACTAATTCTATCTAAATCAACCTTTAAAAAAATCTATAAATAGGGGTCCTCACACCTTATTTTTGTATCAAATGATAAACCCTAAGAGAAGTAGGTCAAAAAGCTTTCCTAGTCTCTCATAAACCCTAATTTTGAAGTCCCAACTCCTTACTTAACACCCATATTTCAATTTTAGCTTGAAAAACACATAGAAGCCCGTCAAAAACACCTTGAAATTCTTAAAAAATTAGAAACTCATAGATCTAAGAAGGAGATACCTGAACTTGGAGATCTGAAGCGAATCCGGTAACAGAACGAAGCAAGGAGTACTGTACGAGGAGCAGTTTTATCAGATCTGAAGGAATAGAATCTTTGCGTTCGAAGGTAAAATTTCTTTTATTTTTTTTATCTAGGTCTTTTTGTTAGCAATGTAGTCTTATTTGGGATAAGTAGAGATCGACATTGGTCGGGCGGGATTGGTGCCTAACAACTTCCAACCCCGTAATATGATCTTCGGACTCAATATATTTTAGTAGATTAATTGATTTATCCGTTCTGAGTCATTGATCAGTTCCTAGACCGTAATAACTAGGTGGCGACTCCCAAATCTCAAAGGTCAAAAATGGATCCGCGTACCCTGCGGATCGAGGGCACTTTCAGTGACGACTCCACTGGGGATTATTGAGGATCAAACTTGAAAAACCCCAAGTGTGGGAGCATCGCTAAAATGACCTAGAAGTTTTTTTTTTCTTTGTTTATTTGCTTATTCATTATTATATTTGCATATTTGTTTTTTGTTATTTTTTGTTCGACTATTGAGCATAAAGACTTTAAATATTTGGCTTCGGCATATTATTTTGTGAGTTAATCAAGGGTCGACTAAGGTGATCCTAAATAATGAAGGGTTTCAGAATGGTTGGTTTTATTGAAGATAGTATGATGATTGGTGGACCGTGATGTTTGATTTTTTTATTTTTTACGTGTGTAGATTTTTTGTATTTTACTTTATTTATTTATTTATTTTTAAGATGTATGCGACTGATCATTGGATAGCGTTTTGTTTTTTTAGTTTTTTTTTTTTAAATTTAAAGAAAAAAAAAGTGTGTGTAATTCGTTTTTTTTAAAAATAAAATAAAATTTTTCTTAGGAAAGTAGTGTTGTCTATTGGCAGCAAGAAAAAAAAGGGAAAAAAAATTGTTTTGAGGTTCTGTCAACAGCAAGTTTGGGTTGGTGTGTCATGAGTAATGACGTTGGTTTTCGGTTTACACACCAACTTAACAGCAACGTTTGAGAGTGTGATTGGTGCGTCATTAATAAAATCTGTCTTTTTTATTCCCATACCATCTTCTCCAATGGTTTAAAACATGAGTTCATCGTCATCATCTTCAACAAGAAGCCGAGATGTCTCTCTGTTCGACCAGCTGAAATCTCAGCCCAATTGGTTTGTAATTCTTAATCAAAATCACTGATTTTTCTTGATTCAGAGTTTGGAACCAATAGTTCCTTTCGAAACTGACTTTTAATTGTTCAAACCTTTTTTAAATCAATTTTTATTTGATTACTTCATCTCTCCAAAATGGTTCTATCATCTCCAATAGAGATTTGAGAAGTCTCAGCCGATCGATTTACACCCCTAAATCTGATCGGTTTTTATTACTTTGAGTGGAAAGTTAAAAGATCAATCGAAAAAAATCAGTTTTGGTTTGTTTCGGGCTCTTAGTGAAAATCTGATTGTGAGTTTTGAAGATGGGAGATCTTGAAATCGATAATAGAGATTGAACGAAAACTGTGGGTTCCTTTGTGTTTTCTGCGTCGTTTTGAGTTTTAACAAATCGTTAATGGCAGCGGTTTATTGTATTTTTCTTTGATCCGGGTTTTAAATGACAAGAGATCGGTGATAAATGAGGAGTTTTAAATCGATTGAACTGACCTCAACCGATTGGATTAAGAGGCTAGATCAGTTTCTGTAAATAAAAAAAAAATAAACATGGCTGAAAACAGATTAAGAAGATGGTGTGAGGGTTAAATAAAATTTTCATTCTATTAAGGACACACCCCCTTGTATTGAACACGATGGATAGTTGCTATTGCTAACAACACCTTACCAAATTGCCTTTTATTTTAATTTTTTTTTAAGTTTTTTTTTCCTACTGTTTCTTACTTGCTGTCCTTTTAATAGTTTTTTGAAAAAAAAAAAGAAAATGTGTTCTTTTAAGTTTGTTTATAAAAAATAAAAAAAATCGATTTGTTTTCTAAAATGTTTTTTTTTATTCTTTTTCTCTCTTTCAATTTGTTTAAAGATCATTATAACCTCTCATCCCAACGATTGTCACTTCATTCTTAATCCAATATTCTCAAAAATATCAATTTGGTTAGGGTCACCCCAAAATAACCCTTGATTTATAAAAATTATAAAAATTGTGCCTATTGCAATGATCGGATCTAATTGATTATCATATGCCATATTCATTGATTAATTTACCATGATTGATGTAAGAAGGTGATGTGCATGTTTAAATCTTAAATAGGACCATATGAATATGTTTCTGATCGATGTATGTCTTTACCTGTATGGTTTAATACGTGTGCTTGTACGGTTTAATTAAGCCCTTGGACCCATGTGTTTGAAAAAGGCCCCGGGCACACCCCACCCTGTTTTGCACACACCACATGCACATTTACTGTTTTGCACACTTACACATCCTACATAGCCAACGTGGCACTAGTGCATGGCCCGGTCTCTTCGGAGATGCGACGTCATTCATAAAATCACAACTCCAGTCATGTAGTATATCAAACTGGGACATCACTACCGTATGATCAAGTGACTCTGAAAAGTATATTGATGCACTCAGGCTAGAGCGACCTGAGCCTTTGACCTATTGTGAGTCACACAGTCACATGCCCCGATTGCCAACGTAGTACTAGTACGTGGTCGGTCCCCTCGTGAGATACCAAACCATTTATGAAAGCTCCAGCTCTTGACTAGTACTCGTAGGTATATAAAAGATAATTCAAGTATATCAATTGTACTTTTTGGTCAAAATCGGTGCCTAAGCAAGATCCTGCCCTGCTGTACCCCTACTGTACGAGGGGGATAGACTACGTCTATTCTAGACGAGAGGTATTTAAGTGGGCCCTTGCTCAGTATTGTGCGCCACCTCTCAATTGGGGATCAAACTGGCTGTTTTTGACTTTAGAGAAGTGAGTTGAGGTTTTAGATTATCACCTATACGGTATATCAAACCAAGTCACCACGTATTAAGAGGTATATAGGTGTATTTGGGCAAGGGTGGCCAAATTAAATGTATTGCACGTAGTAAGCTTAGAGTCTAGAAACCTTCCCTGTAGGTCACGACTCGAACTTATCGTGAGTGTTCCCGGGTTGTTTATTGAATGGAACCTTTTGATTGATGAGTATTTGTGAATGATGTGAATGATGAGATCAGAGTGTATGATTGTCCTCAAGGATCAAAAATATTGTTTTTGGAAATCAAAATGGGTGCACCAACCCAATAAAGAATCCATTTCTTGCAAAAATTCAATAATGACCCAGTCCATCTTGATCCAACAATCATGATGGACCGGTCTATTTGAATCAAAATAGAAATCAAAATTTCAAAGAAGAAAAATGGTTTACGAAGGGAAAGTATTTTCCAGAAAAAATGTTTTCGAAAAGAAGTATTCTTTAAAAAATATTTTCTAGAAAAAATGTTTTTCTCTAGAAAAAAATATTTTCTAGAAAATATTTTCATAAGAACAAGACTTTCCAAAAGAAAATAAAAAATTGATATTTTACATGGACCTTGGAAGAGTACTAAAATACTCTTTTATGTCAAACCAAGATGCTAGTCGCAGGCGATAACCCAATCGATCAGTTAGTCAAAACAACTGTTATAGGGATGCACTCTGTAGAGAAGATCAATTTTGGGATATTCATGTTGAAGAGTGCTCTCTACTTCCATGAATTTGAGATAGACTGGAACCTCTTACGTGCTATGGCTAAGCGATGGAACCCCTATCTCCATATATTCCATATTGGGCATATGCACTTGTGCCCCACTCACGAGGATTATTGTGGCATCATGGGGATATCCACTTCTGGACCTCTAGTCAGGCCCTCATTGAAGACCGGATATTCTGGTGACCTCGCCACAGGACTGAACATTTTCAAGGAAGAAGTCAATGCCTTAGTCCATAACGGGAGATTGGACTTAGTACCTTTACTGGGCCCATATCGCTCCCACAGTCACCCTATCAATGTAAAACCAGAAGCCTGACGAGCTACTAGAGACTATCGATTGTGTCTACGAATCATAGCCCAATACATACTGACCTCTAATAGTGATGGCCGAACTATCCCTAAGTCCTTCAT
Organism: Akebia trifoliata; assembly: GCF_017979445.1. Lineage (NCBI taxonomy): Eukaryota > Viridiplantae > Streptophyta > Magnoliopsida > Ranunculales > Lardizabalaceae > Akebia > Akebia trifoliata. The sequence continues at coordinate 25,621,902 of NC_141376.1, forward strand.
AGATATAGCCTCTCAACTCTCAAGGAAAGCCAACCCAGTACCTGTCATCCTAGCTGAAATTTTCTCAAGTTTAGATGCCATAAAAAATGGTGAGCGAGAAAGCTTCAGAGGAAGTCCCTACTTATTCTATATGTGGCTTTGTGAATGTCTAAAAATTATAGATGTTCTTTCAAACCTCGAGTATGGGCCAGAACACTTTTCCAAAAGAAACCTGTTAGTGCGTCACAACTCAATCAAGGCTTGGAGCAAATGGTTAGACTCTCGCCTTGCCCGTCATATCGGTTTAAGATGTCCTTAGTGGATGACTGGTCCTCTTGTTCTAAGAACCAAAAGATCCTACTATGTCCATCTGATCGATTTAGAAGAAACATTTTTTTACCATCCTAATTTGATCGCAGAATAGTACGACGTACCCAGAGAGTTATTTTTACCTCAGCACAAAGTTTTCTTCTCCCCAAGCCTTTGACTGAAAAATTAGTGCGTCTTATTGAGAAGACTTGGAATAACACACGTTAGGGTATCCAGACAGACCAGCAAAATTTGAAAAGCCAGTTGTTAGAGCTAAGAGGATCAAGCTTGACACCAATCCTGATGACCATTAAGACAGAGCCAAGCGTCCATGTAAAAATAGTTCAAGTCAAATTTGTTGAAAGATGTTTTTAATAAGAATATTTCTTTGTCAATTATTTTCAATAAAGTTATTTTTTCTTTCAAATAAATATTTATTTCTTTTTTGAATATTCATTGTGTGAATGGATTAATTAATGGATTGGTGCACAAACCTCAATAAAATGATTCCTTAAAATTTATCAAGGGGGGTAATACTGAAATTGACTAAATCTACCTTTGATGGGGTCATATAGGATTATCATTGCGTCCAAACTCAAGTGTCCACCTCCTAGTTGGAGTCGTAAGTCCAGTCGGTTAGAACTAGCCATAGTACCAAGTCAACAAGTAGAGATGGCTTCAGAATCTGAGCTCACGGATATCCATAAGATCTTGGCAGCCTTTGCCAATGATATCAACAGTATAAAAGGTAAAGTAGAAGTGTTAGAACAGACCTCGGAATCAACGGGTAATCCCCTAGATGACCCAAAGGAAAAAAAAGTAAAAGAGAAACGTTCATGTGAAGTCTTCGAACTCGACGGAGACGAAGAATATGTTGATGAAAATCTGGCGTTATCTAACAGAATGTCTTAATTGAAGTCAGCTATGAAGAGTATAAAGGGTATCGATGAAATTGCAGGAGGCATTGAAGCTCTGAACCGCATCCCTAGAATCCATTTGCTAGAGAAGTTTGTGATGCCTGAAATGGACAAGTTTAGTGGGACAGGATGTGCGGAAACACATTTTAAGGTGTATGTTACCAACATGCGCATTATGGGGCTCAGCGACGAACAGATGACGTTATTGTTTCAAAGAACTTTATCAGGATCGGTACTACGTTGGCTAATGTATCAAGATCTAGTTACTGTGGGTACATGGGAGAACATGTCAAAGGCCTTCTAGCATCAGTATAAGTACAGTACCGCTATTGAGACTTCAAGAAGGGATTTTGAAGTAACTAAACAGAAAAATGGGAAGACATTCATTGATTTCATTGGTCGCTGGAGGGCCAAGGCTACTCAAATGTGGGATAAACCTTTGAAAAGGGAACAAGTAGCGATTACCTTAAAGAACCTCTCACAAGGATATGCTTAGCACCTAGTGGCCCAATATCTTCTTACTTTTGAGTCCTTATTGCAAGTCAGAAGCCAACTCGAGGATGCATTTGCCTTTGGGTTCTTTCTAACCCCTCAGATAACAAGCCTAAGAGACCCTATGTTCCCAAACCTAGTACCAACAATGTCTACATAGCCAACACGTCAGCTACCCCAGCTCAACCCCCAGCCCGGATTAATAATCAGGTTCACCCAAGTCAACCTCGAACTCCACGTCAATTTATCAATCTAGGCATGAGTCTCACTGTAGCACTTCACAAATTGATGAAAAAATGGCTTCTTACACCTATTCAACCCCGACCTTTGCCTAATCCCTTGCCAGCTGGACACAATTCTAAGTTGTTCTGCGAGTTTCATCAAAATTCTGACCATCACACGGATTGATGTATCACCTTGTGCCATGCCATTCAAAACCTTATTGACAGCAAAAAGATCACAGTCCCTTGCCCACCAAATGTCACCACTAATCCACTACTTACCTATCAACCTTTACTAACCCTGAACATGGTTTCTCACACCCCTTTGCCATTCGACCCCGTCTCTTTTATCCATCCAATCCAAGTCAAACCGCCTAGTTACCCCATTACCGGGATAGCTTTCACTGATGAGATTTTCACTATGAACTATGAACCATTTGATCTAACCTTGGATGATACATATTGTTTATCCCCGCCACGCTACAGTAGTCCCGCATTCACTAGTTACCTGTTGGCTCAAATGAACCTGAAAAACCCTGTACCTTTGATAGATAAAGATCCATACTTATTGACTGAAGAAGATGAGCCTTTCTCCCTCTCCTATGATGAAGTTAGACATATGATTCGAGGAGAAAGAGTTTTTAAGCCACAAGAACTCTATGTTGATAATCCTGCAGCCCTGACAAGAAAAGGAGGAGAAGATCCCATCAAAGAAAGCATCGAAGAAGATAACTCTATGATAAAGCAGTTGAAGAAATCAAGAGCCAATATCTTAGTATGGACTTTACTCATGGCTTCCACGGCTCATAGGGAGGCTATTCTCAAAGCACTAAACACAACCTAAGTCTCCCTTAATACTTCTCCAGATCAGCTGGCCAGTATAGTAGGGGCAACTTACGTGGAGAATATCTTATCCTTCTCAGACTCAGATCTCCCAAAAGAAGGGGTAAGCCACACTAAGCCGTTGCACATTACAGTTGACTGTAACGGGATGAGGGTACCTCTGGTTTTGATTGATAACGGGAGTGCACTGAATGTCTGCCCTTTGAAGACGACTACTTGTCTCGGGTTTAAGACTGAAGATCTCAAATCTACTAATCAAAGCGTTAGGGCCTATGATAACACCAAGAGGGATGTACTGGGAATTTTGCACCTTCGATTGTCCACAGGCATAGTAGAATTTCCTATGAAATTTCAAGTCATTGATATCCAGTTTTTTTCAATTTATTGTTAGGGAGACCATGGTTACACCAGATCAAAGCCATCCCTTCTACGCTACACTAGAAGGTCAAGTTTATCAATGATGGGCTAGTAATTACTCTTTATGGAAATGCTGAAATTATAGGAATCGTAAACAATACTGAGGCCAAGAATGAGTCACTGCTTGAAATCCAGCCAGAACAACAGGGAATAGAATATAGTGGGTTCAAATTCGAGAAGATCTGCTCAGTTCAATGGGATCACTCGGTGAAAGAATATTTTTCTATTGAGAAGACCTTTAACTGTTATATGGCCAATATGTTCAAAAAAATGAGATTTTTCCCGCGTATGTTCCTAGGTCACAAACAACAAGATATCAAAGAGACACCAGTGATTAAAGAAGTCGTTGGCACATTCGGGCTAGGATATAAACCTACTAAGGAAGATTGGGCCCAATACTGGAAGACAAAGCAGGACAAGGTAATTGCAAAAAGGTAAAGGTGCACCACGGATCTCATTAAAATGAAGTCCTATCAAAAGACCCTCAATGGCTATTTTGTGAAAGAATGAGAATACTTCCATTATTGTGGGTTCCCAGAGCCGTTCATTGATCACATCACAGATACTCGTCTGTCGGGATTTGAAATCTTCTTTGGCATGGAATGGCCTGAAAAGGAAGCAAGAACAGAAGTTAAAAAGAAGAAAGTTGAAGACTGGCAGCTCGATCTGGACTTCCTCAGTATTGATCAGCTATTCATTGAAGATCACAGTGTCCTAGTGTTGTCAGTTGAGAACGGAATCCCAAATCCTCAGTCTGTAATCAAATCCGTTGTTGGGTATTTCTCTAACTATCATGTAATTAGTAAGGCTGGGTTTGTCAGATCCGTTAGTCCTGTTCAGTCTGACATACCAGTGGAGTCGAATAAGTTAGTTGTCTCTGTTGAGTCTATTATTTATAGTGAGTCTATTTTCCCTGCTAAGTCAAGTGAGTCTGTCAAGTCTGCAATGAGTCCTGTTATCCCATCTCTTTTCAATGAAATGAAATAAATTTTTGATTACCCCGAGCACAACAATAATTTAACTAATAATCTGACTTCAGAGGGAGAATCTTCTGACGAAGAACCTCCTCCTGAAATAATCAAATTACTTGAATAAGAAAATGAACATTGGGCTCAACTTCTAATAGAGGAAGTAGAGGTTATCAACCTCGGAACAAAAGAAAGTCCTCAAGAAATTCGGATTTTATCTTTCGATGAACGTAAAGGGATAGTAGACTTGCTCAAAAAGTTCAAGGACGTGTTCGCGTGGTCTTACGAGGATATGCTAGGGGGTAAGTACAGACATTGTTCAACATCAGATTTCGTTGTATACTGATGCTCGACCAATCAAACAGAAATTTCGACGTATGAAGCTGGAATGGACTCTAAAAATTAAAGAAGAAGTTACGAAGCATATTAACGCTGGAATATTGGAAGTAGTAGAATACCCTGAGTGGATTGCTAATGTCGTCCTAGTACCGAAAAAGGATGAAAAAGTTAGAATGTGTGTGGATTTCAGAGACCTAAACAAAGTAAGCCCAAAAGACAGTTTTCCTTTACCACACATAGATGTTCTAGTAGATAGTATGATAGGGCACGCTTTGTTATCCTTCATGGATGATTTTTCGGGGTACAATCAAATAAAAATGAATCCTAGAGATATAGACGTTCATCACACAGTGGAGAACCTTTTGCTACAAGGTTATGTCTTTAGGTCTGAACAATGCCAGAGCCACCTATCAAAGAGCAGTCACGACTTTACTACATGACATGATACACAAGGTAGTCGAAGTCTATGTAGATGATATGATAGTCAAATCAAAAGAACAACTGTGGCATGTTGCTGCGTTAGAAAATTTTCTCACAAGGATTCAAAAGTACCAACTCCGCCTCAACCCACATAAATACATATTTGGAATAACTTCTGAGAATTGTTGGGATTTGTGGTCAGTCAAAGAGGGATCGAAGTAGACCCTGTGAAGATTAAAGTTATCCAAGAGATGCCGCCGCCTGAGACTGAAAAGTAGATTCGAGGTTTTCTAGGCAGAATCCAGTATGTTAGCAGATTCATCGCTCAACTCACAAAGTCAGCAAATCCATTTTCAAGCTTCTCAAAAAGAATGAACCAACAGTTTGGAGCGAGCAATGTTAAAAGGCTTTCAACTAAGTCAAGGAGTATCTCTTAAACCTACCCATTTTGATTCCACCTATACTAGGTGAACCACTTCTTCTTTATCTGTCATTCACAGAAGAAGCTATGGGATGCATGCTTGCACAGTATGACAAAGATACTAGCAAATAGAGGGCTATATACTACATCAGCAAAAAGATGTTAGAGTATGAATGAAAGTATTCGACCTCGAAAAAACTTGCTTAGCACTGGTATGGGCTACTTAGAGACTTCGGCACTATATGTTGTCTCATTCAATTATCCTGTTATCTCGGATGGATCATCTTAAGTATCTTTTCGAGAAGTCGACGTTGACAGGGAGAACTGCACGATAGTTATTGTTGTTATCTGAGTTTGACATCACGCATGTTACACAGAAATCTATCAAGGGGAGAGCTGTAGCAGAATACTTGACAGATCACCCTGTAATAGAAGGAATAAGACTTGTTGATCAATTCCCAGATGAGAACATCTTGTATGTTAAATCGCAGAACCAAACATGGCAATTGTACTTTGATGGAGCCGCCAATCAAAATGGGTATGGAGTAGGGGTAGTTCTATTTTCTCCAGAAGGATGCCACATTCCTATCACTATTAAATTAGCCTTTTCGAACCCCAAAAACATAGCTGAATATGAGGCATGCATTGCCAGGATTGAAGCCGCTTTGAACCTGGGCATTACAGAAATTAAAGTTTTTGGGGATTCAGCCTTGGTCATACATCAATCATTGGAAGAATAGAAGACTAGGGACGAAAAGTTGAAGCCTTATCATGACTATCTGTCAAACTTAGTAAGTAAGTTTAAAACTATCTTGTTCCAACACTTGTCAAGGAAAGATAACAGATTTGTTGACTTTTTAGCCACCCTATCTTCCATGATCCATTTATCCCCTAGCATGGAATTGAGGCCGATCACTATCGAAGTCAAAGACAAACCTGCATACTGCCATCAGATCAACATTGCTACTCGACTACCTGGTGGAAAGCCATGGTACACAGATATAAAGAGAGTGTTGGAAAAACAAGAATTCCCAAAAGAAGCATCGAGGAAGGAACGACAAACCCTACTAAGATTAGCATCTTAATTCATCCTGTGCGCATGAAGTTTATACAAAAGGTCTTATGATGTGATTCATTTGTTGTGTGTTGATGAAGATCAAGCTGAACAGATAATGGTTGAACTACATTCAAGAGAATGTGGCCCTCACATGAGTGGGGAAATGTTAGCTAAGAAAATTATGAAACAAGGGTACTACTGGCCCACGATGGAAACAGATTGTCACCACATGGTCAAAACCTGCCACAAATACCAAATACATGCAAATCTCATACATGTGCCATCATCTCAATTAGTTGGTCTTACTTCACCGTGACCATTCTCGATTTGGGAAATTGACATTACTGGTAAAATATCGTCTAAGGCATCAAATGGGCATGAATACATTTTAGTTGCTATCGATTATTTTACTAAGTGGGTTGAAGCAACCTCTTATGCTGTCCTCACTGCATCTCGAGCTGCAAAGTTTATCCGAACAAACATCATCAATCGATACGGGGTACCTTCGAAGTTGATTTCTGATAATGGATTACACTTCAAAGCTGAGGTTATTACATTGTGTTCAAAATCTCACACCACAAATCATCCCCTTACTGCCCTCAGACTAATGGAGCAGTCGAAGTAGCTAACAAGAATCTTAAGACTATCATCAGAAAAATGTGTCAATCACATTGAGATTGAACAGAAAAACTGTCATTTGCACTATGGGCATATCGAACTTCAATTCGATCCTCTACTAGAGCTACTCCCTACTCTTTAGTGTTTGGCATGGAAGTAGTCTTGCCAGTTGAAATGGAAATTCCATCTCTCGGGTCTTGTTGGAAAGTTAGTTGTCAGAAGTAGATTGGGTTTGTCAACTGTATGAAGAATTAAATTTGATCGAAGAAAAATGACTAAGAGCTTTGTACTACGTGCAAGCTTATCAAAGAAGAGTCACTCGTGCGTTTGACAAAAAGATCAAGGCTCGTCACTTGCAAGTCGGGGATTTAGTACTCAAAGAGAATCGAATACCTATCTTTAACCCTAGAGGGAAGTTCTAACCAAATTGGGGGGGTCCGTTTATCGTCAAGAAAATATTACCCGAAAAAGCTGTCAGGCTTCCAGATCATGATGGAATTGAATTACCAGAACCAACCAACCTTGACCAAATCAAACGGTACTACATTTAGGAGGCCGTCTTTGGCCGAATCAATCCTCATATTACCCAGTTACCCAGTTCAATATATCCTTTCTCAACCCCTTGCAGCCTTTTCAAAAAGAAAAATGCCTTTTTCTTTCTCAGCCCAATCACCTAACCTAGTGGAGGGAAGATTCAAACTACGTTTTGATTTGATCCCAAAATTCTGGGGTATGTAGGCAACTTGAGAAGTTACTTCAAGCTCGACCACATAAAAAAAAAATCTATTTTCCCAAACAAAAAAGATTTAGAAAAGAATTCAAAAGAAGAAAAAGAAATATCTTTAAAATGGGGATAAAATTCAAGGCAAAATAATAGAAATGCCACACAAGGGGCATTCGGGTTTTGGAGCCTCAAAACCTATTTCTTTTTATACCCAGTCTTAAGCGTACTTGTAAAAGTCCTCCTATGTACTGTACGAAAAGTCAGGGAAGATACAAAGCATAATCAAACAATAATTTCATAAAAAAAGGAAAAAAGTCTACTAGGTTGAAAACCCGAAAAGGACGACTTAGGCAAAAATTAAGGCAAGCTCGCAAGGTTGAAAATTCGAAAGGACAACTTTGACAACAATTAGAGTAAAGAAAAAAAAAAGGAAAAAGCCTGTTAGGTTGAAAATTCGAAAAAGACGATCTAGGCAAAAGTTAGAGAAATAAAGAAAAATAGAAGAAGATCTTCGGGGAGTTAAAATGCTAAAAGCGGTCCGAGAAGTCTGAATGATCAAGTTCAATACTTAGCTTAAACCAGGCAAAGACTCAGAAACCACAAGTATCTTGTTTACGATCGATTTGAAAATTTTTACTTCCCGAAGTGAACCAAGGGAGAGAAGGGTGAATTCTATGACGAGTACCAAAAGGAAATATTTTGTTTTCTTGAGCCTAACTCAAAATCTTCAATAAAATTAATCAAGATTAAAAGTTGGATCTTTATTGCGCTTGTGGTAATCAAATATTTCAAACCTTTATACAAGGGGCATTTTCTTTTTTCTCTAAATATGTAGTTTCCTCCCTTATACTAGGGGCATTTTTTTAATTTTTGCACGATGTATTCAATTATCTTCAATGCCGTGTTTATTGTCAAGCTAGGGGCATTTTATTTTTGAGCAATGTTAATCCCAAAAGGTAATGGGAACCCCAAACTTAAGGTTACCCTCTTGATGATAGTTTTTTGAAAAACCCTTGAGGTTCAAAAGAAATAAAAATTCAAGTTTTAAATTCATAAAACTTTTGGATAAAACCTTGAGGTTCAAACAAAAGTATTTTGGATCTCACATAGGAGATAGGGCATTCATTCTTTCCCAGATCTATTCATTCCCAGATTCAATCACTCTTTTCTAGATTCATTTTCAATCGTTCTTTTTCAGATTTATTCCTTCATTCTTAGTTTTACTCAGCCAATTGCCGTCGAGGGCTTTCTCGGAATTATGCTCAGATGCCGCTGAGGGCTTTCTCGGAATTATACTCGGATCTGCTCAGTTATCGTTGAGGGTTTTCTCAGAATTATGCTCAGTAATCGCTGAGGGTTTCTCGGAACTATGCTCAGATGCTGCCGAGGGCTTCCTCGGAATTATGCTTAGATGCTGTCGAGGGCTTTCTCAGAATTATGCTCAGATGCCACTGAGAGCTTTCTCGGAACCATGCTAAGATGCCGTCGAGGGTTTTCTCGCATTATGCTCAGATGCCGTTGTCGAAGGTTTTCTCGAAACTATGCTCAGATGCCGCCTGGGATTTTCTCGGAATTATGCTCAGATGCTGTCGAGGGTTTTCTCGGAATTATGCTCAGTTATCGCTGAGGGTTTTCTCAGAATTATTCTCAGTTTATGTTCAAATTATGCTCAGTTAATGCTAGTTTATGCTCAGTCTATACACAGATTATGCTCTGTTTATGCTTAATTTATATTCACTTGGTGCTCAGATTTTACTTAAACTCTTTGAAATTTATCTCAAATTTTAAGTCACAACACTTGCGCAGTTGTTACATTAGTCAAGGAGAATTTTCTAAAATTCAAGGATCTGAACTGCCAGTGAGAGCTCGCGCTTAAGGACCTGACATTTTTCTTAGTTCGGGGAGAGTTTTACCCTTAATGATCCGAACACCCCGACGAATTATTAAATCAGGCTGTAAAATGAACTGTCACTAGCTTTGGCATTCGGATATCGCACTATCTACCAAAATAGATTTGCTATTTAGTTTACTTCAACCCTCTGCCAAATAGGGGCATCTGTAGACATCCCATTTTTGCATTCATCTGATTAATCAACTCATCAACCCGATCGCAACGATTCCAAATGATGGATGTTTATTCCAATGCTTTATTTTGTTACTAGATATATTTTAGAAATCTAGATGAGGTATCTCAAATTGACAAAACTGTAGAAATCACGCTACGTTAGGAAAATATAACCCCAGAAGATTAGAAATCATCATTTTTTAGACAAAAAGAAGCTTCATGATAAAAATCACTAAAAAATGATCAAATTACAAAAATACCCCTAATCTCAAAACATCTCTTGAGCCCACATTACGTTTAGGAAAATCCATTCAAACAAATAAAACAACAAATCGAAATTAAATAAATCATTTCGCCAAATTTTACAAAATTAATCAAAATTACAAAAATGCCCCTCATAAAGTTCACGACCATTTCATACAAAAAACTTCATAAATGACAAAAATCAACATTCCCATTGAATTCCTTATGAAAAACCGATTCCAAAACATCCTAGAACATTGAAAAACGACTTAAAACGTGAAAAGTCCTTTCCGAGGGCAAAACGGTAGTTTTATAATTTTTATAATTAAATTTTTTTTAATTAATAAATAAAATATTAAATAATTAAATTAAAATATTAATAAAATTAATTTAAAAATTTAAACTAAAGAAATTGATCAATCAGGCTCTCAAGCAAAATTGTTGAGGGTTGCAAATATATTTCTTCAAGGAACCCTCCATTTGGGGGTCCAAAGAATTAAAGATATAATAAAGGGGGGTTCTCCAAAAAATTAAAGTCAATCAAGAAAGACTAAAGTCAAGGTATTAAAGTCAATCAAGTAAGACTAAAGTCAAAATTAAAGTCAATTAAGTAAGACTAAATTCAATATATTATAGTCAATCAATTAAGACTAAAGTCAAAATCTTAAAGTCAATCAAATAAGACCAAAAGTCAAAATCCTAATAGAGTTCTAATTAAATAATAATTCTATTTAATATAATTTTAACTAAAATACAACTCTACCCAAAACAATTCTAATTAAAATACAACTCTACCTAAAATAATTCTAACTAAAATACAACTCTAACTAAAATAATTTTAATTAAACACTAATTCTATCTAAATCAACCCTTAAAAAAATCTATAAATAGGGTTCCTCACACCCTATTTTCGTATCAAATGATAAACCCTAAGAGAAGTAGGTCAAAAAGCTTTCCTAACCTCCCATAAACCCTAATTTTGAAGCCCCAACTCTTTACCTAATACCCATACTTCAATTTTAGCTTGAAAAACACTTAGAAGCCCGTAAAAAATACCTCAAAATCCATAAAAAATTAAAAAGCTCATAGATCTAAGAAGGAGATACATCAACTTGGAGATCTGAAATGAATCCGATAATAGAATGAAGCAAGGAGTGCTGTACGAAGAGTGATTTTATCAGATATGAGGGAATAGAATCGTTGCGTTCGAAGGTAAAATTTCTTTTATTTTTTTATCTAGGTCTTTTTGTTGGCAATGTAGTTTTATTTGGGACAAGTAGAGATTGACATTGGCCGGGCGGGGTTGGTGCCCAACACCTTCCAACCCCGTAATATGATCCCTGGACTCAGTCTATTTTAGTAGATTAGTTGATTTATCTGTTCTGAGTCATTGATCGGTTCTTAGACCGTAATAACTAAGTGGCGACTCCCAAATCTCAAAGGTTAAAAGAGGATCCGCGTACCCCACGGATCAAGGGCGCTTTCACATGTGTCCTACTTTGATGATCTTGAGTGATTGATTGTGATCATGGGGCTTGGGTTGAGGATGATTGGGCTTGGGATAATGGTTAGATAGTAGGTTGAATAGGTATGGTGTTTGGATTTTAAGTCCAATAGGCTTAGGTGGTAGGTTGAATAGGCATAGTGATGGGGTAAGTTGAATTGGACTAGGGTTGAGAAGTAATGATGGTATAGACTATGTAGAAGGGGCCCTAAGTCTTTTGTTAAAAGAAAGAGAAAAAAGATAAATTCTAGAAGGTTTGGGCTTTGTCCCACTGTCTACTCTAGTTGTGCAAGTAAAGTAGTTGCTTGTACATACGACTCGCCTAAGACTTTTAAAAGTACTTGTTGATATTCTTCTGACTTTTACAAGAGACAAGATACTAATATGTACTAGGGTCTTATTCAACTATTCCACTATGTTGAAATCACTCTTGTGGATGAGTTTGATGAAGTCTATAGCCTCTTTGTCTTACGTTTTATGTTCCTGTTTCTTTTCTACCTTTCCTTACCCTGCAACATCTTCATCAACTATCTTATTTTTTCCTTTTTCATTCCTCTTTTCCTCATTCTCTTTTACTGTCTCTTCATTCTTTTCTTCAACCCCCAATACTTTTTTCGTTGTCTTGTGGTGTGTTATATTCTTGGTCATGTGACCAATACCTATTACCATGGCTTTTTTTTATTGTTTCTACTCCTACTTAAGTGATAATACTTGTCTCATAACTTCACGGGATTGCCTAGTTCGAATTGTATGAGAAGGGTTTAGGGGAGTATTTGGTTATGGGGGATGGTTCGAGTTTTACGTAGAGGATAAGGGGTGGTGGTTCTATTGAAGGCGTAATACTAGTTTGAGTGGGGTTTGAAGGGGTGTAAGGAATAACCAGTGGCAGTCATGGGGATGAAGCATATAGTATGTGAAAAGGTGGGTGGGAGAATGAATTTTAAGGGATGTGAAATATGTATGGAATGATGAGTGGAGACCGGACGGTGGAGCTTGTGGATTTGTCATCGGAGTAGATGGTCAGGAAGGATATTCTGAGTGGTAATGGGGTGAAGTTCACGGTGTATCAGGGGAGAGCGTTAACAGTTCCTATTGCCATTTTTTTTGTTAAGTAGACATGGACTTTTGATCCTATGGGAGCTATTAGCACTAAAGGGTTGAAGTCGGATTCCTCTCTTACAATAATATTCATCGTCGATCCATTTCCTTCTTCATTATGGGCAAGCATAAGGTTTTGATTGATGTTTTGTCGTAAAGCTTGGTTTACTGGAGCATCCAGTATGATGGCCTTCCTATCAATCAGATTTTGTACTTAGTGTTCGAGTTGCCAACACTGGTCAATGGAGTATTTTGGTGCATCCATATGAAATTTGCAGAAGAGGTTGGGATTGTATCCCGGTCCTTTAGCAGTCTCCTGGTTCCGTGGTTTCTTAGTGAGGTACTCTCCTTAGATTAATATGGGAAGTTGTTTTAACAATGTCACTAGTAGCCTGATGAATACTCTATTGATCCTATTAGGTATTGCTTGCTGGTTCTAACCGAACTGTGGAGTTTGTTGCACTAGCATAGCTTGTGGAGGAATCATCCGGAAGGGATTCTACGACGTTGAAAGCCAAGCAGCTTGAGGTACTGGTGCCCAAGGAACTTGAGGTGCCTATTGCCCGTGTCTAAATAAAGAGAGGTTGGTTGGGTTGTACGTTGTTGACTTGAGTCTCTTCTCTTTTCTTGACTAAAGGCATTGATTTTTTCTGTGTTAATGTCATTATTGCCGCTTCTAGGGAAGTGAAGTTAAATATTAGACCAATTTGGGTATCGTCCTTGACCCAGTCTACTACTTGAACCAAATTGGAGAAAGTGCCCGTGGTATGCCCCACCAAGTAGATGTAGAATGAATATTCCAATGTAGAGATGAATATAGTTTTCATCTTTTGCTCGGTCATAGCTGGCCTTACTTGGAAGGTCGACTCTTGTTATCTTTGGGTATATTCCTTCACTATTTATCTCTAATTTCTCATCATTTGTCCCATATCATTCTTGTTAAGACCAATGTTTATGTTAAACTTGTAGTTGTGCCAGAAAATTTCAGCTAAATCTTACCATTTCTTAATGAGCAAGTGGTTCAATTCTGAGAACCATTTAAGACTCGGTCTTATTAGACTTCTCTAAAATAACTATACTAGCAATCAGTCATCTTCGCCATATTGGCAAATCGATCTAAAATAAACAATTTTAGGTACGACAGAGAGTACCTGATGCTATTATATTTCTCAAATTCTGGGCATTTGAACTTAGTCGATAGCGGTACGTTGGGGTAGAAATAAATATCCTTGAACTTGGTTCCTCCTAAGGTGTTTGTGTACTTGATTCTTCTTATTTTCTCTTAAAAAGATTCAATATGTTGGGTAATTTTCTCGTCGATAGTATTTTTGGCTTCGACAGTCCTGAAGTCACACTCGTCGTTTGGGATGATCACTAGAGGTGGTCGATTTTGTGGGATGTAAAGTGGGAGGCCATGATATACTGGCATAGTAGGAGGTGGGGTGGTTTGCTGTCCAAGTTGTTATTGCTAGGGAAGTTTGGTGTTTGATCTGAATAGTTGGTGTTGAGCGGCTTGTGCTTGTAAAAAATTAGTGCTAACCAAGACGACAATCATCATCTTCTCCTGTTTTTTCATTATTTTCAACAATATTACTATCCTTGCGTTAGCCTCTGCTAGTTCAGTTATGGTAGGTTGTGGGTCCTTTGAGTTGCTTATAGTTGATGAAGATCAAAGGAAATACGGAGGCTTCTCAAGGTATTTGTATTTCTTTCATTTAGCCACATGTAGATGTATGGATCTCATATTAGTGTATTACAAGGGAGAATAAAATGCATGATGTTTTATAAGGTTTGATAATTATTAGGGATGGCATACTGAAAGCGCCCTCGATCAGTAGGGTGTGCGGATCAGCTTTTGACCTTTGCTATTTGGGAGTCGCCACCTAGTTATTACGGTCTAGGAACCGAATATAGACTCGAAACAGATAAAAACAACTAATCTACTCTAAAATAACTGAGTTTGAGGATCATATTACAGGGTTGGAAGGTGTTAGGCACCAACCTTTTTCGACAAACGCCGGTCTCTACTAATTCTCAAATAAACTACATTGCTAAAAGACCTAAGTAATAAAAAAATTAAGAAATTTATACATCTCCGAAGACAACGTTCTCGTTTCCTCAGATCTGACAGAGTAACTCCTTGTATAGTACTCCCCGCTTCGTTCTGTCTTCGGATCTGATTTCTGATCTCCGAGGTGAGGTATCTCTTTCTTAGATCTGGATTTTTCGAATTTGTTTATGGATTTCTAGGTGTTTTTGAAGGGCTTCTAAATATTTTTCGAGCTAAAATCAAAGTATGGGTGTTAGGTAAGGAGTTGGGACTTCAAAATTAGGGTTTATAGTAGGCTAGGGAAGCTTTTTGACCTAATTCTCTTAGAGTTTATGATTTGATACGAAAATAGGGTGTTAGGACCCCTATTTATAGATTTTTTTTAAGGGTTTGTTTAAATAGAATTAGTGTTATAATTAGAATTCTTTTAGTTAGAGTTATATTTTAGTTATAATTATTTTAGGTAGAGTTGTATTGTAATTAGAATTATTTTAGGTAGAGTTATATTTTAGTTAGAATTCTATTAAATAGAGTTATTATTTAATTAGAACTCTATTAGGATTTTGACTTTTGGTCTTATTTGATTGACTTTAATATTTTGACTTTAGTCTTACTTGATTGACTTTAATATCTTGACTTCAGTCTTAATTAATTGACTTTAATTTTGACTTTAGTCTTACTTGATTGACTTTAATACCTTGAATTTAGTCTTACTTGATTGATTTTAATTTTTTGGAGAACCCCCCTCTATTATATCTTTAATTCTTTAGACCCCCAAATATGGAGGGGTCCTCAAAGAAATATCTTGGCAACCCTCAACAATTTTGCCTGAGAGCCTGATTGATCGATTTTTTTAATTTAAAATTTAAAATTAATGTTTCACTTTGATTATTTAATATTTTATTTATTACTTTCAAAATTTTTAATTATTAAATTTGTGAAATTACCATTTTACCCTCGGAGAGGACTTTTCGTATTTTAAGTCGTTTTTCAGTGTTCCAGGATATTTTGGAATCTATTTTTCATAAGGAATTCAATGAGAATATTAGTTTGTGTCAATTATGAAATTTTTTATGTGAAATGGTCGTGAACTTTATGAGGGACATTTTAGTAATTTTGTCGAATTCTATAAAAATTGGCGAAATGATTTATTTGGGTGTTCGAATGGGTTTTCCTAAGCGTAATGTATGCTCTAGGGATATTTTAAGATTATGGGTATTTTGGTAATTTGGTCATTTTTTAGTGATTTTGATTATAAAACTTCTTTTTGTTTGCAAGATGATGATTTTTATGTTTCTAGGGTCGCATTTTCCTAACGTAACGTGATTTCTACAGTTTTGTCAATTCGAGATACCTCATCCGGATTTCTGAAACATATCTGGTAAATAAAATAAAGCATTGGGATAATCATCCATCATTGGGAACCGTTGCGATCGGGTTGACGAGTTGATTAATCAGGCGAATGCAAAAATGGGGTGTTTACAGATGCCCCTCTTTGGCAGAGGGTTGAAGCAAACTAGATATCAAATCTATTTTGATAGATAGTGCAATATCCGAATGCCAAAGCTAGTGACAGTTCATTTTGCAGCCTGATTTAACAATTCGTCGGGGTTCAGATCCTTGAGGGTAAAACTCACCCGAACTAAAAAATGTTAGGTCCTTGAATTTGAGAGAATTCTCCCTAACTAAAAGAATAAATGTGAAAATGTGTGCATTGTGTGAAACTAAGTAAAATCTGAGTAAAACAAAACTCGAGAAAATTTGAATGAGATTTAAGACAAATCTGAGTAAAAGTTGGGAAAAAGATTAATGTCCTACTCTACCTATTCTGGGTGAAAGAGTAATGAATTTTTTTTGGGAGTCCTACTCTACCTACTCAGAGTGAAAGAGTAATGCACTAATTTTTTTGTTTGTTTTTGAAAGTTCTACTCTACTTACTCGGAGTGAAAGAGTAATGAACTAAGCTTTTTGGGAGTCCTACTCTACTTGCCCAGGGTGAAAGAGTAATGAACTAATTTTTTTGGAAAGTTCTACTCTATCTACTCCAAGTGAAAGAGTAATAAACCAATTTTTTTGGAAGTTCTACTCTACCTGCTCGGGGTGAAAGAGTAATGAACTAATTTTTTTGGAAAGTTCTACTCTACCTACTCGGAGTGAAAGAGTAATAAACTAATTTTTTTGGGAGTTTTACTTTACCTGCTCGGGGTGAAAGAGTAATGAACTAATTTTTTTTGGATGTTCTACTCTACCTGCTCGGGGTGAAAGAGTAATGAACTAATTTTTTTTTGGGAGTCCTACTTTACCTGCTCAGGGTGAAAGAGTAATGAACTAATTTTTTTTTTAGGAAGTTCTACTCTACCTACTCGGAGTGAAAGAGTAATGAACTAATTTTTTTGGAAATCCTACTCTACCTGCCCAAGGTGAAAAAGTAATGAACTAATTTTTTTGGGAAGTTCTACTCTACCTACTTGAAGTGAAAAAGTAATAAACTAATTTTTTTGGGAGTCCTATTCTACCTGTCCAGGGTGAAAGAGTAATGAACTAATTTTTTTGGGAAGTTCTACTCTACCTACTCGGAGTGAAAGAGTAATGAACTAATTTTTTGGGAAGTTCTACTCTACCTATTCGGAGTGAAAGAGTAATGAACTAATTTTTTGGGTGTCCTACTCTACCTGCCTAGGGTGAAAAAGTAATGAACTAATTTTTTGGGAAGTTCTATTCTACCTACTCGGAATGAAAGAGTAATGGACTAATTTTTTGGGTGTCCTACTCTACCTACCCAGGGTGAAAGAGTAATGAACTAATTTTTTTTGGGAACAAACGGGGGATTAACCTCGCATTTGATTTGATTTGATTTTTTTTTAAAATAAAAAATTGGATTTTAACTCTCTTTAAATCTTAGGAGTTTTCAAAATTGCTATCAAAAGGGTAACCTTTAATTCAAAGTTAACCTTATCCTTTGGGGTTGGAAATGACCAGGTTTCAGAACCAAAATGCTCCTAGTTTGACGGAGAACATTGCACTGGGGATAATTGAACATAATTTGAAAACGAATGCCCTTAGTATAAGGGGGAAACTATACTCTTTAGAAAAAGAAAGTGCCCTTATTATGAAAATTGGAAATCCTTGATTACCACAAGCGCAATAAAGGTTTAACTTCTAATTTTGACTTTTTATATTGAAGATTTTGAGTTAGGCTCAAAGAAATTGGAACAAAATATTTCTTTCTAAAATATTTCTTTCTGAAATTTATCATAAAATTTGTTCTTTTTCCCCGTCGGTTCGCTTAGGGACATGAAACTCTTCAGATCAATCATAGACGAGATATTTGTATCCACTGAGTCTATATTGGTTCAAACTGGGTATTGAAACTTGATCATTCAACCTTTTGAGGTTTTGGCTCGGATTGCCTTTTTAGCTTTTCAACTCAACGGAGATTTTCTTTTATTTTTTGGTTGCTCTAAATTTTGCCTAGATTATCTTTTTAGATTTTCAATCTAGCGAGTATACTCTAAATTTTGCCTAGATTGCCTTTTTAGATTTTCGATCTAGCGAGCTTACAATTTTTTCTCTTTTCTTTGCTCTGATTGTTGCCAAGGTCGTCCTTTCATATTTTCAACCTTGCGAGCTTGCCTTAATTTTTACCTAAGTTGCCCTTTTGGATTTTCAATCTAGCAGGTTTCATTTTTCTTTTTCTTCCATTTTGCACTTCTGGAGAGTTACTGCCTGATCAAGCTTTGCTACATTCCTTGACTTTTTGGCACGGTACTTAGGAGGACTTTCATGGGTATGCTTAGAACTAGGTATAAAAAGAAAGGAATCTTGAGGCTCAAAAACCCAACTGCCCCTTGTGTGGCATTTCTTTTTAAATTATTTTCTTTTTCCTTGAATTTTCTTTCCCACTCTGACAATATTTCTTTTTCTTTCAAATTTTTTTTTTAGATTTTTCCTTTGTCGGGGAATCTATTTTTTTTATTTTGACATAGTCGAGCCTGAAGTAACTTCTCAGGTTGCCTACGTACCCTAGAATTTTGGGATCAGACCAAGATGTAGTTCGAATTTTTACCTCCCGTGGGTTAGGTGATTAGGCTGAGGAATAAAAATATTTTTTTTTACTTTATTTTTTTGAAAAAATACTGCAAAGGACTGAGAAAGGAGATATTGAACTTTTGAACTGGGCAACAGGAAATTGATTCGATCAAAGATGGCCTCCTTAAATGTAATACTGTTTGATCTGGTCAAGGTTGGTTGGTTCTGGTAATTCGATTCCATCATGAACGGACCTCCCCAATTTGGTTTGAACTTTTCTAGGGTCAAAGATAAGTGCCCGATTTTCTTTAAGTATTAAATCCCCAACTTGCAAGTATCGGGCCTTGATTTTCTTGTCAAATGCACGGGCGACTCTTCTTTGATAGGCTTGCACGTGGTACAGAGCTCTTAGTCATTTTTCTTCAATCAAATTTAATTTTTTATACCGTTGACGAACCCAATCTACCTCTGGCAACTGACTTTCCAATAAGACCCTGAGAGACAGGATTTCCATTTTAACTAGCAAGACTGCTTCCATATCATATACTAGAGAGTAGGGAATAGTTCCAGTGGAATACTGCATTGAAGTATGATGTGCTCCTAGTGCGAATGATAACTTTTCTGGCCAATCCCAGTGCGATTGACACATTTTCCTGATGATTATCTTGAGATTTTTTTTATTGACTATTTCAACCTTTCCATTAGTCTGAGAACGTAGCGAGATGATTTGTGATGTTGAATCCTGAACTTTGAACATGGAGTAATAACTTAAGCTTTTAAATATGACCCATTATTAGAGATCAGTTCAAAAGGTACCCCCATATCGACCGATAATATGTGATTTGTAACTCAAGATGCAGTGAGGATAGCACTGATATATTTTATAACATCTCTATCGATATTTTCATCTCATCGAGCGAGCATCTATTCCGTGTTGAACAACACCCAAGATTGCACCTCAAGTCTTTTGAAATTTTTGAGTAATTCATTACCCCCTCATGTTCCTTTGTAGATAGGATAGCTTTAATCCGAATTTCGTGAGAATTATTTTTTGTTTTGAGGTCAATGACTTTTGATTTCTCGATTAAAGGTTGAGGCTGACTCTTATCTTTTTATTCAAGAGAAAAATCTATCCTTGAAGTTAATCCGTTAATGCGCTCGAGGTATTCAAAAATTTCCTTTATCCAATCAAATTTAGATGGGACGACCAACACCTCTATAGACTTGATAAACTAAATCGACTCAACAAGGAAGGAGTAGACTCGATCTAAAGAAAACATGACATTGATGGATTGATAAAAAAAATTGGATTCAGACTAACCCACATGACTAATGAAAACTCAAGACAAGTACCCATACCAGGTTTGATTACGGCTTATGGACCCGAGATATTGCTTACGACCAGTAGAACTGAGGCATTAAGATCTTTAGGGAACAACTGGGCGGCGATGTTGAGAAGTCATTTCTAACTATTGACTTGATATTGACGTTTGTTCTAACTGACTGGATTTACAACCCTAAGTAGACGATGGACGATTGAGCTTAGGTACAATGATTACCTTTAAACCTCATTGAAGGTGGATTTAACCTACTTCAGTGTTACCCCCTTAATAACATTTTAAATGAACCCTGAGAATTTATGAATTTTGTGCACCAATCCATTAAACAATTCATTAATGTAATGATTATTCAGAAGGAAAATAATTTTATTGCACTCTTGAAAAATATTGACAAATAATATTTTCATCGAATCAAACTTTCAAAAATCTGATTATTTTTTTGCAAGTTATTTTCTTTTTAGAAAAATACATTTTAATAGTTTTTCAAAGTTCACGCAAAAAAGAAAATTTCCAAGGTATAATTTCTTTTCCTTCCTTCTCTTTTCTTTTGGAAAATATTTTTCTAGAAAACACTTTTCTTCTGGAAAATATTTTTCTTCTTTTAAAATGGGTTGGAACCCGAATTTAGAAAAGAATTTGATTTTCATTTTGATCTAAATGGCCCGGCCCATTATGATTGTTGGATGGAGATGGACCGGGTCATTATGAATTATTGCAAGAAATGGATTCTTTATTGGGTCAGTGCACCCATTTTAATTTCGAAAAATAAATTTTTTTATTCTTGAGGACAATCATACATTTTGATCTCATACATCATTCACATACATTTATCAATCACAAGGTCTCATTCAAATAACAACCCGGGAACACCCATGATAAGTTCGAGTCGTGACCTATAAGGGAGGTTTCTAGACTCTAAGCTTACTACGTGGAATACATTTTTATCTGGCTACCATTGCCCAAGTACACCTATATACCTCTCAAGCATACTCAATCAGACGGTACGTGGTTACTTGGTTTGATATACCATATAGGTGATAATCTAAAACTCCAACTCACTTCTCTAAAGTCAAAAATAGCCAGTTTGATCCCCAGTTGAGAGGTGGCGCATGATACTGAGCAAGGGCCCACTTAAATACCTCTCGTCTAAAAAAGACGTAGTCTATCCCCCTCGTACAGTAGGGTACAGCGGGGCAGGATCTCGCTTAGGTACTGATTTTGACTAAGAAGTACAATTGATGTACTTGGATTATCTTTGATATACCTACGGGTACGAATTGAGAATTGTAGCTTTCATAAATGGTTTGGCATCCCACGAGGGGACCAACCACGTACTAGTATTACGTTGGCAAATGGACATGTGACTATGTGGTTTACAATAGGTCAAAGGCTTAGGTTGCTCCAGCCTGGGTGCATTGATATACCTTTCAAAATCACCTGATCAGATGGTACTGGTGCCCCAGTTTGATATACCCTAAGGTACGTGATTGGAGTTGTGGTTTTCATGAATGACGTCGTATCTCCGAAGAGACCGGACCACGCACTAGTGCCGCGTTGGCTATATGGGACATGCAAGCGTGCAAAACAGTAAACGTGCATGTGGTGTGTGCAAAACAAGGTGGTGTGTGCCCGAGGCTTTTTCAAACAAATGGGCCCATGGGCTTGATCATACCATCACACATTGATACTATATGAATATTAACCAAAATAAATACCAATCTAATAACATCATTAAGATCACCAATAAACACATCAACTATATATCTGATTAAGATCAATGGCAAATCAATTAATGATCATGGCATAGAATAATTGATCAAACCCAAACATTGCAATAGGCATAATTTTTATAATTTTTAAGGTCCAATCAATGATCACTTTTGGATGATCCAAAATAAATTGAGATTCCAATAGATGTTACATTGATGATAGAATGATAATTATTGAGATGAGGAGCGATGAACCCTTTTTTTTTTTTAAATTATAAAAAAAATTAGAAACACATCCCAAAAGAAAATAAAAGAGAAAGATCCTAGTGCTAAATGAGCTCGCTCTCAGGAACATTAACTGCGTTAACAATAGATAAATTCGGATTTTCTGTGAATTAGGAAAATACAATCTGAACTTGCATCAATGATATCTAAGACTCCTGATAATGAAATTAAGTGAATTCAAATTCTAAATTAATCTACTCGATGGGATCTACATTTTATTAATAAGTGCCCAGACCTAATTCTGACTAGAGTGTTCTATAAAAATGTTTTAACATTACTGTCCCAACCTTTATTCAGCAACAATTCCAAATTTACATATTGAACTTGCATCGATGATATTCAAGGCTCCCGATAATGAAATTGAGTGAATTCAAGTTCTAAATTAATCTACTTGATGAGATCTATGTTTTATTGATAGGTTTCCAGACTTAATTCGTATTAGAATGTTCTGTAAAAATGTTTTAACATTACTGTCCCAATCTTCATTCAGCAACAATTCTAGATTTACAAGTTGAACTTGCATCGATGATATCTAAGGCTCCCGATAACGAAATTGAGTGAATTCAAATTCTAAATTAATCTACTCGATAGGAATCGAATAAACTATTCAGCCAATTTTCATCAAATTCGATAAAATTATGAAAAGACCCCTCATAAGGTTCACAATCGTTTCATTCAAAATTTTCTTTAAGTGATACAAATCGATAATCCCATTGAATTCCTTATGAAAAATCAATTTCAAAATATCTCGAAACATTGAAAAACTACTTGAAATGTAAAAGTTCTTTTTGAAGTAAAATAATAATTTTTCAATTTTAACAATTTAAAATTTTGAAATTAATAAATAAAATATTTTAATGTAAAGTGAAACCTTAATAAAATTAATATAAAAATCTGAACCAAGAAATTTAATCAATCAAGCCCTCAAGCAAAATTGTTGATGGTTGCCCACTTATTTACGTAGAGCCCCTTGATATTTATTAAAAGACCGTTCCATCTCGGGGTCTAAATAATTAAAGATATAATTAGGGATTTTCCACAAAACTCTAAAATAAATTCTTTCATGGTACACAAAATTTAAAAATCTAATTTAAAAAATCAAGTCCATCTCATAAGACTTAAGTCAAAATCCTAATATAAAGAAACTTAGTCAATCAAATAATACTTAAGTTAAAATCTTAATTCACCTTATGTAAAAGGAGACCTAGTCAAATCCTAATTCTTAAAAAAAAAACTCTATAAATATAGAGCCTCCACAACCTAATTTTGTAGGTCAAAATAAATCCTAGAAAAAGTAGGTCAAAAAGTCTCCGTAACCTTCTCTAAACCCTGATTTTGAAGCCCTAACTCTTTACTTATCATCAAAACCCTAGGTTTCGTAGAAAAACTCTTAGAAATTCTCTAAAAAATATCTAAAAATCCATTACAAATTTTAAGAAATACTCAGATCTAAGAAGGAGGTACTTCATCTTGGAGATCCGAAGTAGATCGAATGACTAAAACAAAGCGAGGAGTATTTTACGAGGAGCCATTCTACCAATTCTGAGGGAACAAATCATTGCGATCATCGTATTGGTATATTTTTTTTATTATCATTCTATTTATTTTATTTATTTGTTTTAGGTCTTTTAGCAATATAATCTTTTTTTGAGAAATAGTAGAGGTCGCCATTTACTGGGCGGGGTTAGTGCCTAACACCTTCCAATCCTGTAACGTGATCCCCAAACCATAATTCTTTTTATTCGAAGATTAGTTGTTTTTATTTGTTAGAGTTTATATTTGATTCCTAGACCATAATAACTAGGTGGCGACTCCCAAAACTCAAAAATCAAAATCGGATCCGCATACCTCGTGGATCGAAGGCGTTTTCAGTGGCGACTCCACTAGGGATTATTGAAGATCAGACTTGAAAAGTCCCAAGTATGGGAAGCATTGCCAGAACGACCTAGTTTTTTATTTTATTTTTAGTTGTTTATTTTTTTGTTTATTTATTTTTTATCATTCTTTTTAGCTTGATTATTGATTACTTGTTTGAATGGTGAATATTTTGTTTTGGCACATTCTTTCTATGATTCAATCGAAGGTCATTTTGGGATGAATCTAAACAATTAAATATTCAGATTAACATATGAATTGAGGACGGAATAATGGTGGTTGGGATGAAGAACCATAAACTTTTAAAAGAATTTTTTTTTTTTATGAAATTTTTTTTTAGCATGTTAATATGCATGGGTGATAAGTTGTGAAAATAAATTATTTATGAGTGATGTGCTAAGAAACAAGAAAATTTGTTTTTTTTAAGTTGTTCGTGATGAGGAGAGAATTCCAAGAAAAAACATTTACAAAAATATATATATATAGATATATATTTTTGTGCGTGGTGTGCCGTTAGCGGAAAACGATTTTTTATTTTTCTTCTTCTCAAATAAATTATTTGTGAGTTATATGGTAAGAAATAAAAAAATTTGCCTTTTTTTAATGTTGTTCGTAATGAAGAGAGGATTCTAGGAAACAAAATAAAAAAAAAAAATTGAAAAAAAATATTTCTTTTTTGCATGGGGTGTCAATAATGAAAACGTTTTTTTCCTATTTCTATCTTTTCTCCAATGAGAAAGAAGATGATGAAAACAGCAAAAAGAAAAAAGTCTTCATTTATTTCTCTCTCTCTTTCTTAGCATTTTGGATGTGAGTTTATAGTTTGTCTTTTGTTTCTGTTTTTGAATTTGTGTTACATCTATAAAATCTGAATCGGGTTCGTTGTTTTCTTGGTGAGATTAATTAGGGTTTATTAGTTCATGAATGATGGAGTTTTTGCTCTTTTAACGAAGATCTAAGGTGTTTATAGTAATCTCCTTCAATTTTGGGGAAGTTGGATTTTTCAAATTTAATTTCATGAGAACCTATGTTTTGGTGTGTCCTTGTGTTCGGGAAATCCTTAGTTTTCGAGCAAAATCGACGATCCAAACATGTCTTTAGTAAAATCTAGGATTTGTAGAAAAGTTTCTGAAATTGGTTTGTTTTTTAGCTTTTTATTATCATTATTATTAATTTTTTGTTCTAGTTTCACCAAACAAAAAAGATATTGAGATGTTTCAAACTAGAATTTTCAGCGACGATCCAAACATGTTTTTAGTAAAACCTAGGTTTGGAAGAAAATTTTCTGAAATAGGGTTGTTTTTAGCTTTTATTTTTTGTTCTAGTTTAAAAAAAAATGATTTTGGTTTTTCAATCAGAGATTTTGAATTAGTTTGTTTGAATCCTAACACCAAATGGGGCAGCAAGGTAGTAATGGGTGAAGGAACTCTCAACTCTAATAGGATTTTAGATATCCTATATATTGGTGTTTTTAAAATACGTTTGAATTCCACATCAAGAACTATTTGTCAAATTTCAAATACTATTTGTGAAAAGCTTCTTTCAGAATTTAACTTGGTAATTTAGTTTCCCCAGTTAGCCTCAAAGTTTTGGAATTTGACTCAATCAATCAAATAATCTCAAGCATTCACATTTACCCAAAAAAGGTATAATCTAACAAGAAAATAAACAAACCGATTCAAATTTCTTCACTACAAAAGTGAAGATCTTGGTTAGCATTTCCTTGTAGAGAGTTTGAGGGTTTGGGTGTGGTTGTTGCCCATAGCAACAACATCAGCATTGCATTGTTGACACCTCCCTACAACTGTTATAGAGTAGCAAGTCTTATAGACACCTTTTTGAAATCGGAACAAATTGCTACTTTAAGAGATCGGTATTGTTTAAGAGAGCAATTGGGCTGGGGACAGATGGGAGAGATTTTGGTTTGCAAGTTCATCGCGAAAAAGAGTAGTGTGAATTGTATGTGCTGCTAGCAAACAAAAAATTTTGGGAATCACTTTCCTTACTAATTTAGTTAGATCTTAAATCTTGCTAACGGTCATTGACCTCACCACGTGGCAATAAATAAATAAAAAAAGAATTTTCTTTTCTTAAAAAAAAAAATGAATCCGTTTAAAAAAAAAAAGTCATCACTCCTTATCTCTACAACTATCAATTTATTCTCAATTTAATGCTCTTTGAAATCTCAATTTGTTTTGGGTTGCCTAAAGCGATCCTTGATTAAACCATAAAAAAATCTTTTGTTTTAATTTATATAAAAAAAAGAAAAAAAGAATGCCTATCTCAATGTTTTTGTGTCATCTTGATTGATCACTTTCATCCTATTTTGCATTATCCTGATCGATTATATATCTAATATGCTATGATCTGATTGATATATTTCTACGATGTGCATACTTTGATCTCGAACTGAATGTTATAGTTATTGTTTGTATTTCTTGATCAATATTTGAAATCCATACTCTTGTGACCTGATCTGACCCTTGGGCCCATTTATTTGAAAAATGACCCGGACACACCCCACCCTGTTTGCACACACTACTAGCACGTTTATTTTGTTGCATTGCACTTTTACATGTCCCTATAGCCAACGTGGCACTAGTGCGTGCCCCGATCTCTTCAGAGATGTGACGTCATTCATGAAAACCACAATTTCAGTTAAGTACCTTAGGGTATATTATATTGGGGCATCAATACTGTTTGATCAGGTGACACTGAAAGGTATATCGATGCACCCATGTTGGGACGACCTCAGCCTTTTGTCCTATTGTAAGTCGCACGGTCACATGTCCTAATCGCCAACCCTAGATTCGTACCTACATGGTTTATCAAAGTTAATCTAAGTTCACCAACTACCTAAGCGAGATCCTGCCCTGCTGTACTACAGTACAAGGGGGATAAAATACGTCTATTATAGACGAGAGGTGACTTAAGAGTGCCATTGCACAGCATCGTGCGCCACCTTTCAACTGGGGATTAAATTTACTGTTTTTGACTTCAGAGATTTGAGTTGCAGTCTTAGATTATCGCCTATACGGTATATCAAACCTAGTCACCTTGTACCGTCTGATTGAGTACGCTCGAGAGGTATATAGGTATACTTGGGCAAGGGTGGTCAGATAAATTGCATTGCACATAGTAAACCTAGATTCTAGAAACCTCCCTATAGGTCATGACTCGAACTTATCGTGGGTGTTCCCGGGTTACTTATTGGAATTGGACCTTACAAATGATGAGATCAGGAATGTACGATTTTATCCTCAATGATCAAAAAAAATTTTGTTTAACCTGATTCAAAATTACTGTATTACTGGGTACACCAACCCAATAAAAATCCATTTTAAAAACTTTGTAATAGTTCATAATGACCTACTCCATCTCGATCCAACAATCATGATGGGTTGGACAATTCAAATCAAAATGGTATTCAAACATTTTTTCAATTCGGGTCCCAACTCATTTCAAACGAAGAAAAATATTTGTCCAAAGAAAAGAAGAAAGAAAATGACTTACAAAGATTTATTTCTTAATGGACTTTGGAAAATTTCTGAAATATGTTTTTCTAAAGAAAAAATGATTTTTACAAAAAATCTATTTTTTACATGGACTTTGAAAAATTACTAAAATGTATTTTTCTAAAAAAAGAAAAATGATTTGCCAAAAAAATAGTTTAAATCAAATTTATTGAAAGTTGTTATTCAATGAAAATATTATTTGTCAATGATTTTCAATAATTCAATAAAATTATTTTTTCTTTTAAAATAATTATTGCATGAATGAATTTTTTAATGGATTAGTGCACATAATTCAATAAAATCTCAGGGTTCATTTAAAATGTTATCAAGGGTTTAACACTGAAATTGATTAAAATTCACCTTCAATGGGGTGTCTAGGGTTATCATTATACCTAAGCTCAATCGTCCATTGTCTAACTAGGGTAGTAAGTACGATTAGTTAGAACAAATGTCAACACAAAGTCAATGTCAGAAATGACCCCAAAACCTTTCAAAATTACACAGTTTTTCCCTGAAGATCATAGTAGCTTAGTCCTATTGGTTGCAAGTAATGTCTCAGTCCTCAATCCTAATCAAGCCCATTGTGGGTAGTTGTCTAGAGTTTTCATAAGTCATTTGGGTTAGCTCGATTCCTTTTTTTCAGCAAGGTCATGTCTTCTTTAGATTAAGTTTACTTTTTTCCTATTGAGTCGAGTTAGTTTATCGAGTCTATAGAGGTGTCTGTCGTCCCATCTGAAATTGATCAGATAAAGGAAATTTTTGAATACCTCAAGCGCATTAACGAATTAACTAATAATTTAGCTCTGATGATAGATTTCTATCCTGAACAAGAAGATAATGGTTGGTTCAACCTTTAATTGAAAAAGCAAAGGTTATTGACCTCGGAACAGAAAATAATTCCTAGAGAAATTCATATAAAAATCATCATATACCCCAAAGAAACACGAAGGGATAATGAATTTACTTAGAAATTTCAAAAGAATTGTTCACGTGGTCTGATGATGATATGTTAGGTGCAAGTTTGGGTGTTGTCCGACATGAAATAGATATTCACTCAATGAGATGAAAACACCAACGAGATTAAAGAAGATGTTACAAAACGTATCAATGTTGTCCTCACTGCATCTATCATAAGTCAATATAGGGTACCTTTGGAATTGATATCTGATAATGCGTCATACTTCAAAGTCGAGATTATTACTCTATGTTCAAAGTTCAAGATCTGGCATCATCTCCCTACCATCTTCGAATTAATGAAGTGGTTGACGCAGCTAATAAGAGTCTTAAAATAATCATCGTAAAAATGTGTCAATCACATCGGGATTAGTCAGAGAAGTTGTCATTCAAACTTTGGGCATATTGTACTTCAATACAATCTTCCACTAGAGTTATTCCCTACTCTCCAGTGTATGATATGAAAGTTGTCTTACCTGTTGAAATGGAAATCCTGTATCTGAAAGTCTTGGTGGAAAGTCAGTTGTGAGAAGCAAATTGGATTCGTCAACGATATGAAGAACTAAACTTGATCGAAGAAAAACGACTTAGAGATGAGTCGTCCATGCATTTGACAAAAAGGTCAAAGCTCGTCACTTGCAAGTCGAGGATTTGGTACTCAAAGATAATCAACCACCTACTTTTGACCATAGAGGGAAGTTCAAACCTAATTAGGGAGGTCCGTTCATCATCAAAGAAATATTACCTGAAAAAATTATTTCCTAACTGCACTACTTATTAAAACAAAAGCACATGGGTGGCCTCCCAAGCAGCGCTAAGTTTAACGTCTTCAGCTGGACCTATCAAAAGGTCTAATTTTTAGGAATTTTTCGAACATATAATTTGATAGACATGACAATCGATTTCCCACCCCAAATGATAAACAGATAGATTTTGATCATCATTGGGACATGAAAATGATTTTTTAAATGATTAACATCCCCCGCTTATCCTCAGTTCTTAGTGTCATCACCTTTTCGAAATAGTTCTTAACCATCGTATTTCTTAAGAGAATGGAAGTTGTAAGACAGACAGGATCTTTACAATCTTGTGAAATGATAAGTTGGATGGGGTACGAGGTTAAATCAGTAGTGGTTGAAATTGGTGTGACTAACAAATTAGAGTTCATCCTTAATTCTTCCTAAACAACAGTTTCCTTTGATGGTGGATTAATTTCCTTAGCAAAATTTGTACAATTGATTAGCTCATTGAGAATTTGAAACATTGGTTGGCTCTCGGGGGTTATCTCATTTGAAAATTGACCATTCTCTTTTTTTTCTAAAGGCATAGTAAGCTGACCTAGTTGGACTTCCATCATTACTTCAGTTGAAACTGTAACCTCATTGATTTGAATTTGAATTTTAATTAAGACAGGGTTATCAATTATTGATGGACAATTATCGAAATCTTTAAAAGAGTAAAATTGGTTACTAAGGTTATTTTGAAAGAATGATGGATTTTTTGGGATGGAGATATCCTCATTTTCAAATTTATCAAAATTTCCTTCTTCTAAAGATAGCGCTAGGTGACTCAATTGAGTTCCTATGCTGGCTAAGGCTTCACCTATGTCCTATTGTTATTGGATGAACTGTTGTTGTTGATTTAACAACTCAATCATCAAGGACTCTAATGATGAAGTTGGAGGAGATGACAAAAATGAGTCATTGAATGTTGACTCTAACTCTATAGCTCTATATTCGAAAAAATGTTGAGAATCATAGGATTGTTGATGAATTATGCTTGGATTCATCATCGATGTGTCGTGCATATAAAAATCCTCATGGTTACTAAAATGACTACCTTAAGTGAACTCGTTCTGACACGGTATGGTATCCGAGGGAAACTAATTATCTATGTGGTATGGTTGGTCGAATGAACTAGGTGTCGGCATCTAATAAGAATTTTGAGAATGATGCATATTGGCTTGAGAAACACGAAACATGGGTAGACTCGGACAATATTCAGGAGGATGACCATAATTATCACACAATCGATCAAACAATCACGACAAGAAAAGACAGTACCTAGATAGGTTGCCTAAAGCTAGACAGCTCCTAACTGGGTAGAAATAGCACAACTAGCCTTCTAACTCGATTCTATGAAGTTAATTTTGAATCATTCGGATCTCTAGATTGGAGGTGGCACACAATGCATAAGCAATGGCACTCTTAAATCACCTTCCTTTCTTGAATAAATTGAGTTCATCCCCTCAAAGGGCAAGATCTTACTAGATACAAAAGATGACTAAGAAGTGTAATTAACACAACTTGAAGTGAAATTTCTCCTATTGAGCTCGTGAGCCCTATAGTTAAGTCTAATTAATTTTATTTTATTTAATTGGATAACTAGTGAGTTGATTATCCTAATTAGAGCAAGGAATTGGTAATGACTTTCAATCATTATCTTATCATGCCATCCCTAAGAAAGGGGTGTTCTTTTACTACTTAATTAACTATTCCAAGTGTGTACAAATTGAAAAAATAACACACAAAGACAAGGAGTAATCCACTAGCATAGAGAGGCGTGGGTGTTTCAGAATTACCTCCTGTGCGAGATGGGGTGAAGACAGTTTGAGTCAACTTAGGCCACTAATTTCAATTTTGGTGTGCGAACCTAAGGAGCCGTGATGGTATTATCCACCTATCGTCCTTCCTTAGTCTATTACAATCCAAGCCTTCTTTGATAATTAAAAAAAATTACAAGAAATCCTATACAAGAAGTTTTAAAATAAAAAATAAACCTAACTAAAAATTAAAGGAAATTGAAAGAAAAGAAGAAAAAAATGTTCACCTACAATGAGCAAAATAGAAATGATAGTAAATGGACTCAAAAATAGAATCTAACTTACCAAAATCTTTGCTGACTATGTCATATTTTATAAAAAATTTCAATCTACCCTAAATCGATATACTATAATAGTTAATCGGAGATCGGAGCAGAAAGTTACAGTCAGTTTAAGTTCTACTGTCTAGGGTAAAAAAAAACACGGGAATGACTTTTTTTTTTTTCAATTTTCAATTTTTTTTTCTGCTTTCTTCTCTCTTAAACCCTCAAGAACACTTGAACTTACAGAAAGAAATCAAAAGAAAAAAAAATAAATAAATAAAAATGAAAGAAATAAATTTTAAATCAAAACTTACCACTACTACATTTACCTTTCCCCGGCAATGGCGCCAAAATTTTGATGAGTCTATCGTTGCTCTTCTCACCGGAGTTAATATTAATCTTACTTTTACTTTACTTGTGGGACAAGTAGGGGATCGAACCCAAGAGAAAGGGATAGTAGAGTTAAGTTAAGAGAATAAAATTTGAATTAACCAAAAAAAATTAAAACTATTTTTCTTTGTATTTTTTTGAACTTATAAGAAGATTTAAAGTTGTTTGAAAATGAATTAAAGTTAATGAAGTTAAAAGCAAGTAAACTTATGAAATTGCACCATTGGAGGTGGATCTACCTAGAACATGTTGATGAGCAATTCCTAGTCTTTAACCTTTTTATAACTCAATCGTAAAAGCTTGGTGTTAGCTCCTTAGATAAAAAAGTTTAGCAAATGAAATCAAATGAGAGAACATAAATAAAGTAGAATTCCTTGAATTTTCTACTATCAATTATCTAGTTTAAGCGTACTTTATCTTGATCTAATCTAAGCATAAAGTATCTATATTAAGAATAAATGGTGCAAGAAATCTTAAAGAGAACTCATGAGCATTTTAGATAAAAGAAATGCATGAAACTAGAAACAACACAAGAACTTGTTCTAGACTTTTCCACTCTTCAATGGAGGAGAGCTTAGCCTAATGTTATTGCAAGAGATGAAAATACTTTTTTTCATTTTATGGAGAAGCTTACAAATTCTTCTTTTTTTACTTTTTACAAAACTATTTAGTCAAAAAAAAAATAATTAGAAAATAAAAATATAAAAATATAAGAGAATAGGCAAGGAGCCTTAGATTAAAGGAGTCTTGGATGAGAGAATCAAAAGGGAACAAGAGTTTCTCTAGAGATTAAAGCTCTATTTATAGATAAAAATATGTGTAGAGGATTCTAAAAGTAGCCTCTACTTTTCTTTGTACAAAAGGACAAAAAATGAGAACATGAGTTAAGGATTAGGACATTCCAAATGATTAGGGCATTCCAAACTAGGCCCAAATGCTTTTACCTTGAGAATTTGATTCCAAAATGTTGATTTTCTACACAAGAAACACACGTAATTAGATTTATCTAGTAAATGAATTTATTTATGTATAATTAAGTCTAATTAACATGAATAAAGATAAATGTCAAAAAAATATGCATACAATTTAGTGTTTCGAGACACTCATCGAGTAGTAGAGGAATAATGGATATTAATGGTTAGACTCTCAATGGGCCAAAAAATTCCTCATCTTATACTCATTGTGCTATTTATTACTCTTTCTTCTGATTTTAGGGTTTCCCCTTCTCACGGGAGGTGATCTTGAAAGATTCCCTAGTTCCGAAGATCCTAAAAGGAATGGGGATCTTTGGGATTGGATATGCTATAATGGGGAGATCTACTCTGAGATCTTTGGGCTTTATATGTGCAAATCAAGATTACGAATATTCTTTGACTCAGTTTGTCCTGCTTGGCAGACCATGTCTTGTTCAATACTATGTTACCCTTCTAGCCAGGTCAGATGCTCTCTACCTTGGCTTACCCTTCTGCTGGATAGCTCTTCGTATGATGATATGCGCACGGAACCACTTAATTGGCTTGGACACGTGTACGATCTAGATGGTTGCACAAATATTACCCTCTATAATTATCCCCTTTCGAGGAAACGCGAAGTCTCACTTCGTGAGACACGTATTTTTCTTTTAATTGACTGTCATGATTCTCTATCATTGATTCTAGTTTTACTAAATCGATGCATTCAATGAAACATCGTTTCAAATCTTCTTTGATGGCAGAGATGAATCGCCTATAATCTATGACCATCTGCGTGCCCCGTTAACGCTTGCACTACGCCTTAGGCTGCGACGATTAGGTTGGATTAGGCGATCCTCTTAGGCGTACGTACTCCTTTACGTTCTCCTATAAATAAGAGTCTTGCACCAACTTCTCTTCTTACTGTGATATTGCTTGTGCGATCTCATATTTCTCTGTCTACGACATTTTTTTTCTCTCTATCTTTGCTTCACTATTATCTTTAACTCTCTCAAGCTGAGGTAATCTTCTATTTTTACTTTATTATTCTACAAACTTAATTTCTCAATGGCTGCCAACATAACCCAACTTCGAAGATGACTCTATATCCCTACCTCTGTGTTTATTCAGGTTTGCAAAGGCCCCAACAACCTGACGAGCATTGTCAGGAGGAAATCATAATTTATGACGATTAAATCAAGGTCGGCCTAAGTTTTCATCTCTCTCTCTTCCTCAAGAAGGTGTTGAGTAAAATAAATCGGGCCCCAAGCCAAATATCTAGTAACTTTTACCGCCCAGTGGATATAGTAAAAAAAAATGGGTATAAACCCCAATGACATTCTTTCCAAATATAACTTGAAAACTATCCCCTAATGTCTTGAGTAATATTTGTTGTCCTCTAAGAATGCAGTAGTTGCATTGGTTCCGTCTCTCCCTAGTGTTGACAAAGGGCGGTACAAGGACCCCCTGATTGTCACTAGGAATTGAGAGTTTGCTCCTAGAGTTTCTCATAAGGGATTCGGGGTCCCTCAGACCTTTTAGGGTAAGTCCAACTTTTATGCATCGCTGTATCCTATTTTCGACCTTGTGTAAAATTTAATCTAACTTTGACTTTTTCCCTTTTTGTAGATTCTTTTGCCCTTTCTGTTGTTGAGGCTAGGAAAGAGCAGCGCAAACATCTAAATATAGGGGGCTAATAGCAGTGGGTATCTAAACCTGGGTGACCAACAGGGTTATCAAAAGAGATCAGACCTATCATCCCCCTTCTTTGCCTCGGCCACTTGCACGATAGGCTCCCTTTAATCAAGTCGAGTAGTTCTTGGAAGGCTTTTCTTCTCCTCTTGCCTCTGTACCTGCCCTTCCCTCTCCTCTATTTCCCTTAGGGTTCTCCGTCGTCAAGAATATTAATCTCTTGGAGTATCCTCTCTCCCTTACCCATGTTGTCAGAGCTAATCCTCTATTTGACCAAGGTTAGGAAGAAAAAAAGAAATATGGCCCCGCGCACCTCCACCCACACTAGAGAAGTAGGTCAACTGTCTCTGGTGCATGGAGAGCAAGCTACTCCTACTTTTGCTAATTGTTGCTCTTGCTGAGCATCCTGAGGAGATTCATGCTTAAGCAATACAGAGCTCGGATATCATTAGGGAGCACAGTCCTATTCCTGAGCTCCAACCGCATAAAAGATACAAGCTAATAAGGAAGAGCTTGAGGAGCCCTTCATCCATAGGGAAGTTCAAGCAAGAGGGCCCTAGTGACCTCATGACTCCCCTAGAGGAATCAACTTTCTCCTAGAGGAGTCATAAGGCATTCTTCTAGGATAGAAATGAAAATAATAATTTTTGGCCCCATTTTAACCATGTTTTCAACAATAGTTGTGGGGTCATTGCATCCCTACTTTCCCACTCCATTTCCCTTAAAGACTGGGATGTTGTGGATCGAGCTAATGTTGATATAGGCTTTGGTCGGTTTTTTCATGGCCTCTACTAGATAATTTTTTGCTATTCCCACTCTAC
The DNA here is from genome assembly GCF_017979445.1 of Akebia trifoliata. NCBI lineage: Eukaryota > Viridiplantae > Streptophyta > Magnoliopsida > Ranunculales > Lardizabalaceae > Akebia > Akebia trifoliata. The sequence goes on from NC_141376.1 coordinate 25,657,012, forward strand.
TCCTTATACTCCGTGCTTCACTCACTTTACTTTATTTTCTTACAGACCAACTCTTATGGTACCATGGCTTTTCTGAAGTGGCATGAAGCAGAGGACTAGGCAGCCACCCTGACTAGAGAGTATGAGGAAAAATCACTTTAGTTAAGGTTAAGTTGGCATCTTCTAGCCAATTTTCTCAGGAGGCCAAAAAGAAGATGGAGGCAAACTTGGCCCAATTTTTTAAGGCAAACTTAGTCTTAGAGGCCAACAATAAGAAGCTGACAACCATTTAACTGTTCCCAAAGGAGCATTCTTGCCAAAATCCATTTGGACCACAATGTTGAATTATTAAGTTTTTGATAACTAAAACAGTCCTAATGTAAGTAAACAAATATACCGATATGTGTCAAACACACGGACCCTTTATAATCCTAATGTTGAATGATTGCCAAGATGATGGTTGTTACTACTGAGTTACACATGATTGCCAAACCTATGCATTCTTCTTCCCAGTAAAGCCCAGAATTTACTACATTGTTGATATTTTTCTTATAAATAAATAAATTTTAAAATTCATTGTAAATTAGTTTAAACTAAAGGGCTTCACTTGGTTAAAGACTATAACTTAGTTTTAAGAGAGATTTCAATGTGGTTTATCCAGATTGAATATGCAGTGAAATATGAGAAGAGATCAACAATACCCTTTTTTTTAATTTTAATTTGTAATTATGGTTTACAGAAATGAATAATTTCACCTTTATTTCAAATTTAATTATGTAGCATCCACATCCTGTTATAGAAAAACCATACAAATGCCGACATGGTTTTAAAACTCGTATTTTATCTAGTCTCAGTCATGAATGATACTAAGATGACTCTCAATGGTCTTGTTCTCAAATTATTTTTGAAATTGTGGAAGTAGACATGTTTCCCACACATGTAAGTAGTTTTTTCAAGGTGCTAATTATTTAGGAAAAAATGAATTTACTCAAATGTTTGCAACGAATATTACTAATCTAAAGCCCACTGCACAATTATGTAAGAAAATACTAAATAACTGAAATGTCCAAAACTTGGAAGGCATACCCCACTTCTTTTTTACCTTTCATGATAAGGTGCAGTAGTTGTACCTTCAACTTCCTGTAGATCTTTCCTATATTCAACACATATTTCACAAAGAAAATTTACTCAGTACAATAAATCCAGCAATGACAATGTATTCACTTAAATTAATTGAAGACATTGTTTTATGTAAAATTTAATGGGTGAACAGGGTTCATTCAGCCAATCCAAATATTGGGGATAAGGTTGTGTTTCTATTAAGGATGATAAGAATTAATTATTCGAAAGCTTTCAACATGATATGATCTAATGAAACTCAACACAAACTGATAAGGTCCCAATAATTTCACTTTTGAACCGTAATTTCACCAAGATTATCAAAGTTTAAATACTAGTTCCTTAAAAATAATAATAAATTATAATAAAATCTCAAATTAATATAGCTAACAATAATTTGTTACTAATTTCAAGTGAAAAGGATACATTTTGAAACCAACAAAAGGTGTAACAATTACTGTTACAACATGCGAGCAAAGAAGAAGCAACTAGTCAAAACTAAGCTGATTTGGGTGCCATGTCACCGTACCGCAGCTAGGCAAGACTGCATCGCGGTCATCTCGAGGAATTAGTCCTCAAGATTTTCATATAAGCTTCCAATTGCTTCGGTGGTTGTAATTAAATGGGTTCTTCGAATCAAATCATCCGCCAAATCAACTCGATTACCCGAATACGAATGTTATAAATTTGAAGGTTAATTTCAGAAAGAGGACCTTCTCTTCTTTTGTAATTTTTGATTTTTCTTTCTTTAATTCTCTGTAATTTTATTTTGAGAGAGCTCTTAAGTGTAGTGAGAACATCAAGAGTGATCCATTCATACTTTTTGTAATTCTTTTGAAAGCTATTAAAGGAAGATTACAGATCAATCATCATCTTCTTCACCTATTTTCTCTTTTCTTTTGTTATTTTCTACAATTACAATTCTTGCATTGATTGACTTCTTTAATTTTTCTCTTTAGATTTTCAATCTTTATTTCATGTTTTGATTCTAAATTTCAAGTTGATTTCCATCTTATTTGTGCAACAAATATGTTTGTAAGGAATCTGTTTTCTAATTCTGTTTTGACATTTTTATCCGAATGAGCTTTTGAATCCCAACTGTCCCTGTGGAACGAATTCGACTTATCCAAAGTCTTATTTTACATCTTTATCTCTACATTTACACAGCAAGTTCTACAAACGATCAAAATGGCGCCGCTGCCGGGGACAGCAAGTTGATTCATTTTCCAATTCAGAAAGAATCCAAAACAGTTTCCGAAACAGAGCTGAAACTTGTTTTGCTTGAAACAAAAGCCAAACAAACAGAACAAAATTTTAAAAAAAAATTCATTACAATCCTTAGGATATCAAAAACCATTTCCAATTTGAAAAATCAATTTTCATCACAATTTCACCGCTCCGCGGTTACCCCCTAGTACTCCACGGTGATGCGGTAATATTTTTTGCTGATTTTTGTTGAGCAAGTTTTTGACATCATGGATATTGTAGTGGTCATATTTTTTTTTCCTTAGCATTCTGATTTGAATAATTTTGTTATTTTCAGGTGAAGGACTCGACGGAAGTCAACGGAAATTGACAAAAGGCGACACATGGAATTTTTATCCATTGAATTGGTTCTATCACCAAGAACATCAGCAAATTCGAATTTTCTCTGCATTTTATTTTTCTTAGAAAATAACTTGTACTAAGAACTTGAATTTGTATTAAATTTTAATTTTATCCAAGATGGCTCGGATTGTAATAGAATTAGGGACGGACGATAGTGGGACGAAACTATCTTAGCCCCTTGGGTTCGTACACCAAATTTGGTGTTGGTGGCCCGAGTCTACTCAACTCGATCATCCCTCGTCTAAAATGGGAGGTAAATTTTGAAACACTCACGCATCACTCACTAGTGAGTTTCTGTATTGCTTTTGAATGACTAATCTATACACATTGGATCGCGCACATAGTAATAAGGGCACCCTTACGAGGATGGCACCATAAGATAAGAATCGGATTTCATTACCGATATCTTACCCTTCTAGGAAAATCAAATTCACAGCAAATTAATTAATTAAAATTTGATTAGACTAGACTCTAGGTTCCATCGAGATCATTAAGAAAAGTTAATCAAACGTTGCACCAACTGCACTTCTTGATCTTGAACAGTGCCTAAGCGCAATCCTGCCCCGTAGTACTACGTGTATTCGGGAGATAGACTACGTATATTCTAGACAAGAGGTGATCTAAGAGTACCCTTGCTCATCATCGTGCGCACCTCTCCTCTGAGGATTAAACTGGCTGTTTTCGATTTCAGAAATTTGGGTTGGAGGCTTTGATTAACCCTTTGAACCAGTTAGGAGCTATCTAATCATAGGAACCCAATTCTCACGTGTGCATTTCCTCCTTCTCTTATGTGGAAGTTCAAAGTGTATGTTACAGTAGATACAGAACCTCAAGCAGATTTACATCGTCATAAAGTTTAGGAGATAATCTTGGATCACGTGCATCTTATGTGATAATTATGGTCATTCTCCCGAGCATTGTTCGAGTCTACCCATGCTTCATGCTACACAGGCCAATATGCATTATCCTCAAAACACGTATTGGATGCCGACATCCAATTCGTTCGACCAACCATACAACGTAGATAATTGGTTTCCCTCAGATTTCTTACCGTGTCAGAACGAGTTCACTCAAGGTAGTCATTTTGGTAACCATTATGATTTTTATATGCATGACACCTCGATGATGGATCCAACCGTAATTCCCCAACAATCCTATGATTCTCAATATTTCTCCGAATATAGAATTGTAAAGCCAGAGTCATCATTCAATCACTTAGTTTTGTCCTCTCCTCCAACTTCATCATTAAAATCCTTGATGACTGAGTTGTTAAATCAACAACAACAGCTCCATCAACAACAGGACATGGGTCAAGCCTTAATCAACATAGGAACTCAATTGAGTCACCTAGCATTATCCTTAGAAGAAGGGAAATTTGATAAATTAAAAAATGAGGATATCTCACTCTTAGAAAATCCATCATTCTTTCAAAATAATCTTAGTGACCAATTCCACTCTTTTGAGGATTTTGATGATTATCTATCAATAACTGATAACCTCATCTCAACGGAAGTTCAAATACATACTAATGAGGTTGCAGTTCCAACCGAAGTAATGATAGAAGTCCAACTAGGTCCGTTTACTGTGCCCTTAGAAGAAAGAGATAATGGTCAATTTTCAAATGAGATAACCCATGAGAGCCAACCAATGTTTCAAATTCCCAATAAGCAAGTTGATTGTATAAATTTGGCTAAGCAAATTGATCCACCATCAGAGGAGACTGTTGTCTAGGAGGAATCAAGGACCAATTCTAATTTGTTAGTCACACCAATTTCAACCATTACTGATCCAACTTCGTATCCCATCCAACCCATTATTTCACAAGAATGTAAAGACCTTTCATGTCTTACAACTTCCTTTCATGATTGAAACTTATTTTGAAAGGGTGATGACAATAAGAACTAAGGACAAACGAGGGTTGTTGATCATTTTAAAAAATAATTTTCATGTCGTAACGATGGTAAAAATCTGTCTGCAATTGGGGTGGGAAGTCGATCATGTGTTAGTCAAAATGAATGTTAGGAAAATTCTTAAATATCGGATCTTTTGATAGGTCTGGCTGAAGACGTTAAACTTAGCGCTACGTGGGAGGCAACCCATGTGCTTTTATTTTAATAAGTAGTGTAGTTAGGAAATAAAAATTTTCTTAAAAAAAAAATCTCTAACCTTAATACCTTTCTCATTCTCTTCATCTTCAAGTCCACTCTCAAACCAAATCAATCAACGCCACTAGGACTGCAGCCTAGTCAGTAATTGTTGATTAATTAATAGCAACAGATGTTGGTTTATATTAAAGAGAAGAAGGCACATGCCACTGAAAGTTCGGATTTAGATTATGACGTTTTTAGGTTGTTTTTCTATTTTAGGAAGGATTTCTTTTATATGTATAAAAAAAAGAACTGCTTCAGAAATTATCATTGTTATAATTTTCATTCTTTTCAGATTAGTTGTAACAAGACTTTACACATTAATGCCCAATCCGTTTCAGGTGTGATCCAACTTTTTTTATTTTTCCTTACTGCTTGCATATTGAGGACAATATGTCATTAGGTTTAGGGGTATTAGGTTAGCTCACAATTGCATTGCATTTCATTGGTAGTTTAGTTTCATGTTTATTTCATTGCTATTTTAATTTCATGTTGAAAAAAAAATAAAAAATATTCAACATTTTCGAAATATTTTCTTCAAAATCTTTGTATATACTTTTTACATATGAATTTCAAATCTCAGGCTCATGTCCTAACTTTTGATCATAAGTTTTTTTTTGTTATTCCTCATTAAGAAAATTATGAAAGAATTACTTTAAGAATTCACTTCTGATTAGTATTTGGAAATATAAGATTTTATGGAACAAAAGTTGACTCTTCTCTGTCTAAAGTGTTAGGGGAAACTTAGTCTAGTGAACTATAACTTCGTTGTCCCTTGGTTCGCTTGTTAGAAAAAAAACAAAACACTTGAAGAGCTACCATAGGATTAGACTGGGTACTTTGAAAAGGGCTACCTGTTTTTTGTAAAAAGAACACCAGAAAATGGTGAAGTGTGATAAAATAAAAAAAAGAAGCAAAAAATGCGAGAAAATGTCAAAAATGGCTAGAACTGCAAAAATGAGAAAAGAGTCCAATGAGACCAAATAGTATAGAAGGGTGAAAGCCGTCAATGGTAAAAACGTGAGTAAACTGGAATATCACAGATAAATTCCCTTAGAGGTATTAAAGTGAATATCCACACCTCTTACAATCCTAGACAGGATGCTTAGTTTTGAGTTAGAACTTAAGTAGAACCGACAATTCTTAGCAGTTAGGAGGTGAAATCTTGTTCCTAAAAAGATGTTGCTTTTAAAAAGAAAAAAAATATCAAAAAATCGCACAAGCACTCAAGTTATCTTTCAAATTTTCTGAAAATGAGGAATAAAAACTTAGAACTTTGTTCAAACGTAAATGACATTTGACTGATTTATGAAATGTCGTTATGTTCACTTTACATACTTTGATTTTGATTTTAATATTTTTGTAAAGTATTAGAATTTTGTGAGTATATTCACTGCAAACCCTCACTAGTCAAACTCGTCCACTAGGGGTAACCTAGGGGTTTAAGGGCTTACTGCATAAGCTAAATGCAGTCGGGAACCTCACGAAAGAAGAGTTGTTTAGATTTAAGTTTTGCTCGGGACTAGTAAAATTGAGGTTTGGGGGTGTGATAAGGTCCCAATAATTTCACTTTTGGACCGTAATTTCACCAAGATTATCAAAGTTTAAATACTAGTTCCTTAAAAATAATAATAAATTATATTAAAATCCCAAATTAATATAGCTAGCAATAATTTATTACTAATTTCAGGTGAAAATGGTACATTTGAAAACCAACAAAAGGTGTAACAATTACATTTATAATATGTGAGCAAAGAAGAAGCAACTAGCCAAAGCTAAGCTGATTTGGGTGCCACCTCACTACGACGCGGCTAGGCAAGACCGCGCCACGGTCATTTCGAGAAATTTGTCCTCGAGATTTGCATAGAAGCTTCCAATTGCTTCGGTGGTTGTAACTTAATTGGTCCTTTGAATCAAATCATCCGTCAAATCAACCCAATTACCCGAATAAGAATTTTATAAATTGGAAGGTTGATTTCAGAGAGAGGACCTTCTCTTCTTCTGTAATTTTTGATTTTTTTTTTCTTTAATTCTCTGTAATTTTCTTTTGAGAGAGCTCTTGATTGTAGTGATAACATCAAGAGTGATCCATTCATACTTTTTGTAATTCTTTTGAGAGCTATTAAAGGAGGATTAAAGATCAATCGTCATCTTCTTCACCCATTTTCTCTTTTCTTTTGTTATTTTCTGCAATTACAATTCTTGCATTGATTGACTTCTCTAATCTCTCTCTTTTAGATTTTCAATCTTTATTTCTTGTTTTAATTCTAAATTTCAAGTTGATTTCCATCTTATTTGTGCAACAAATATGTTTTTAAGGAATCTGTTTTCTAATTCTGTTTTGGCATTTTTATCCGAATAAGTGTTTGAATCCCAACTGTTCCTGTGGAACGAATTCGACTTACCCAAAGTCTTATTTTACATCTCTATCTCTGCATTTACACAGCAAGTTCTACAAACGATCACATACCTATAATCATCTTTACACAAACCCCAAGGTTAAATGCTCTGAGAATGGTCTCTAAACTATCATGTCTAGGTGGATCAAATAATGGTATCAACACACAAAATGTCCAAGAACCTCCAAAATTCTCCTTGGATTTCTCGGGAACTGCCTGAAAGTATAGTTATAATAAGTCGAGAAAGATATCAGTAAAACCAACATTAAATGATTTGAGATCAAAACAGATGCTCAAATTATGGTTTTTATTTTTTATCCCATTTCTATTAAATCTTTGAATAACCAATAGTCCATTAAGCACTTGCTTCACTTGAAACCTGCTACTTCATATACTAAACTAAGTATCCAAAATTCTCTAGGTGATTATATAGATTATAATGTAATGTGTTCTAAAATCTCGTTCTTTATTATGCGTAGGGCTTAATTGGTTTACGTAATGCACCTCAGTCAGGACTCAAGAGGTTGTTTGTTTAAAAATGATACAATGTTGTTGACCTTTTCTATTTATTTATTTTTTTCATTTTTATTTATAAATTTTAAGTGAATGTTATTGGTTAATTAGACACAGAAGACAAGATAAATCTCAAAATTGGGGAAAAAAGTGTTTGCTAGAACCATTGGTTTTTTCTCTTGCACTAGGCATTTGGCTTTTTCGTTTTTCTCTTGAATTACTGATCTAGTTAAAACATGCATACTTGGAAGCAACATAAAACTTCAACAAGATGCCATTATCTATGTTGAAATATGATAAGAGATCAACATAATTTTTATTTGTAATTACAAAAACTCAATTATTTGGGGGGGAGGGGGGAGGGGGGAGGGGAAAGGGAGCAATGCCAGTATTACTAAAAGAAAACTTGCATTCCCCTTATATGCATAATACCCATGCAAATACGTATGTGTAAGTATGAGTTTCCAAGATCCAATTTGAACCTCCTCACATCGTACTATGTAAAATTTTACCTCGCAAGCAATTGTAAGAAAATCCTACTTTTGTTTCAAGGACCTATAATGCAAATTTGCTTATTTAATTGCTTACCTGGCCAAGATCCTCCATTGTGGTAACTTCGCCTAGTATTTTTTGGGTCACAACATGTTACAATCTGCCATTCATGGCTTTCTATGGCTGGATAGTAAATCTTCAATGGCATTTCACCAACCAAGTCTTCTCAATAAGATCATAATGGCTGCAGATTTCTCAAGAGTTGCCAAAGATGAAATTCTTGACTATTTCAAATCCCCTATTCATTAAAAAAACCAATGCCCTTGGGACAAAGTCTCTCACAAAAACATGCCCAAACTAACAACAGTTAGATGAATACCAACTAATATTGCCCCTGAAACTCATTATGCAACCTTGTCAAGAATAACTATTTTGTATGTAAAGAGGAATAAAATGGTAAATTATGATCTCCAAAAAAGTAACTATTTTGCCAAAAGACCATCAAGTTGTTAGTTAAATAAAAGAATTATGCTTCAACTCCATAAGAATAAGCATGCATGGTAACTTATATGAATGATAAAATAGAATCAATAACCAATAAACACCAATGAAAAATGGATCACAACCCATGTACAAAAATATGGGATAAAATTCAACCAATGAGCAAATTCAACAAAATAAAATGAAAATAAATACTCTCTAGATTAAAACTAATCAAACAATTCAAACTGAAATGAAATAATCATGATACTTCAAAGCAATTAAATCAGATTCAAGTAAGAAGCACACAATAGATCCTTTCTTCCCAAGTTGCTTTTTCGAAGATTATTAAACTAAGTAAAACAAGTTCATAAATAAAAGTAAAACTAGTCTAAATCCAACGAATTACTTACTTGAAAATTTTAATTGGGAATCTTCACAGAAGACCCAAACAAAAGCGAGAAAGAGGCAAGCAAGAGTCGAGATCAACTGAAACAAGTGATTGAACTGAAATTGGGGTTTAATTCTAAAAAAAAATCAAAGCAAAGCCCTAAACCTAAGTCTCTTAAGCTGAAATTAAACTATAAACTTGCCTAAAATATGTCCAAAATGTGGTTGAATTAGAGCTGAAGTATCCTAATCTCAACCAACAAAATCCTAAAAAACCTGTATGTTGGTGCAGAAGCTCAATTAAGTCAATCCCGTCTTGACATTAAAAACCTAGAAAATGAAATCTATGGTATAGGGATCAATTGCTACACCATGAAATTGAATCAACACTATAGAACTAGGGTTTCAACAGAGAGGTAATCACAGAAAGTCGATTTCGTGAATCCTTCTTCGATTTGATCTCTAGAATGAGAAATACATGAATACAATCGAACTAAATTAACCAAAAAAAAAAATACTAAATTAATTATTTGTGCAACATCGACCTAACATTACTTACCGATTGAGGTTTCAAATGAAAAATCGAAGTTCGAGATTCGTTTCAAATGAGAGATTGAAAAGGAGAGTTTTTGTAATCAAAGATCGAATCTATTTTTCCGAGCTTTTCAAAGGCCTTAGAAATTCAAGAGATTGAGAGAGATTTTTTTTTGTCGAGATCGGATCTGTTTCTATAAGTTTTTCAAAAGTCTTTGAAGTTCAGGAGATCGAGAGAATTTTGATATATTTCTTTCTATTTTAAAGATCTCAAGTGAGAGAGATAAAGAGATTAGGGTCCATAGGAGAGATCTAAAACATCTTGCTCGCATAAAGGGAGAGTGGGTTAGAGTGATTTTGAGAGAGAAAGGGTGAGTCAGAGTTCGAGAGTTTTTTATTTAAATAAAATATTTTTTTCATCGATGGCTTAAGTTTTGGCTGTAGTAAAATGGTCTATAACGACAAATTTTATCTAACTGTTAGCTAGAAGCCGTTGCTATAGATCATTTTTCCTGTAGTGATTTTTGAAAAAAAAAATGATATCTAAAGTGCAGTTTTTTTTTTTTGTTGGAGGGATCACTCCAAAAAGTTTGGGACTTTCGACATCAGTTTATATTTAGTTTTTAGACATCAATTGTTCTCAGAAATCGATGTCTAAAACCTGCCTTTGATGCGCGCTTTTTTATTCAAAAAATATACATCACTCTAAAGTATTTTTTCTACAAGATATATACACATCTTCTTTTGGTATGAAAGTAATTAAGGAAAATCCCATGTAATCTTGTCTTTAAAAGACACATAGCATATCAACAAATTAATGCAAAACCTTATCAAAATATAGCATTTTGGATTTTATCATGGTATCAAAGCCATAATTGACTTTGATTCTATGATAAAGTCGACTATGGCCCTAGATCCCGCCTCATGATCCCATCTTCCTTTTTTTCATTTTATAATTCTTTTAATAAAATCCATATTTTCCTCTATGCATCTAATCCCTAATCCGCATAGTCACATCTCAAAATCTCTTCTTCTTTTCTTAGTCCAAGACCTCTCCAATGAGTGCTTTTAATCAAACTAGGAATTTATTAGGCAAGTAGAGATAAATTAGGAATTTGGACTGTACGCATCTTGATTTGGTATGAAAATATAGAAAAAACCCTTATAATTTTCTTCTATAAAATATGGATGGCACATTAATGAAATTAATACAAAACCTCATCAAAATTCTATGTTTTGAGTTCTATAAAACCTAAAGCAAATCACATACTTCAATTTTTCCCACTACTTCAATCCATGTTAATATTATTAGTAAGTATTGCTTAAATTTTTGTGCATCACAATTAGGATTATTTGATCGGTGTGATCGTTGTTCCATTGAATATCTAAAACTCGTAGCATACGATCAAAACTTTTGAAAATATTGTCGGCATTGACGGTGTTAGTTTGTTAAACGCATGCCACGTGTAATGTATACATGTACATATGTTGAGAGAAGCAAATGACGCACGGATGTAAATGTATTTTTGTGAAGAATGGCATCGCTTCACAACCCTGGACAGTACTTGAAAGCAAATTCCAACCCAACAAACATAGCCCTCTTCCCCAGAAAGAATACATCGACCCAGCAAGCACTCATCCCTCAGGAGCATATCAGGTTGTTCCTTTACTTTCTATTTTCATACTATCGTAGAAGTTGGTAACTATCCTACTCTAAGTTCTCGCTTATAGAAAAATTGATCATTCTTTTATTATGTTCATTAACTCTTGAATGTTTGCACTTATTCTAGACCTATACATAGAGAACATCAGCCTAATTGGAGATCTCTAACCATTGTATTTTGTGTATTTTTCATCGGAAGACATTTTGAAACAGCCAGATCCATGCATGTCAAGAAAGCACTAATAAATTTGATCTGAATCAAGATCCCTCCACTCCTAAGACACATATGACCTCAATCCTTTAAATGCAAAATCCAATGGTTGAGATTTATCCTAGGGATAAGTATCTTAGAGACATGTCTTAACAAGATACTCATAAATCTCAACCATTGGATTTTGTGTATTTTTCATCAGAAGACATTTTGAAATAACCAGATTCATGCATGTCAAGAAAGCACCAATAAATCTAATCTGGATTAAGATCCCTTGACTCTTAAGAATGACTCATGAAAAAAACACATGATCCCAACTCTTTAAATGCAAAATCCAATGGTTGAGATTTATCCTAGGTATAGCATCTCAGAGACATGTCTTATCAAGATACTCATAAATCTCAACCATTGGATTTTGTGTTTAAAGGGTTGGGATCATGTGTTTTTTTCATGAGTCATTCTTAAGAGTCAACAAATCCCAACCCATCTGCTATATCATGTATAGCCCCAAGAAAGGGTCAGTTAAACATTGGGTGTTTTACGAAAACCGTTCACTAGGTGGCATATTCACTGACATGACAAGTATGGAACCGTAGATTTGTATTTTCTCGGTATACATGATTGCACTTCCCCATAAAAAAAGTGTATCCCGAGGAAGTCGTGTATCCCTAGGTAGAAATATCTACGATTTCCAAACTTGGCCACGTGAATAAGTCCATTGAATATGCCACTTGGCGAGTCATTTTATTAGGACTCTTTTGCAAATATCATTGAACTAGTATTTTTCAACATTTATGAAATGGTCTTACACCCCTCGCAGCCAGGGGTGGATTTACAGTGGGGGCACTTGCCCCACAAGAATTTTAAAAGTCGGGTTTATAACTATTTTTTAATTAAAAAATAACAATTATAATTATTTTTTGGATAATATATAACTAATTTTTTAATTAAAAAAAAAAGGAACATATGAACATTTACATAAACTTAAAAACATAGTTGATTCAGTAATTTTAGTAGTTTACACTCAAACATTCTTGTGTTTGTGAATCCAAAATATTGGGCCACGTGGCTCACAAAGTAGACCTAGAGCTTGTCTGATGAAGTATCCTAGCTAATCAAGTCACTATCAAGAATCTAACCATAGAAAGATGTCAAGAATCAGTATAATTACTGACGACACCAATAGCTACAACTCGTAATATATCGGTATCATATGTTATTCGAAAGCTTATGAAAAAAAACTGGAGTATGGTATTGTTATATTCTTACTCTATCTCTGCTTCCCAGCCTTTGGCAGTCTTTGGGGACCACTTAAACAATAAAAATTTTGCCTTTTTTTTTTTTTTTTTTTTGTCAGATTCACACACACAGAACAAAAAATTATTTAAAAAAATAAAAAATAAAAAAATTTATTCATTGATTTCGAATTGAACCGCTGAAACCCACCAACCAAGCTTATTTTGGTGTCGGTCTACAGAAGGTAGGGCTAAACATTGGGCCCAAAAGAGTGAGTAATGTGAGTAACAATCCCCAAACCAAACCCTTTAGGGATTAAAGTTATTACGTATAAAATCAATGATTTTCTATGGTAAAAAAAAATTATCCTAGAGGTTAAAGAAATTATAGTATGATTTTCTAGGGTTGGAAGATGAAGACAAAAGCATTTAGATCATTTTCTTTTAGACTTTAAACTAACGAAAGTCAGAGTACATCATCAATTTGAAAACAGGGAGGATTTGTCATCAAATGTTTACCAAAACTTGAAAGTTTATATATAGATCATCAAATGTTTTAGGACATTTCTATGATCAACGAGGTCCAAGGAACGGTTAATTAAGATGGGTAGAGATATAAATTTCCCAGTGACCAATCCAGATTTCCTGCAAACAATGTTTTGGGAAATCCTAAAGAAATATCATCCTATTTCAATTGTCCGTCGAACACTTGGTATCCGACAATGTTGGACACTAGAATTTTTCTTTTGATATGAGCTTTCATGGTTGAGCTTTGCACCCATCAACATATGCTGTGTAGTACACTTTTTGACCCCCATGGCCCATAACTCTTAGTGGACTTTCAACAAAAAATTAAAATTAGCTTGAGGTTATTTCTAGCAATTATGTTTGAGGACTTTTTATGTTAATCATGAAGAGATTTAAGAGGATGTGTCTTTAGATATAAAGCTAGATGGTTAAAGTGATATTCATTTCTATGCAATTGACATTGACGTATTCAATCAAATTAATAGAGAAAAAAAAAAGTATAAGTAGATGGTAATTAAGATCAATTATTCTTTATAAAATTTGTCGATTATAAAACAGCGTGAGAATTTTCTTTTTCTTTTGATTGATAAAATGGGGTTAAAGGGACCCCAGCCTGAAGATGGATAGACACAAATGATAATGATGATGATGATATTATGGATGAGTGAAAAGATAAAAGAAAAAAAAATAATAATAAAGTAATATACATCTTCATGAAATTTAGTAGTCTTAATAAATGATAAACATTAAAAATAATAAATAAAAAATAACAAGTTGTTTGAGGTAATTTTATCATATGAAAGTGAAAAAGTTACAAATTGGAACTAAGTTAGAAGATAAAAAATCAAAATAATATAGTGTAGGTAAAAATAAATTACCTCAACTCCAAACCTATATCTCGAGGACGATCTTCCTCTTGTTCCCTGCAAAAAGCCTCTAATGTGGGATGGTTTCCCAGATTAAGACTCATTGATCGACAATCAAGTTAGAAAAAATAATAATAAAAGAAGGACAGCTAAATTAGATCATGAGTCGAAAAGTCCTTTAATTGTGTGTTGATAATTTTGTTTATAGATTTGCAGAGTTATTCTTACATTGATAACTTTTTTTTTTTGAAAATCTTGTGCATGTATCCCAATCCTCATTCGATTAGGATCTTTCCATCTTTATCTTTTTAATGTCGTGATGAATCATAGTTTTTTCTTATGTTAATCTCCTTCTAAATTGGTTTAAGAATCTCATTCTAATTAGGATCTTGTAGATCCTAGGAAACCTTCCACTTTAGGTTTGTTGTTATTCTCTTTCTAATTTTATAATCTTCCTTACATGAGCTAGGTTCCCAACTGAGTTAAGTCAAGTGTTTTGATTTCTTACACTCGCTACCAAGACTTAGTCCCCTAAAGGAGTCAGTTAAGGTGAGGAATGAATGTCTTAGTTTAACTATTCTTTTTTGAATGACGCTCCTTACTTCAAGGATGGGACGTATGTCCCTTCCGATTCAATCTTGCCTTGACTTATTGACCATGTGGAGATGTCTTATTGATCCACATCATCAATTGTAAGTATGTCACCACATGTAGATTGAGATGGTACCAACTAGTTTAATTGGTAAAGTCTTTGGGTGTGATACCAGAGACCTAGGTTCAAATCCCGCCAACACCTAGTTAGTGATCAAACTCATTAAAAGCAAGTTTACTAATAAATAAATAAATAAAAGATATTAAAATACTTGCAATAGCAAATTTAAAATAACCCAAAATTTCAAGATAGAACCCAATTAATTATGATCATGAGGTGAAAATTCTTAGAAAGAAGATAAAAACTCCATAATGTTGATTGAGATAGTAAACACTTGCAATAGAAATAACCAATCATAGATTATTTTTTTGGAATCGAAGGGCCAGTGGGCCCTAAGGTAGTACTACGTGGCATTTATAGATGGGACCTCAGTTCCACATCAAAAATTCCATTTCAATTTTTGGGGATTGTAGTTGGTTAGAAATCAAAAAGTAAGGCAGTCTCTTTTTTGTTAAAACTTGAATATTTTCTATATTTAGCTTTTTTTTACTGAGTGAGGTGAGGTGGTGATGAAGGGAGGTTTTGTCTTGACGTGAGTGAGAAGATACGATATTAGAGAAGGAGATGAGGAGAGGGTAAGGCCTACAGTCGGTGGCCCCAACCAAGCGTCACATAACGACACAGTAGCCTGCGTGAGAGGAGCAAGAACACCAGCAACACAACCTCTTCTACTCAATAAATAGTATTTTTTATTTTATTTTATTTTTGTATTTTTGATGAGAAGGGCCTGAAGATTATCAGAAAATCATTGAGGAGAAGAAAAGTATGTATGTTGATCTTTGTATGTATGTATGTATGCATGTATGCATGTAAGATAACCAAATTATAGAAAGAGAATAACAAGCTCTTCAATCTTCTATTACTTCTCATTAACAAGTGGGGAGAAAAGAAGAGGAGAAAAAGAGAAGAGAGAGGGTTTTTGAATTTCTTTGAATTGTTTGTCTTCTTCTCTCTTCAACTGTTTCCTTCGATTTTATTTCATCATTTGGAGGATTTTGTGGAGTTTTACTTAAGACTCTATAGAGGAGGAAGATCAATACCCAGAAGGAAAATTTTCAATTTTTTTTTCTTGCTAGGGAAAGTCTTAAAGAGAGTGGGACTAAAGAGAAGCTTGAGATTTTATGTAATTTGGTGAATATTTTGGTTGATTTTTTTACATTTAAGTGTAGTTGTGAGAAGAAGATCAAGAACTAGAAGGTGGAGTTGCTAGCTGAAGATGGCATCGGCTTCATCATCCTCTCCGTTCTTTGGAATGACAGAAGAAGATCAAAACCAGATGAAACAACTACAGTCATCTACACCAACATCATCAACAGCTCCAACCACAGCTCCTCAAAAGAAGAAAAGAAATCTCCCAGGAACACCAAGCAAGTAGCTATTACATCTGCATATAACTAAATTAATTAATTAATAATTTTTTTCAAAAAATTCTCTCACCTACATATTAAACCCCATTAGAAAAAAAAAAAAAAAAAACCTAATTTTGAATCTTCAGTGAGTATTGCTTATTTACTCATTTTTCTTCCAATTATTGTTATTTCTCTCTTTAATCCCCAAAAGAAACCCTAGTTTTTAAGACATCAGTGATGCATGGAAATTAATAAAATGGGTATTAATTGCATAATTTCTAATTATTATTTTTTTCTTGTTGTTTATTCTTGTTTTTGGCATCTTTTACAACAGATCCGGATGCAGAGGTAATAGCACTATCTCCCAAGACTCTAATGGCCACAAACAGGTTCATATGTGAGGTGTGTAACAAAGGGTTCCAAAGGGAACAAAACCTACAACTCCACAGAAGAGGACATAACCTCCCTTGGAAGCTAAAGCAGAAGACTACAAAAGAGGTGAAGAGGAAAGTTTATTTATGTCCTGAGCCCACATGTGTCCACCATGACCCTTCAAGGGCTCTTGGCGACCTCACTGGCATTAAGAAACACTTCTGTAGAAAACATGGAGAGAAGAAATGGAAGTGTGATAAGTGCGCTAAGCGATATGCAGTTCAGTCTGATTGGAAGGCCCATTCTAAAACTTGTGGGACTAGAGAATACAGATGTGATTGTGGAACCCTATTCTCAAGGTAACCAATTAACACTAACCCCTAAACAATCACATCCATTAATCTTCATTTGTTTTTTTACTAGGCACACTCAATCATAAGAGAATTGATGAGAGTTGGATAGGTTTTATTATACTTTTCTTTCTTTTATTTTATGTGTGTTTTATTTTCTCTCTTTTTTTCTTTTCTTTTTTTGAGATTCTTCTTCAACTATTTATTACTGAATGTCTACAATTAGTGGCAGAGGGACTGCTCACACGTGAATGAACTGTGAAACTGCCATGATAGAGAGGTTCCAAGAAACCAATAAAACAAACAAAAGTTCTATCTTTCTTTCATCTTGGAACAACCACTCTCTCAGCTCTCTCTCTCTCTCCTCTCTCTCTCTCTCTCTCTCTCTCTCTCTCTCTCTCTCTCTCCTACTCCTATTCACATGCTGCCATACTAATATAACGAAAGGTGGTGGTTTTAGCAGATTTGTTCTCTTGTCGGTTGGCTAGATGTGAACAGATTTGGGATCTTGCAGGTTGCCCTTTTGATGAAAATGCTAGAGTTGGGAAAGAGAAGACACACAGATGTTCAAGATGCTTACTCTCTCTCTCTCTCTCTCTCTCTCTCTCTCTCTCTCTCTCTCTCTCTTTTTTATAAAAGAACATGTTCCAAAGAGTGTCTTGTTCTCAAACACTTTAAGTTAGACTTGGGTTCATGCATTAAAAAGAAACAAATATTCCAATGGGTTGTGCATTAAATGAAGAAACGGTTTCAAAAATAGGTTTTTTTATTGATGATTTTTATTTTGGCAAAAACTTTAGAATATTGGAAATTATGCAGATCATGAGTTTTGCATTAATTGAAGAGAGTTTTAGAACTGGGCTTCTTGATTGATGGCTTTTCATCAAGACTTGGGTTCTTGCATTATTCCAATGGGTTGTTCATTGAATGAAGTAGCGATTCAAAAATGGGGGTTTTTATTGGTAATTTTTATAATTTTGGCAAAATTCTTAGATTGGAAACCATACAGCTCATGATTTTTGCATTAATTGAAGTGAAAGTTTTAGAAATAGGGTTCTTGATTGATGGCTTTCATCAATCTTGAATGAAATTTCTTGATACATTAATTGTAGAACCAGTCCTCAAAATGGGACTTATTTATTGATTGTTTGATCATTTTCAAGTTTAAGAAAGATTCTTTCACTTCTCCCCTTCAATTGTTTCCCTTCTTGGGAATGTGAAGTAACATCTTTTAATTTTTCATTCTCTCCATTTTATCATCATGAATGCAGTTTGTGTGTGTGTGTGTGTGTGTGTGTGTGTGTGTGTTTGAAGTTCTTACATTGCTTAATTGAATTAATCAGTTTTAAAAATGGATTTTCATTGCTAATAACTTTTGAGTTTCAACTGATTGATCTCCTTTCCCCTTGATCCTAATTGGGAATTGCATTAGTAATTTGTTCATGTTCATTGATTGATATTCTTCCTTTAGAGAATTTGTTTGAAACTTACTTTCTTCAACATTTATTGTTCCAAATTTGAATAAATTAGTTTCTTAAAAAGTTTAAAAAAAAAAAAAAATGAACCAAGAAAATAAAATCATAAACTTAAGCATGAGTTTCTCTCTCTGATTCTCTAATTAATGAAGTAAAGCCCCATTTCCCTTCGTTTCCAATTTAATTTCTACTCAAACTGATCTTATGCTTTCTTTTTTGCTTAAATTCTCGCAGGCGTGATAGTTTCATCACTCACAGGGCCTTCTGTGATGCATTGGCTCAAGAGGGTGCAAGGCTTCCTACAAACCTAAACACCATTGGAAATCATTTGTATGGAGGTAGTAATATGGGATTAGGCCTATCACAAGTGGGTTCCCAAATTTCCTCATTACAAGATCAAAATCACCCATCTAGTGATCTATTACGACTGG
Source organism: Akebia trifoliata (assembly GCF_017979445.1). NCBI lineage: Eukaryota > Viridiplantae > Streptophyta > Magnoliopsida > Ranunculales > Lardizabalaceae > Akebia > Akebia trifoliata. The sequence goes on from NC_141376.1 coordinate 25,675,865, forward strand.
GTGGTGCTGCAGGAACTCAATTTGATCAACTAATTGCCCCTTCTTCAACTCCATCGTTTCGACCTCCACAACCCGGTCCATCATCATCCTTCTTCCTCCCTGGCTCATCAAACCAAGACTTCCATGGATTGATACAACTTTCCGAACTCCATAACAGCACCAACAACTCTTCTTCGGCTGCTGCTGCTGCCAATCTCTTCAACCTCAGCTTCTTTTCCAATAGTAGTACCACTAGCAACAATGCTAATAGTAACAATAGCCATACCTGCTCTTCTGGTTTGCTTATTAATCCTGATCAGTTTAACTGTGCTGGTGGAGGCGAAGGGACCACGATGTTTTCAGGTAATTTAATGGGTGATCATCACATGGGTTCTAATGTATCTTCTCTCTACAACACTTCTATGCAAAATGACAATGGAATCCCTCAAATGTCCGCAACTGCATTGCTTCAAAAAGCTGCTCAAATGGGTTCAACAACAAGTGGGAATAGTACTACATCCTTGCTAAGAGGCTTTGGTAGTTCTTCTTCAAACAGTACAAGACAAGATAGGCCACACATTTCTCCTAATTTTAGGGGTAGTTTTGGTGGAAGTGGAAGTGGTGGTGGTGGTGGAGAGAGTCTAAGATCACAAATTGAAAATGAAAACAATCTGCAAGACTTAATGAATTCTCTAGCACAAGGGAGCTCATCAGCTTCAATTTTTGGAGGTGAGACCGGCTTTGTTGGGTTTAACACGAACAGGCTTACCTTGGACCAACACAACAATAACTCGAATTTGGGTAACATGGATGAACCTAAGTTGCATCAAAGTCTCACAATGAGTATGGGAGGATCAGATAGATTAACTAGGGACTTTCTAGGTGTTGGGGGAGTAGTAAGAAGCATGAGCAGTGGGATATCGCAGAGAAAACAACATGACGACATCGACATAAGTTCGTTGGACTCGGAAATGAAGTCGGCGGCAGCAGCAACAAATCCATCTTTTGGAGGCGGGAATCGAACTTTTGGAGGTGGAAATTTTCAGTAAGGATTTGAACAAATTGTGGAAAGAAAAAAGGAATTTAGGTATGTATAACTCAACTTGGTGATGACTTTGTTGGAGAAATTTTTAATGTTGTTGTTTCATTGTGGTAGGATTTCTTGGTGCATGTGCCTTAAGGCTTTATTTCCTTGAAGGTTTTACTTAATTTCGTTTTTGAGTAGCTTTTGCTTATAAGATAATCATTAACTTAGGATTCTATTGTTTCTCTTGATTAACTCTTTCTTTCACTCCTGTTCTCCCAGTAAAACAAAATAAAAATAGAAAACTACTCACAAAGATGTTGCAGCACTGGGCCGGGATAGAGCTTACCTGTATTGGAAAATTACTAAGATGACTGTAGATCCCTTATTCCCAGAAATTTTTCGTATCTCATGTTTCACATTATAGTTTCAATATAGATTAATAGGAAGGGATATTAATGTGAATAAGACACATGATATCATTGCTAAAGTGCCTATGTCATTATAAATGTTCGACATTTCTGCATAGATTAATGTTAGAGTAACCTCAGCAAAGGACACACAGGGACATTTTGATGTGGTGACGTGCGCATGCCTATAGATGTTGTTTCTTCGAGATACAAGTAAAACGCATCTATAGACATACGCGCACCACCACGTCAAGATGTCCCCCACTGAGGTCACTCCAACATGACTCTTCTTCATTTTACTTTGTATTATGTTCTCTATCAATTATGAATGTTTGTCATTCTCTTTGATGGGCTCACATACCCAAAAAATACCCTGACCATTAAATTCTAGCCACCAGATTCCTTGACTTTGTCAATGAGACCGATGGTAAATCATGATGAAATGCTTGAATCCAATGGCTAAAAATCATTGATCTTAATGGGGTTGAAAGAGTTGTGTTTTTTTTTTTTGCATGGAAAAATGGAGACAGTTGAGTAATGTTACCGAACACCAATGGTACATGATCTGCACTATATTTGTAATGTCAACATCTTGAGTACTCTATAACAAGATATTGTAATAATTCGCATGAGATACTATATATCCTTATCAATACATATCCCCACCTTTTGCTAGTTTGTTTTTTATATGGATTTTTTTTTCTAATTTTTTTTATATACATTTTCTTTACTCTCAAGTTTTTTTATTTTCTATTTATTTTTTAGAAAATGAATATAACCTTTTCATTATTATGAGAGTTATGTTAATTATTCATGCAATATTTATTTGGATGTTTTGTTTATATAAATATGTGGTTGTGGTTGTGTACTTATTTTATAAGAAATCTAGGGTTATAACCTGACTCCACCATTCAATTAAGATCAAAAATAATTACCTGGGAATTAAAAGATAGAATATTATTAGTACAGCTGGGTTGGTTTGTGTAACTAGATGTGTTTGTATTATACGTAATGTGTTGGTAATTTATAGAATTTTATCATAAGGTGTTTTGTGTATCTAATGTATGTCTTTTGTTTTTGTGTGTGTGTGTGTGTGTGTGTGTGTGTGTGTGTGTGTGTGAGAGAGAGAGAATTTATTGTGAAATTATTTAAATTACATTGAAACATTTTTGTCTCCCAAGGTGTTTTTATTGTTTGTCGTGAACCAGTCGTGTACATATAGATTCCATTATTTGTTTTATATACTATTAGACCATACGGAGGTGTATGGAATAAAAGTGTGAAAGATACACCGAATCAGTATCACTGCATATCTCATTAAATAAAAATATTAGATCACATGATCTATCATAATATATTCTTTTTTCACAAAATATGATTTCATAGAGACCTAAAAATCACCTACTACCTTCGTCTACTACTCCTAACAAGTTAGGGACGCTGAATTCTATGGCCCTTTCGGTTGACTTTTGTTGAAAACATTCCACTCACCACTCCTTTCTTACTTTCACTCCTCAAAAGTTTGACTCCCACTAATACCTCCCTCCCTACTCCTCTAGTCTATACAACTCATTGAGTCAACTTTTTAATTGATTAGGTTGGATTTTGAGATCACATGACCCCAAATTCGATTTAGAACCAACTTCTGAGCCAACTCAAAAATGCACCAAAATTCAATTGAGTTATTCAATCATATAAAATACTTTCTGCAGATCAAAATGTAAATTATTTATTATAAAATATCTAATTTATTTATAAATTTATGAGAGATTTATTGGGCAGATCTATTTATTGAATTTTGTTACAAAAACTCCCTTACTTTTTTACTTTAACAAATCTTCCTTTATGAATCATGCTACCATGATTAACATGGTGACATTTCAAATATTACTAAGGGTCATTGGGTACACATGGATTATCAAATTAGCAATCCAACAACACAGGTTTCATGCAAAAACTCAGATTAAAAATAAAAAAAAATAAAAATTTTGAGCTTGATCTTTTGTGTTGAAAATGGATTGCTACCAAGAGTGGAGTCAAGATTTTATTGTAGTGGAAGAAACTATTTAGACTTTTGATTAGACGTTGAAGAAGATGATATTTAAGTTATTTTTAATTAGTCTATGGGAGAAGGCCCAGTCAAGAGACAATGTTATCTTCAAAAATTTGAAATAGATGGACGAATTGGAGGGAGGTGAGGAGGTGGGGACAAATGAGTTTGTAATTAGTTAAAAATATAGGGACATCTCAAAGTTCTGTAAGGGCAATGGCCCCCACAAGCTCTTTACTAACTTTGCCCCTTATGACTACCGAACTCTTAAATTTAAAACTAAAATTTAACAGTGAAAATTTACTTTTTATCGATTTTTTTTTTTTTTTGAAGTTCTTCGAATTTTTTCCTTTATAACCTTGTAACATCTGATCGTATTTTTGGATGCTATAAATAGATGTACTTAAAATTCACTCCAAGGTATGTTAAGTTACAAATTAACCACAAAAATTTGAATTATATGATGTGAATACTACTTCAAGATTTGCAGGTAACAAACTTGATAAAGTAAAGTTTGGTGAGTAACAAACTTCATAAAGTAACGTTCTTTGTAATAAAAATGCAACAGTTGGATATGCCAGATAAAACTCTCTATTTGTATTTGCTCATATGGGCTCACCTTATTCCGTGCGTGTCTATATGACTCGATGGACATACGAGTCGAGTCACTGTAGACTCATTGTTTTGCTAATATGCGCTGCTCTCATAGCGTGCACGTTATTTAGACACATTTTTTTATTTTTTTTCTTTTTTTCGCCTTTTAGAAAGAGATTGAGAAGTGATTTGTGATGGATCTAGAAGTGTAGATTATTTAGAGCAGAGGGGGCAGCACGGAGAGAAGGAAAGAAAAGGCATCTCTCTAGCAATGTCGTTATAGTTATTATTGAGGAACCCTGGTGGCAGTTTTGTCGTTTTTGAATTATCATGGATATTCTCGTCTTTTCCTCAAAAGTCAGTCAGCTTTTGATAATTTTCAATCTTCTTTTCTCTCCCATAATCATTGTTTTATAGATTCCAAAGTGAAATTTTTCTCTTTTTCTTTATTTTTTTGTTTCGTATTTTACACTCCATGCAAATGTTCATATGAAGTACATACGTCCTTCGCTCAGGAAAAAAATAAAAGAAAAAAAGGCTTAAAATGCTTTATGAATCCATCCATCAATGCATGCATGGATGTGTTGGGTCACACTGATGTACTTGATTTAAACCAAAATATGTTATGGGACAATTAATGAGACAAATGTTGCATCAGCCTCCTTTGAAATCCAAATGCTCTATTAGTTGCAACTTTTATGTAAAAATTTAAAAAAAACATTATCTAACATAAATGTGCAATTAGGGGTGTTAATGGGCCAGTTCCGATTTGATTCTTATGAATATTGGAATCATAATCTTTATATTTTATCGATTCTGATTCTAATTTTAAAATAAGTGAAATCGGAATCGAAACCATCAAAAATCACGAATACCCGTTGATTCCGATTCTCAAGAATCAAATGAGAAAATTTATTTTAAAATTATTATAAAAGAAACTCCTTCTAAAAAATAACAAATTATTTGTTAAGTATCAACTTGATAATAATTTATTCCACTAAAATAATGATTTAATGACTTTTATTTTCAAATATTAAAATTTATTTCTTTTACAAGTAATAACTTTAAAAAGAAATGACTTATCTTAAGTTCAAATATTTATTTTATATGAAATTTTAAAAATTTTATATCATAAATATTAATTTTAGAATATAGGATAATCTTGAATCATATATAATGTAAAAATAAATGACAAAATAAATCGATTCCGGGTACCTATCGGATAGAACCTAATGGTTCCGGTTCCTATCAGTTCGATTCCATATTATATCCGATACTAATCAATTCCAATAAAAAGGGAACCAGAATTAGGGTTTTCGATTTCGGTTCCGAGTAAATGGGTACCCATTGACACCCCTATGAGCAACTTTTGGTAGTCTGTAATAAAATGTACAAGTGATAGTAGCATTTTGAAATAATAACTCACATTGCATGTTAAATTAATAATATCATTTAATTTGCTATAATTTCTCATTCAATTTTTACCTACAAAATTGACAGACTCAACAATACACATTTAGTCCTTTTAGATCACTCCAACTTACATCAAGGCACTCATATATCCTCATCATAGCCATTAAGATGATGCTCATCTCATCATTAGAAAATAATCAAAACACCTTACAATAGAAATGACATTATCAAGTGTAGGAATCAAATACCTGTTACAACTAATAGAGAACTTCATTTTTTAATTAAATAAAAAATAGATATTATATAAAGAAATTCAATGAAAATAGATTTAATAAAAACGATGCTACATCACATTAATTGAAATGGCTTTGCATATTTTAATGAATGGAATAATAATAATAGTATTGAACAAGTGTGAAGGGTGGAGCTAGTAAAGAGTTGGTGGGGGCAATTGGCCCTACAAAACTTTGAGACACCTCTGTATTTTCAACTAATTACATGCTCCATTTGTCTCCACTCCCTCACCTCTCTCCCCATTCTCCCCCACACCCTCACCTCCCTCCAATTCACCCCCATCAATTTTTTGTTGATGACATTGCCCCTTGACCGGACCTTCTCATATACTAATTGGAAATGACCTAAATATTCTTTTCTTCAATTTCTAACTAAAAATCTCTGAATTTTTCTCTAAAATCATTCATCTTCAAGTTCTTCATCTATACAACTAATCATAATTTGCCCCCACTATAAGAAAATCCTAACTGCGCCCAGGTATTGAATATCTTACTAGTTTAAGAAGATGATGATGATAGTTATATATTGGTGGTGATGGTGATGGTGGTGGTGTGGATGGTGAAGGCACATTGATGTAAGTTTTTTATTTTATTTTTTGAAATTGTGTTGAATATCCTACTTAGTTTAATAAGATGATGATGTAGCTATTATGGTGATGATGATGATGGTGTGGATGGTGAAGGCATTGATGTAATTTTTCTTTAATTCATAAGAAAAGACCAAGGTCAAGGATGGTATATCATCAAATATTCACCAAACTGTGGAGGGAATGGATTTAATTGGAAAATAATAGTTGGGCATGCGTCACGGAAAAGAGAGTTTAAATTACTTGGACCTACGATTAAGACCTTATTACACGGTTTTTCCACCATTTAAAGCATAAACGCTATTCACATGTGAGAAACAAACGGAAGGAAAGGTATTTCTGATTTTTGAAAGTTTTTTGTTCCGATTATTAAAAATCATTGAACTAATCTGAACCAAACAAAGTTATGAATTTTAAAATCCGATTATCAACGAGAATCAACTTCTACAATCCGAATGAAATGCCCCCTAAATCACCCATTTTTTAATTGAGTCGTATACATCGTTTCACACATTGATATGCACAGAATGATAAATACTTCTCACTTGTATCTCGATGAAAAGCATCTATGATTTTGTAGGTACATCCACATCAGCAATGTGTGAAATGATGTCAATTTCAGTGTTTCTTCAGAATTTTCCTTTTTAATATTTAAAAACTTGGTGAGTATCCAATTTTATAATTATCTATTTAAATGATTATATAAATTACACAGCCACATCTGCAATTCACTTATTTTAAATTGGAAAAATTACTTAAAGGACTGTTACGGAAGGATTTCTTTCTAAATAGTCCTTAAGTTTCGTGTGTTAGGTTGATAGGACATTTAGTAAACCTTTTTTCTTTTTTAATGGTCCCTTATACTATCGAGTTCATAACTTTTACTATTGAACTCACCACTATTTATTGTTGAATTCACCACTTTTTATTTACTATCAAACTTGATGTTTTTTTAATTTTTGTGGAGTTCACCGTTTTTTAATAAAAAGTGGTGAACGGCACTGGTAAAACCCACCCATTTTCAATTTTCAAGATTTCCTACTAAAATACATGGCAAGATCAACTAAAAACTTGAGATAATAACTTGTTTAAATGATATAATCCAAAACTACCATTATTGATCGATTTTCATCCAAAAATTGAAAAAAAAAAAAGTGAAAAAGTCATTGATTTTTACATACATCTTCAAAATATTTGAAAATGTTTTCTTCTTCTTTCTTAAATCCTTTCTGACGAAATGGAATCTCCGAAACTCAATTAAAATGCCAAAAATCCAATTTTTGAATGAAAACTATTAGTTGGAATAATAAGGACATTCAATCGTGAGGAATGTGGGAGTTGAGGTCCAGGGACCAATTAGAAAGAAAATTTTTACTAAATATCCTGCCAAGCAACAACTGAAAACTGAGGGACTATTTAGAAAGAAGTCCCTCTGCGAGCGACGTTTAAGTAATTTTTCCTATTTAAATTCCTATTGAACCTAAGAGAAAACTTTTTGGTAATCTAGATATACCCTTGAGTTTATGCCAATATTTGAATACTCTCTTATTTTCATACTTGTTGTCTCTATCAACTTTTGACACCCCTCTATAATGAGTATTTGAGATATCCCTCATGCTTTCAAAATGATAATATGTCACATTTGACCATGTTGCCCCCTCTTGCCCTATTTTAATAAGATGCTCCTCTACATTAGGTAATATTTGAGACAAACCCTTATGTTTTCAAAATTGATTATAAGCCCTTGTTAACCCATAAGAACAAAGAGCTGGATTTGCTAATTATTTGGTGAGATTTAAATTCAGTTAATTTGAATAAGTTCGTTTAAAAAAAAATGGAAATATTTTCAGGGAATATACAAATGATGTTTTTGGGTTTCTTACTAAAAATCGCCACCGTCATCTCCCTAAAAAAAAATCATATCTTCATCCTGATATTTGAATATTGAAAGCCAAATTTTTTAGGTAGAAGGGTAAAAAATAAATCAAATCCCTTCTTTTATAACATGTAGTATTATTTTTCATTGGGATTATTTATATATATAATCTGGAATCTTGTCTTCATGAATCCAGACAAGGACAACAACAATCTTCCACTAATGATATTCTAGCACCTAAAGCAAGGAAAAAACTAATTTAATTAGTGCCATTGATATAAAATAAAGTGATTTAGCTTCGCTAAGCGTGTATTATTAGTGATTATAAATCTAAAGACAACAAGAGGCTTGTTTTTAGCTTTGTCCCAATCGGTTTAATTGGCCTATATAATGGATGTGTTCAAGTATCAAGATAGGGCTGTCAATGGATTGGATCAGACCCGGAATTCAATCCATTCTGATCCAATAACTTTGGATTTGGATTAAAGACTTATATGGGTTCTTATAATTGGTTTTGATAACCTATCGAATCGGTTTTGGATCAACCATGTCTTGTTCATATGGAGGGTCACCTACAGGAAAATTGGGCGCTGTAACGACGATTTTTAGTTACGGTCAAAGGTCTGACCGTCGCTGAAACAACGATTTTATTACTCGACTCGCTCCCTCAAACACTCGAACTCCGCCTCTCTCATCTCATCTCGTCTTCTCTCATCTCCGCTGAAACTCGAACTCCGCCTCTCTCATCTCTGTCTCTGTCTCTCTTCTCTGCTGAAACTTGAACTCCGCCTCTCTCTCATCTCCGTCTCTCTCTTCTCCGCTGAAACTCGAACAATCTCTCTCTCTCATCTCCTCTGAAACTCGAAGCCTCTGTCTCATACTTGCAAATCTCGTTTGAAATAGATCTCAAGCTCGAAGATCACAAGCTCGAAGATCTCAAGCTGCTGAAACTCGAACACTCTTTAAGGATTATTCGACATAGAACCTCTCTACCACCTCGCTGTCGATCTCTCTCTATCTTGATCTCTGAAACGCGTGAGGGTTCAATAATCAGATCCGATCTGACCTCGGCCTCCCGAAAATTAAGGTATGTTTTGCTACGTATTTTGTTAATTTTTCTGTTCAATCGATCCCTAAACCCTGGATTTTTGTTGATATTTTGTTGATTTTGCTGTATAATCCTAATTTCTACAGCTTTGATTCAAATTTTGGTACGATTTCAATCAAAAATCCCAATTTCGAAAATTTGGTTCGATTTAAATTCAGAAATTTTAGTTCGATTTGTAATTTCTCTGTTATACACATATTCTGCATTTGTTTTGTGAGAATGATCTCCATGGCTACAAGCAAGGTTTAAAATCTCATTTTGATTATTTATTAGACCAAATCAGTTCTTCTCAATGACCAATTAAAGCCTTACTTGACTTTCTTTGTACAAGATTGATTAACATGCCTGCTTACATTTCTCTATTTGAGGCATAAACTCTTGTATAAACTCATTCATATTAAATTACAGCATGTTTGGTCTGCTGTTAACTTTATATTTCTAATTTTCTTTCTTTTCTGTAATGTGGAAGTTTCATATGCCGGAGCGAGATGTATTCGAAAGTTTGCCTAAATTTTAGTATCTAAAGATAAGGATTGGTCTTAGTAAAAAACATCTCAATTTGCTGACTTGCTTACTAGACAATTCCCCTAATCTCGAAACTCTCATCGTTGATTTTCATGAGGTGCCAACTCCCATCTATGCCTTATGTGTTCATACCTTCCCAATTCTATGCTCTTAATTTTTGTTAATTAGTTACTTTCTTTTAACATTCAACTTTTTCTTTTTGTCTCTTAGGCTTTCAACAAGAAGGGGGAATTTCAATATTGTGAATAGTTACAGTGACTCAGCCCATTAACTACATAATATAATTTACATACTTCCTTACATTTTGAATCAATTTTGGTGATGTTATGAAATTCATACCAGATTATTTTTATGTTACAACCTAATATATTTTTATATTACTTTATATAAGGGTCGGGATCCATAGACTCATGAAAAGTGAACTTATATGTTCACACACATTCTTGAACTTGTATATCTGAGGTCCAATGGTTGCACAACTCTTTCTTGTGGCTTTGTTTCCTATCCAATGTCAACCCTTATCAATAATTCTTTTTTTTTTTTTTTAAATCTCATTGATTTTTATTCTTTTATAGATACTTCTATCTATTTTCATTAGTAAGGGATAAAAGCTTTGTAGATAACACCATATTATATTAATTGCAACTCACATTATTAATAATACATATTGATAAGTTGTTAAATAATGAGTATGCTGATTTGTTATGTATTACTAATAATACATATTTGGTAATCGTTCATGGAAGATTGCCTAGTATCTTTCACTTTAATGGGTTGGGTCAGGTAAATTGAGTCAATTCATAGATAATATTAGGTCAAGTACGGTCCGTAGATGGACCGGTCTCAAGCCCGGATAAAGGAGGAGGGAAAAGATAAGGTATTGTTTCATATTTCAAGACAAGTAGTTCGTTGTAAAATGAAGTAGTGCCATATGTGAGCCATTATCATTATTAAAATGATATTAATAGTTTTGCATTGTCTGTTTCTATAGGTGGTTGAGTTGAATGTTCAAGTTGAAGAACCAGGGAACAATAATGTTCACAGTAATGCATTTTATGCAGAAGAGGAACTGCTCAAATCTGAAATGCAAGCAATGCGTGATTGTAATCCTTTGTCTGCTCGCCATTGGATTGTAAGGCATCACTCCCTTTCTCGCTGCTGATGCGTCTCTTTTTATTCACTTGGGTGGGTGACTCATGACTGGGTGTTTAAGTTGATGTGTTTCAGACCATTAATTTTTGTTAATTTTCTGCATATAAATAGTCTTTATTGTCAATTGTTTCTTATATTTGCATATTGTCAAATTGGCATGATAAAATGGTGTTGCTGCAAATTGCTGCGCCAACAAGAACAAATGTTCCTGAGTGTATGCTCTTTCACTTGACATGGTTTATCTTATTTTGAATGTTTTAGCTAGGAATTTCTTTTCAGAAGTTATAATATTATGGGATAGATCATGTTTGCCTCAAGGAATTTCTTATTGTCCTTATTGCTTTCTGCCAATTTTCAAAGGTTTCAATAGAATTTTCCAATTAAGGTTTAAAATCTTGGATCTGATGAACATCTTGGCAAAGCTTGAGAAGGAATGTAGAATTGGTTCTAATTTATAGTTGTATGCTGAACTTTAGATTGCATAGGCATTTAGATAGCATGTGTCTTGTGATATAATTTTTTAGGAGTTTAGGAATTGATGTCGTTGCCATTGGGGCTGATGCCAAATGCTACTGGGAACCTCACCAAATGCAATGCCGGATTAAGCTTCAACCCACAATGACCTTATTGCTGCCTTGACTCTGTGAGTAGTTTCCTTTCATTAAAAAAGCCTTTTTTTATTATACATTCCTATACTACTGTACATCTCTCAATTATATAGGCTTGCACACTATCTATGAATCTCATACTCAACAAATCTCTTCCCAGATCCGGAGTATAAAATTTTGTGACCAAATCAACTAGTGGGGATGATGGATGTAGAGTGCATCATTGTTTGGTTTATTAATTATTATATGTTTTATTGTGGACGAAGGAGTTAAAGGTGACACATTGAATGCTTCCTATTATCAAATAGTGAGCCCCCTGACCAACACGGCAATTGGAGCAGAGTTGACCCATACCTTCTCAACCAATGAGAACACTCTGAACTTTGGCACACAACATGCATTGGATCCCCAAGAGTAAGAGGCTTACTCTTAGATATGAAAGGTGCTGATGGTGGGAATGGGTTGGATGTGGATGAGTAAGAGGCTTCCATCTTAGTATGGCAGAAAGCAATAAAAGGTAGGTAGAAGGACAAAGCTATTAGTTTTTATGTATGAATGATGACATTCATCTTTGTTTTTATTTATGCACCATCTTGGTTAAATTTTAAATAAAGGACTGATCCAATGATGGGCACAAGCATCTCTTTGTCGAGTCCAGATTATTATTTATGGCAGATTTTATTTTTTATTTTTTTATTAATTTTTATTTCTGGTTGTCACAGGCTGTCCAATCCTGAAGGCTGTGTGTGGTAAGAATAATTCATAATTCCACTTGCATTTTACAGCATAAATGCATCTGTCAATTATCAGTTTCACATTTTTCTTGTTTTTCCTGTTAGCCCACTCTTTCATTTTATTCTCATTGTTATGGTTCTCTATTTTTTCAATTTTTCCCCCTTCTGTTGGTATCTCTGGGAGAATCCCCACCTTAGGTGAGACTATAACTCCCCCTGGGAGTTGTGCTATCCTCCCGCACTACACTCATCGGGTAAGTGCAGGCTGTACCATACCTTGGGGTTTGTCTCAAGGGAATCATTGCTTTCTTGGAGGTTTTGAACACTTGACCTATACTTCTGGACACTACTCTGCTTGTAAGCTATACAGTCATTGTGCTATGCTTTTATTTGGCAGTATGGTGTTCATTTTATCCTTTTGCTAGTAAATTTTGGTGTATTTTGTTGTTGACGTGGATTTTGTTAGATACTCATGCTTGTCATGCTCCATGTAGTGTTTAATTTAATTTTCTTGATAGTATCTGACTTTTTGTTGTCTTCCTATTTTACTTTACTGTAGAATGAGACTTCAATACCAATGGAATATTAGGAATCGATAAAGAAGCTCGGGGAACAATGAGTGATAAATCAGCGTGGTGTATGGCTTGGCTTTGCAGAATCAAAGAAAGAGAGAATTTGATTTGCTTTGCTTTTGTGTTTGAAGACTCAAAAAGAGAAAAACAAAGATGTCTGGTAACACTCAAAGCATGGGTTACAAAGCTGTTCAAGCCAAGGGCCAAGCTGAGGTGAGCTTTCAAATGGCATGGTTCATGATGCATGATGTGCATGATGTATTATCACATGGGCAGTACATGATGTGGTGCAATGCGCATCATCATGTTATAGCTAATATTGATCTTCTATATATATGTATTATTGTTATTTTTTTAATGTGTCAAATATTAAAATATCTGCTAATTTATTGTGATGTGATAATGTATGATGTTGATGATTTGAATCATCATTTTACTGTAGTGGCTGGACCTACCCCCCCGGTCAATCTTTCGTAAATTTGTCGATTTCTCATCTTATTTAAACCGATTTCTATCATAACTAATATGGGTTGGATTTGTTGTCTTTAGTTTGTTATGCCTTTGAAGCAAAATGTTCGAGAAGTCAAAAGTGGTCTTTTTTGACTATGTAATAGAACTGTGTATTTGGATTGTTCTTTCTGGGTAGTTGTTGTTTGGTTGCCTTACCTTGTTTCTGTTTTTGATGCACATAACGTTATATCAATCTCTTGTTTTCTTTTCCCTAATTCAGTTCAATTTGTAAGCATTTTTCTCACCTTCTTTAGTATAAATTTATCAAGTCAGATAATCAATTGTAAAATGAAAGATTGATGTTGACAAATGTCTTTGCTATGTATAGTGCAAGTTTACAATTATGATAAAAGAGAACACTTTCAAAGAACTATCTGGCTTTGAACCAGTATCTGTGAGCATTAAAAACACTATGGTTGACATGGTCATATCCCATTTTGTTTTTCTGTTTGAAATTTTAGTAAGGTGATGTTGTTTTTCAGATGGAACCATTAAGCTTTGTCACAATGGGGGAAGACCTGCTTCCAAAAAAGGTTGGTAAGGTGTCCAATGTAGTTTAAACTTCTACCAAAACAGGCCACGTAGACACTATTCTTATGCTATAGGAACAAGATGCCATTCTGGATCTTGTCTCTAAGAGAAGAGTGTTGATAATCTGACTTAGGCACGTGGCAACTCAATCAACTTATCTGACGTAACAAGCTCAATCAGAATCAGTATTTCAGATCTTTGCTTCAATCAGAATCTTGAAGTCTTGCTTTTGATTAATTGGTATATCGCTTTAGTTAGATCTGATTAATCTGTGTGATTTTCACGTTTTTCTTTCCCAATCTGTTCAAGTTCTAATTAATGTGCTTTGGAACCTAATTTGGGGACTTTGTATCTAATTAGTTTTGATTCTTGCAGGTTTATCTCATGTTATGTTGTACTCTGATAGCTTCGGCTACTGGTTACTCACAACAGTAGGATGCATCGGAAGTATGATTTGGTTACTCTCACTCCTCCACATGAGGAGGTAAGCTTGTTATCTCGCTTTTTTGTCACAATTTTTAGTGTTATGAGCTTAATATGTAAATTTATGAGAAGATCAACTGGTTTAGCCTTGTAAATTTATGGTTCCTCCATTAAATTTTCACTATCAAAATGGGTTGTTGTAAAGAAGTAATACAAATTTGAACACTACCAAACACTTTCTTTTATACCATTTCCAATGTATGTTGTGTCTGTGGGCTTAGACCCATAGCTCAGTCAAACTTTGAGGTCATGGGTTCAAGTCCAGCTTACTCATAAAAAAAATGCGTTGTGTGTGTAATTGTATTTTTTCATGACGGGTGAATTCCTTTTGTTATAAACAGATCTGGAGAATATGCTTGCACTGCTTATGTAACATTCAAAGAGGCTCATGCCCTTGAAACTGCTGTCTTGCTCAGTGTAAGTTTCCAATCTAAACTCTTGATTATGAAACAATGAAATTGATGTGTATTGGGGAGAAATTGAATTACTTTGGTGGGAAAGGTGGATGTCTACTGAATTGATGGAGCATACATATACCTACTGACTTGTCCAGTTACATTGCAAGCTTTTAACATTACTTTATATTGATCTTTAATGTGCCCATATCTTCGTGAATTTGCAGTCCTATCTCAATATCCATGTTTGTTCATTGCATTTGAATTACAACTTTGCAGGGAGCTACAATTGTGGATCATCCATATAAATATTGCTATAAATTGTGGATCCGAAACCTTTAGTATAAACTGATTTGATGTGCTTTAGTATAAACCTTGAATTTAATTTATATGCATGAATCGACTTGACTATGATCACAGGGCGTATTCACGGGAGATTGTGGCAAAGAACTAGATCATGGGGTGGCGATCGTGGGCTATGGAGCAACTCTAGATGGGACCAAGTATTGGATAGTGAAGAACTCATGGGGACCAGAATGGGGTGAGAAAGGTTACATAAGAATGCAGCGCAGCATAGCCGATGAAGAGGGAATATGTGGTATAGCCACGGATGCTTCATATCCTATCAAGACCTCGACAAAGGCAACTAATTAGTTATAATTTTTGTAATGTAAAAGTAAAATTAGTAGCTCATGTTGTATCATAATCTGTGTAATAGTAACACAATGAACTCTAGTAGAGTGGGGCATTTGGGTCTTTTCATATTGGTAAGTGGGTTCATGGTCATCAATTTCAAAATATTAGGGGTATCTCCAATATTCTGCAAAACATGAGGGGGCTGGTGTAAAATAAAATTTTTTTTTTTCTTCAAAAACCTTACAGCGACGGCCAAAAGCCAAAAGCGTAGCTAAAGAGTAAACTTATTTTTTTAAAAATGATACCCTATAGCGACGGCCAGCATTGGCTGTCGCAATAAGTCCTGCACTAACGACGTCCGTGAATTAGTTGGCCGTCGATATAACATATAGCGATGGGCTATTTAGCGACGACGACCGACGGCCTCCCTGGCCGTCGCTACATGTTTTTGCTACGGTATTTTACCCTATAGCGACGGTCACGACCGTCGCTATAGCCCTATTTTACTGTAGTGGGTCCATCCCATAAAATGTAAGAAAGTATATAGAGTACATTATATGTTTTATTTAAATATATGAAGTTCATTTTGGATTTTGTCTATTAAATCGGATTTGATCCCATTTGGAACTTATCTAATTGTCATTGGGTTGGATTTGGATCCTGAAATTAAGATCCAATATAAACCCAATTCAACAAGGATTCGATTCGATGCTTATACGATCAAGTCGACCTTATTTCAAATTGTCCTAAAAGTTATCCCAACTCACCAAGAAAAATAGATATCCCGCTTCCTATATTCTTTCCTCGAGAACTAAATTGGCTATGCAATATGTTACAGAAATCCACAGGTTTGAAAAGTTTACTCCTTTCGATGATATGTTTGAAGAAATTAGACCATCAATATATTATGGCTGAGGGCTTAGACCCATAACTTAATTGGTTTGATGCTTTGCAAAGCAACTTTGAGGTTGTGGTAAAACTTAGGGTGCTGAACATTTCCCTATATATATATATATAGATAGATAGGGAAGCGTTCGGAGGCCCTAAAGAGAGCCAAACGTTGTGCCAAACATTTTTCAAAATAGGAGTTACAAGTTTCCGAAACTCCTAACCCATATATTAAAAAAATGTTTGGCTCTCTTTAAGGCCTCCGAACTCCACTCATATATATATTAGGGCTGTCAATTGATTTATCAGATCCAAAATCTGATCCATTTTGATCCAATAACTTCAAATCTAGATCGAGGATTTGGGTTCCGATAAGGGTCCTATTTAATAACCTATCGGATTGTTTCTGGATGAACCATATCCCAAATCAATAAAATGTGAGAAGTTATCTAATCTAATAGAGTTGTTATGATCTGACTACCCCACGTGGCACACTCAATCAACTCTCCTGACGTGACAAATTCGGGAACTGTAGATCTACACACCTCGGGATACAATTTTTATATGGAAGTGTAGTTTTGTATCCCGAGGGGTATAGATCTATGGTTCCGAACTTGTCATGTCAGGAGAGTCGATTGAGTGTGCCACATGGGGTAGTCAGATTACCACCATTCAATCTAATATTATATTTTGTTTAAATACATGAAGTTTATTTGTATTCAGTTATATCAAATCTAGCTAGATCCGATACAACTATTATCCAATTTGATTTGGATCCAAGATATTGAGATCTGATCTGATAAGGATCCTATCCAATTCATATTAGATTGGTTCCAGATCCAATCCTAATTCGGTTGACCACAATCCAATCTGGACCCGGTCCATCGTGAGGCCACAATTCAAATCATCCTTCTAGGAAAATCTTTTCGATCCAAAAATTAATCAAGAAGTCATATTGAAAATAAATCCAGCAAATTCAAATCAAAAGTTGAATGAATTACATGATCAATTCAAGATCATAAACATCTCAATTATAATAAAATTATAGCCAGGTCGAGCACGTCGAGTCAACTCACTAAATGGAGTCACTTCCTTTAGTTTGTTTTTAATCCAATGTTAGTCTAGTCTAGAGCCCATTGTGAAAAAGTGGCCTATCCAATGACCAGGACTCACCAATAGGGCTGTCAATGGATCGGATCAGAACCAAACCTGATCCAATAACTTCAGATCTGGAACGATGATTTAGATTCAAACAAGGTTCCGGTTTGATATCTTATTGGATCGGATCTAGATTTTCCATGCCCCGATCCGATAAAATGTTGTAAATTATATTATATATTTGTTTAAATAAATGAAGTTTATTTAGAATTTGATGTGTTCAAATCAGGTTTGGTCCGATCCAAACTCAATCCGATGTTATTGATCGGGTTTGGATCTTAATATTGAGATCTGATAAAAACCCAATCCATTAAGAACCTGATTCGACACTTATCGGATGAGACCGATCCTGTCAGATTGGTACAAGATCCACCCTGATCTGATCCAAACCCGATCCTTTGACAGCCCTACTCACTAATCAGCTTTTTGGTTATTTAGATCCACAATGTTTCTCAAACATGAGTCTGTGGGCCAAAGGAGATGTTCTTCAGTCCGCTCTTTACTGGGCCTATACTAAAAAATATTCAATTGCTGGTCCCTAACTGTTTGGTTTAACTACTTTTTAAGATGGGCTTATATTCATAAGGCCCTTATATAAGTACAAGCTACAATCCAAGGGCATAAATTACCATTCAGGCTGATTTTTTGCCTAAGGAAGGGATGTGCAACTAGTTTGGGAGTCAAATTACATTCAAACTTGTGACCTCCATTTTATCCTAACTTTACTTGCTAATGTAAAGAGTTGGAGGAAGAAGATTGAAGTTTAACATTTGATATTTAACAGGAAAGAAATGTGCCCATGGTAATATAAGGTATCCCTGATAATATATGAATGTGGTATAAAGAAAAATATGAATATCAAATTATATTATTGTTTTCTCATGATCAAATTAATAATTTATTATAATATTTTGATGAATGCTTGATCACTAATGTATGCCATTGGCTCATCTTGGCATCAATTTATGGGACTAATTTGGTAGTCGTGGCCATGAACTAGTTAGAATGATATTTGAATGAAAAATTCTGCTATTGTTAAAGAAAATCGACTTAATGTTTTAGAATAAATATTCGGTCAATAATGGTGGTCATTAATATAATTTGGCAAATTTTTTATATTGCACTTTATGGATATTTTATGTTATTTTTTAGTAATTGATTATTAGAATGAGTAATTGATTGTATTTAACATTTACATATTAAATTACATTAAATTTGACAATTGTCATAATGACCCAATTTAAAAACTATGAGAATGTCAAAGGAGGATTATTGTTATTAATGGTTCATTACAATTGTGAAAAATAAAGATGGTTCATTGCGATTATGTATAGACTACTGAAGATTGAACCAAGTAACTATTAAGAACAAATACGCTTTTTCCCCAAATAGAAGACTTGTTTGGTCAATTGTAAGGTGTCCAATATTTTTCTAAAATCGATTTCAGATCTGGGTACCATCAGTTGAGAATAAAGGAGGAGGATATTTCAAAGACTGCATTTTGAGTATCTAGTGATGTCTTTCGGTCTAACAAATGCACAAGCTGTGTTTTATGGACTTAATGCATAGAATCTTTTGGAAATACCTTGAATAGTTCATGATTGTGTTTATAGAAGACATTCTAATTTACTTTAAATCGAGAGAAAATCACGAAAAACACTTGAGAATAATGCTTCAGACTATCAGGAAGTATTGGTTGTATGCTAAATCCAATAAGTGTGAGTTTTGGCTAACCGAGGTAAAATTCTTAGGCCATGTGGTATCGAATGAAAGTATTTCAATAGACACAACTCTATGAGAGAAAATTCGAAGAACTTGGTCTGATAGCAGCAGTGGAGATTTTAATGATGGAGGTCATTCCAAATAAACCTTCACTGTTGGCTTTGACAGAATTATGGGCCAAAATGCATATTTTCGTTTCATCCACTCAAGAATTTACTTTCACCATTGAAGATGTCATTCGGTCGGCCAGATTGTTGGTCGGCAGTAAAGTTGCGTGTGTTCCACAAGAAAAGTTGCAAGGGTTTGAAGTCAACAAAAATCTTAAGAATATAAGCAATGAGAAGTCACGTAGGAGATCTGCAAAGGAAAAGATTAAGAATTTACTTGAGAAATTGGCAAAAAGAATTTAGCAAGTACTACTGTGAAGAAATGCATTTTACAACCTTTCTAATATATTTATTTTCAGTGTTTGTCACACCAAAGGTATCCCCCTGATGCATTAATAACATTAATTTCACCATTGTTGTTAAAGCTCTTGCAGATAGAGACATATGCCTGAAAAGTTTAATGGTAGCCCAATTGTACCAAGGGCTTGATAATTTTCACCAAGAGATTGCAGCTCGGAGAAAGACAAGACTAGGAGGGGGCATTGAGCCAACAAGACCAATGCTTAGACCATTCTAGATCCTACAAATATGGGTGCATCTGTGCTTTCAGGCTATTACCTCAAAGAGGCTGATTTCCAACATCTATCGAGCACACTATTATAGCATTAACAAGTTAGCAATCATGGATACCACCGCATACATTGAAGCTTTGTGTTGCAACAATAATTTTTTGTGGAGACCCTACCAAAATAATGAATTCAAGTTTGAACCCATTTTTGAAGATAAAAAGTAATTTCAAGGTCTTAAGTGGAAAGGATTTTTGTTTTTTCAGATCAACCACGGCGGGCTACATCTTAGGCATACCAACATATCCCTTGGTTACCAAAAAAGCAAAAGAAGGATCCATCTGCAAGATTGGTTGCATATAACCCTTATAAGGTTGCAAGACAACTCGGGTACGATT
Organism: Akebia trifoliata; assembly: GCF_017979445.1. Lineage (NCBI taxonomy): Eukaryota > Viridiplantae > Streptophyta > Magnoliopsida > Ranunculales > Lardizabalaceae > Akebia > Akebia trifoliata. The sequence continues at coordinate 25,696,184 of NC_141376.1, forward strand.
AGGAATTGCCATTATAATGGGCGTAAAAAAAATACAATACAGTTGAAGTAGCTCTTAAACATTTCTTTAAGCTTCCGCTAAGTCAGTCATAAGCGGTAGTTCTAAGCGACCGAGAAGGTCAAATAACAAAAAATTATAGAAGGTACTTCAGCAACCACTATAGAGTATGATGTGCTTCTGTGCAAAAACTTCAAGAGAGCATACAAGAGACAATGAGAAACATTTTGAGTAATAATCCGTCAACAAGATACACTGATTGGATGGAGTTGATAGCGAAAGGAAGGTTATATCTATGAGAGGCATTCAAGTCAAGGGCTATGACATCTTAGTTGTAGGGAAGAAAGAAACACAAATATGATGTGGGAGTCAATTAATATTAAAGTAGTTCACATTATGGAGGAAGAAGGAAAAAAATCAATACGAGTTCATGATAGAAATTGTTTAGAAAAATATTTTGAAGCAAATTTCGCAAAAAAAGAGACTCCATTATTAATAATAGATGAAAGTGCAACAATATAAATAATTCGGCCGAAGGGCAACGATTCAACAGATGAAGAACCACCAGCAATAACTGTAGTTGCAAAGAAAAAATACAATAAGAGGAAACTGATTTCAAAGATAACAAATACCTCTACAAGGAAGTCAAAAAGGCAGGCGGTAACAGGTAAGTGACAATGAACCTAAATAAGTCATTATTTATTTATTTATTTATTTATTTCTTTTTGAGTACCTCAATTATAAAGTATAACTGGAGAAGGCCATTAGTGTTTTAAAATTTTGTCACTTAGGGGATCAAACTAGGTAGACAAACCAAGACCCTAGTTAGTATTTATTGTGAATAGGGTAATCAAAAGGGAAAATCAATGTTCCGTGAAAATAGTGCATCAAAATAGATTGAATTCTCCTTTCAGAATAAAATTGACTGTAAAATGTTAGAACAATGAGGTTTTTTTTCCTTTGCAATCGAAGAAAAAGATAATTTAATGAAAATTTGATAATAGTATCAACATTATGAACTCTAGGGATTATTTTGAAAAAGAGGCTAAATCAACCAAAAAAATTATTTATAACATCAAGCATACACACAACTTTTTTTTGTCAACAATGTTCTACAATTACCAAGATTTTTGATGATGACATCATCTAATATTTTTTATAATTTGCAAGGAAAAAAAAGAAGAAACAAACGAGATTATGTAAGTCGGAAGAGACTCTGATTGTTATTTATGAAGAAAGTGAAGTAGAAATAACAAGACAAAAATACTTATGGACAAAGGAGATTTTGAAAGAGAAAAAAGCAACAAAGAATGGGATGAAGAGAGGATAGGAGTAACTAGTCCAAGAAAAGAATTTGAAGAAGAGAAAAATAGAGGAGATTGAAGAAGAGCAATATAAAATTATCTTGGAAAAGGATGAAGTAGTCGAATTTGATAAGTAAAATGATTTGTGCAAAACATGCATGTATAAGATTGACACTAACATTTGACTTTGGTTGTAATGCAGATCAAACTTTGGGAGGAACAGGTCAAGCTATTCAAGCATCAAAAGGAAGTAATCATAACAAGCGATCAAGGAGTAAAACTTCAGTATGCTTCTACTAAATGAGAAAATGTTATGCATGTACAAAAAGAAGCAGAGAACACCATCCCTGCAGACACTAGAGGAAAATGAAAACATTACTGAAGATGTGGGAGTGTTTGTTTTCCAAGCATATGAGAGCGGAGAATATGAGATTAAGCACTTTGAAATGGCACATGCCACACATTATACAAACGAAAAATGACTCTGACATCCAAAAGTCTATCTTTGTAAGATTTTTGGGATTAGTGCATAATTTAAATATAAAAAAATACCATCAAGCATGTCCTAAGATTCTAATTATGTAAGAACTATCTCCACAAGAATCATTTCTACTCAACTCTCAAACTCATAGTCTAGCAACTTCAATTGTTATAACTAACTCATCATCAGTGAGTGTATTATGCATCATTTTTTCCTCACGTATCTTCATCAAATAATTTCTTACACTTTCTTCATTTTGCAGGGTAAATCTACCCGACCTAATGTGATTCCATATCTTGAATTCCTACTAAGATTACCATTGGGACTTGTCTCTGAGACTACAATGCAACATAAAGCTTCATGTCTTTGGTGAAGAAGGGTTTACCTGATGAGGCATCCGTCAATTTAGGCAAGATGTCAATATTGGATCAAAGACTAATCATTTATGATGGGAAAAATAAAGAAAGCATTAAAAAAATATCCTTGATTTTTCACAGCGTTTCCGCAAGACATAAAATTTCCAATGCAGATATCAAGCAATTCCCCGAGGAACTAAAAGAAAGTGATTTTCGCCTAACTAGAGGGATTCGTGAAGCGCCATAAAAAAATGTTCTTCTTGCAAGAGAGGTCGGAACATAAAGTCAAATATTTTCTCCAAAAAACTGCACAAATGGAAACCTACGGGCTCCAAACCAATATGACATGCTCAATTCTGAAGCATAGGGAAAATTCCTTCACTCTATAAGAAGAATAGACGAGAAAAATGGATCAACTGAATGTTTTTAGACATGCATTGGCTTTCATAGACACAAAACAAGCTAAAACTAAAACTTATCTTGGGAAAAATCCACAGAACTTTATCATCAAGAAGAAAATTGCCAAACTGAATACTCAAGCTCAATTTATTTTAGAGGTAGACACACTGTAAACCATTCAAGAAGAATCCATCATCCATAAGAAAACGAGTATTCATAAGAAATTCAAGAGATTCACAAAGAGAAGATCCAGTACAAGCATTTAGACACCCCATTTTTGCATCCGCCTGATTAATCAACTCGTCAACCCAATTGCAATGATTCCCAATGATGGATGTTATTTCCATTGCTTTGTTTTCTTACCAGATGTGTTTCAGAAATCCAGATAAGGTATTTCGAACTGACAAAACCTTAGAAACCACGCTACGCTAGGAAAATACGACCCCAAAAACATAGAAATCATCATCTTGCAGACCAAAAAGAAGCTTCACGATAAAAATTACTAAAAATTACCAAAATACCCCTAACCTCAAAACAACCATAGAGCCTACGTTACGCTTAGGAAAACTCTCTCAAACACATAAAACAACAAATCAAAATCAAATAAATCATTTCGCCAATTTTCACAGAATTTGACAAAATTACGAAAATGCCCCTCATAAAGTTCACGACCATTTCACACAAAAAATTTCATAAATGACACACACTAATATTTTCATTGAGTTCCTTATGAAAAATCGATTATAAAGCATCCTAAAACATTAAAAACCGACTTAAAACGTGAAAAGTCCTCTCCGGGGGTAAAACGGTAATTTCACAATTTTCATAATTAAAAATTCCGAAATTAATAAATAAAACTTTAAATAATTAAAGTAAAATATTAATAAAATTAATTTAAAAATTGAAACTAAAAAATTGATCAATCGGACTTTCAAGTAAAATTGTTGAGGGTTCGTGGGATATTTCTTTAAGGACCCCTCCATTTGGGGTCCAAAGAATTAAAGATATTTTAGAGGGGGATTTTCCAAAAATTTAAAGTTAATCAAGCAAGACTAAGGTCAAGGTATTAAAGTCAATCAAGTGAGACTAAAATAAAAAATAAAGTCAATTAAGCAAGACTGAAGTCAAGATATTAAAAGTCAATCAATTAAGACTAAAGTCAAAATATTAAAAGTCAATCAAATAAGACCAAAAGTCAAAATCATAATAGAGTTCTAATTAAAAAAAACTCTATCTAATAGAGTTCTAACTAAAAAATAATTCTACCTAAAACAATTCTAATTAAAACACAATTCTACCTAAAACAAGTCTAACTAAAACACAACTCTAATTAAAAGAACTCTAATTAAATACTAACTCTATCAAAATCAATCCCTAAAAAAATCTATAAATAGAGGTGCTCACACCCTATTTTCGTATCAAGTCATAAATTCTAAGAGAAATAGGTCTAAAAGCCCCCCTAGCCTCCCATAAACCCTAGTTTTAGAGCCCTAACTCCTTACCTAACATCCCTCCTTCGATTTTAGCCTAAGAAACACTAAAAGCCTTCCAAAAACATCCCAAAATCCATAACAAACTTGAAGAATTCAGATCCAAGAAAGTAGAGATACCTTACCTCGGAGATCAGGAATCAAACAAGGAGTACGGTACAAGGAGCAATTTTTGTCGGATCTGAGGGAACAAAGTATTTGCTATCGGAAAGGTATAACTTTATTTATTTATTTATTATTATCTAGGTTTTTAGCAATGTAATTTATTTGGAAAGTTAGTAGAGACTGGCTTTGGCCGGGCGGGGTTGGTGCCTAACACCTTCCAACCCCGTAACATGATCCCCGAATTCAATTTTTTTCTGTTTTAGATTAGTTCTTTATCTATTTAGAGTCATTGATTGGTTTCTAGACCGTAATAACTAGGTGCGCGACTCCCAAACCTCAAGGGTTAAAAGAGGATCCGCGCACCCCGCAGATCGAGGGCGCTTTCAGTGGCGACTCCACTGGGGACCATTGAGGATCAGACTTGAAAAGCCTCAAGTATGGGAACATTGCCAACAGGACCTAGATTCTTAGTTTATTTTATTTTGAGTTATTATTTTTTTTTTATCCTTATTGTCTCAATTATTGATCATTGATTTGAACTTGGAATATGTGATTTGGCATGTTGTTTTCTATGGATCAATCGAAGGACATTTAAGATGGCCTTAAATAATACAAGATCTCACAAGTTAATTTCCTTAAGAACTGGTTAATGGTTGTTGAAGTAGGGAGATTGTTTTTTTTTTTTTTAAATAATAACAATTTTATTTGTTTTTGTCGTGGTGCATGCGTTAATCTATCCTTTAATGTTTTTTTTTTCTCTCTTTTTGAGTTATTTTTATTTGTATTGTGGGTGTAGGATTGATCGTTCGATTGACAATATTTATGTTATTTATTTATTTTTATTTATTTTTTTATTTTTTGAGTTCTGCTTGTTCTAATACAGTGGCTGTGCTGTCCGTTGACAGTAATGATGAAAAGATAAAAAAAATAAAGAGTAAATAAAAATTAAATATTTTTTTTTAGTTTGCTGTTGGTAACAGCACTGTGTAAAACGATGATGGTGGTGTGCATCGAGTCAAAGTGTATTTTTTACTTCTAAACCCGTTATGTTTTAAGAGGATAGATGATGTGTTTTTAGTAAAAATGTGATTTTTCTTTTTAAACCCTTACCTGTTTCAGCTTTTAACGTGTTCCTTCCCAACTTCATCGTCTTCAACAAGCTGACTGGTTTAAGTCGTTCCGTTTAGGACCCAAAAAAATCGTTGATGAAGAGTCATTAAGCTTCAAATCGACAGCCCTCTTTAAGTCTATCTGATCTAAACGGTTTTAATGAATTACTAACTCTTTCTTCTGTTGAAGAATGTTTCTTGGCGTGTTGGTTCGAATCGTTGGAGGACGTTCGACTTGAATTAATGGATCCTGTTTGAAGAGCCAAAGATCCGTGTTGGGTTTCTCCTAATATCTGATTCATTTTTTCGGATAAAATGGGTAGTTCGGATCTCATTCGAACCTTAAATCGCAAGTGGAAGTGTTAGACTTTGCGTTTCAGAAACAGAAGCTTTGGGATGTTAATTTTGCGGATCAAATCGAACCTGGTTTTGATCGTTCCTCTTTCAACCAAATTTTTTCATAGAAATTTTTGTTTTTTTTATATTTTCGTTCAGAATATTAAAAAAGAAAAAAAAACAAAATTTCAGAAAATAAGAGAAATTAATCCAGATTTCTATGGATTTAGAGATGGGGCGATCAATCTAGAATTACATATGAAGATTTGGGTTCATCATCTTTGTTGAATCGTCCACTAATTTCTGGATTAACATGTATTGGAAGCCTTGAGTTCAGGATCGATAGAATCGTTAAACGGATAAAAGAGTTTTAGTTCGATCTAATAAAATCTAGATTTTAAAATTTCAGATCCATGGGCGAATTGAATCTCGTTTGGTTATCGAACATTCTTATACTAGCATGTATTGGAAGCTTTGAGTTTTGGGTTTTTCTTTTTATTTATTTATTTTATTTTCCAATTTTCTTATTTATTTTTCCTTCCTGTGAGTATGGTTGGCAGCCCAAAGGTCCATTTTTGGTCGCCTCATACTTCCAATAAAAGAAAAATGAAAAGAAAATTTTTAAGAAAATCGATTTGTCTAATAATAATAAAAATAAATAAAAGTAGAAATAAAAAAAAAATCACTCTTTGTCTCAACAACTATCAACCTATTTTCAATGAAATATTCTCCGAAATCACGAATGATTTTGGGCCATCCAAAATAGTCCTCGATTGGGTCGTAGAGGAATAGCCATATTTTTTTTTCTTTACTCATTGATTTGACTGATGATTGATTATCTTGGTGTCATGTTTACTCGGTGTATCACGATCCTGATTATTATATAATATTGATATGTATGTTTCGATGTAATAGTTTCGATTAATATTTATGTGATAATCATAAAGTGATGATTGGATTCGGCCCATTTGTTTGAAAAGGCCCCGGGCACACCCCACCCTGTTTTGCACACACCACATGCATGTTTACTGTTTTACTCACATGCCAACGTGGCACTAGTGCGTGGCCCGGTCTCTTCGGAGATGCGACGTCATTCATGAAAACCACAACTCTAGTCACGTATCGTAGGGTAAATCAAACTGGGGGCATTAATACCGTCTGATCAGGTGATTCTGAGAGATATATTGATGCACCCAAGCTGGAGCGACCTGAGCCTTTGACCTATTGTAACCACACAGTCACATGTCCCGATTGCCAACGTAGTACTAGTATGTGGTCGGTCCCCTCGTGGGATGCCAAACCATTTATGAAAGTTACAACTCTTGACTCATACCCATAGGTATAAAAGATAATCTAAGTATATCAATTACACTTCTTGGTCAAAACCGGTGCCTAAGCAAGATCTTGCCCCGCTGTACCCTACTGTACGAGGGGGATAGACTACGTCTATTCTATACGAGAGGTATTTAAGTGGGCCCTTGCTCAGCATTGTGCGCCACCTCTCAACTGGAAATCAAACTGGCTGTTTTTGGCTTCAGAGAAGTGAATTGAGGTTTTAAATTATCACCTATACGGTATATCAAACCAAGTCACCACGTATCGAAAGGTATATAGGTGTGCTTGGGAAAGGGTGGCCAGATAAAAATGCATTGCACGTAATAAGCTTAGAGTCTAGAAACCTTCCCCGTAGGTCACGACTCGAACTTATCGTGGGTGTTCCCGGGTAGTTTATTGAATGGAGCCTGTTGATTGATGAATGTATGTGAGTGATGTGAATGATGAGATCAAAGTGTATGATTGTCTTCAAGGATCAAAATTTTATTTTTGAAAATTAAAATGGGTGCACCAACCCAATGAAGAACCCATTCTTTTACAATAATGACCCAGTCCACCTCGATCCAACAATCATGATGGACCGGGCCATTCAAACCAAAAGGGAAATCGAATTTTCAAATAAGAAAAGGAAAATATTTTCCAGAAGAGAATGTTTTTCAAAAGAAGTGTTCCCTAGAAAAATATTTTCCAAGAAAAAATATTTTCCAAAAAAATTGTTTTTCGTAAGAACAAGATTTTCTGAAAGGAAAGTATTTTCTAAATAAAAAGAAAATTGATCTTTTACATGGACCTTGGAAGAGTACTAAAATACCCTTTTGTGTCAAACCGGGATGTTAGCCGTCGGCGATAACCCAATCGATCAGTTAGTCAAAACAACCGTCATAGGAATGCACCATGTAGAGAAGATCAATTTTGGGAGATTCATGTTGAGGAGTGCTCTTTACTTCCATGAGTTTGAAATAGACTGGAACCTCTTATATGCTATGGCTAAGCGGTGGAACCCCTATCTTCACATATTCCATATGAGGTATATGCATTTGTGCCCCACTCATGAGGATTATTGTGGCATCATGAGGATATCCACTTCGGGACCTCTAGTTAGACCTTCATTGAAGACAGGATATTCTGGTGACCTCGCCACAGGACTGAACATTTCCAAGGAAGAAGCCAAGGCCTTAGTTCATGACGGGAGATTGAACTTAGTACCTTTATTGGGCCCATACCGTTCCCGCAGTCATCCTATCAATGTAAAACCCGAAGCCTGGCGAGCCATTAGAGACTACCGATTATGCTTAGGAATCCTAGCCCAATACATACTGACTTCTAATAGTGATGGCCAAACTATCCCTGAGTCCTTCATAGATATAGCCTCTCAACTCTCAAGGAAAGCCAACCCAGTACCCCTTATCCTAGCTGAAACTTTCTCAGGTCTAGATGCCATAAAAAATGGTAAGCGAGAAAGCTTCAAAGGAAGCCCCTACTTACTCTATATGTGGCTTTGTGACCGTCTCAAAATCGTAGAGGTTCCCTCAAAGAGAAACATGTTAGTACGTCACAACTCAGTCAAAGCTTGGAGCAAATGGTTAGACTCTCGCCTTGCCTGTCATATCGATTTTAGGTGCCCTTGGTGGATGATTGATCCCCCTATTCTAGGAACCAAAGGATCCTACTATGTCCGTCTGATTGGTTTAGAAGAAACATCTTTTTACCATCCTAATCTGATCCTAGAACAGTACGATGTACCTACAGAGTTATCCTTATCTCAGCACAAAGCTTTCTTTTCCCCCGAGCCTTTGACTGAAAAGTTAGTACACCTCATTGAGAAAGCTTGGAATAAGCGCACCTTAGGATATCCAGACAGACCAGCGAAATTCAAAGAGCCAGCTGTTAGAGCCAAGAGGGTCAAGCCTGACAGCAATCCTGATGACCATCAAGACAAAGCCAAGCATCCATGTAAAAATAGTTCAAATCAAATTTGTTGAAAGATGTTTTTAATAAGAACATATTCGTTGTTAATCATTTTAATAAAACTATCTTTCTTTTTGAATAAATATCTATTTCTTTTTCGAATATTCATTGTGTGAATGGATTGATTAATGGATTGGTGCACAAACATCAATAAAATGATTTTCTAAAATGTTATCAAGGGGGTAATACTGAAATTGACTAAATCTACCTTTGATGGGGTCATATAGGATTATCATTGCGCCCAAACTCAAGCATCCACCTCCTAGTTGGAGTCGTAAGTCCAGTCGGTTAGAAAGAACCACAGTACCAAGTCAACAAGCCGAGATGACTTTAGAATCTGAGCTCACAGAGATCCGTAAGATCTTGGCAGCCTTTGCCAATGATATCAACAATATAAAAGGCAAGGTAGAAATGTTGGAACAGACCTCGGAATCGACAGGAATTCCTCTAGATGACCCAAAAGGAAAAAAGGTAGAAGAGAAACGTCCGCGTGAAGTCTTCGAACTCGACGGAGACGAAGAGTATATTGATGAAAATCCGGCGTTATCAACAGAATGTCTCAATTGGAGTCAGCTATGAAGAGTATAAAGGGTATTGATGAAATTGCAGCAGGCATTGAAGCTCTGAACCGCATCCCTAGAATCCATTTGTCAGAGAAGTTTGTGATGCCTGAAATGGACAAGTTCAGTGGGACAGGGTGTGCGAAAACGCATCTTAAGGTGTATGTTACCAACATGCGCACTATGGGGCTCAACGACGAACAGATGACATTATTGTTCCAAAGAATTTTATTAGGATCAGCACTACGTTGGTTAATGTCTCAAGATCCAGTTACTGTGGGTACATGGGAAAACATGTCAAAGGCCTTCTGGCATCAGTATAAGTACAGTACCGAGATTGAGACTTCAAGAAGGGATTTGGAAGCAACTAAACAGAAAAATGGGGAGACATTCACTGATTTCATTGGTCGCTGGAGGGCCAAGGCTTCTCAAATGTGGGATAGACCTTCGGAGAAGGAACAAATAGCAATTATCCTAAAGAACCTCTCTCAAGGATATGCTCAACACCTAGTGGCCCATTACCTCCCTACTTTTGAATCATTGTTGCAAGCCGGGAGCCAACTCGCGGATGCATTTGCCTCTGGGATCCTTTCTAACCCCTCAGATAACAAGCCTAAGAAACCATATGTTCCCAAACCCAATATCAACCATACTTACATCGCCAATACCTCAGTTACCCCAGCTCAACTCCCGGCCCGGACTAATAACCAGGTTCACCCAAGTCAACCTCGAACTCCACGTCAATTTACCAATTTAGGGATGACCCTTACCGTAGCTTTGCAAAAACTGTTGAAAAAAGGGTTGCTTACCCCGATTCAACCTCGTCCTTTCCAAATCCCTTGCCAGCCGGACACAACCCCAACTTATTCTGTGAATTTCATCAAAATCCTGGTCATCACACGGATCGATGTATCACCCTGCGCCATGCCATTCAAAACCTTATTGATAACAAAAAGATCACAATCCCCAGCCCACCAAATGTCACCACTAATCCACTACCTACCTACCAACCTCCACCAACCCTAAATATGGTTTCTCACACCTCATTGCCGTTTGATCCCGTCTCTCTTATCCATCCAATCCAAGTTAAACCGCCTAGTTACCCCCTTGCCGGGATAGCCTTCACTGATGAGGTTTTCACTACGAACTATGAACCATTTGATCTAACCTTGGATGATACATATTGTTTATCTCCGCCTCATTACGATAGTCCTGCGTTCACTAGTTACTTGTTGGCCCAAATGAATCTGAAAAGCCCTGTATTTTTGACAGACGAAGATCCATACTTGTTTACTGAGGAAGATGAGCCTTTCCCCCTTTTCTGTGATGAAGTTAGACATATGACTTGAGGGGGAAGAGTTTTTAAGCCACAAGAACTCTGTGTTGATATTCCTGCAGTCTTGGCAAGAAAAGAAGGAGAAGATCTCACTAAGGAAAACATCGAAGAAGATAACTCCGTGATCAAACAGTTGAAAAAATCAGGGGCCAATATCTCAGTATAGGGTTTACTCATGGCTTCCACAGCTCATAGGGAGGCTGTTCTCAAAGCACTAAACACAGCCCAAGTCTCCCTTGATACTTCTCCAGATCAACTGGCCAGTATAGTGGGGGCAACTTACATGGAGAATATCCTATCCTTCTCGGACTCAGATCTCCCAAAAGAAGGGGCAAGCCACACTAAGCCGTTGCACATTACAGTTGACTGTAACGGAATGAGGGTACCTCTAGTTTTGATTGATAACGGGAGTGCGATGAACGTTTGCCCGCTGAAAATGGCTACTTGTCTCGGATTTAAGGCTGAAGATCTCAAGCCCACTAATCAAGGTGTTAGAGCCTATGATAACACCAAGAGAGATGTACTGGGAATTTTGCACCTTCGATTGTCCACAGGCATAGCTAAATTTCCTGTGGAATTTCAGGTCATTGACATCCAGTCTTCTTTCAATTTACTGTTAGGGAGACCATGGTTACACCAGATCAAAGCCATCCCTTCTACGCTACACCAGAAGGTCAAGTTTATCAAGGATGGACTAGTAATTACTCTTCATGGAGACGCTGAAATTGTAGGGATCGTAAATAATACTGAGGCTAAGGATGAGCCGTTGCTTGAAATTCAACCAGAACAACAGGGAGTAGAGCTCAGTGGGTTCGAATTTGAAAAGATATGCTCAGTCCAATGGGATCAAGCCATGAAAGAATATTTTCAATGGAAAATACCTCTAATTGCTACATGGCCAATATATTCAAGAAAATGAAATTCTTCCCTGGTATGGGCTTAGGTCGAAAGCAGCAAGTTATTAAAAAGATACCAGTGATTAAAGAGGCCATCGGCACATTCGGACTAGGATATAAGCCTACTAAGGAAGATTGGGCCCAATTCTGGAAGACAAAACGAGATAAGGCCATTGCTAAAAGGCAAAGGCGTACCACAGATCTCATTAAAATGAAGCCCTATCGAAAGACCCTCAATAATTATTTTGTGAAAGAAGGAGAAGACTTCCGCTTACTGTGGGTTCCCAGAGCCGTTCATTGATCACATCACAGGTACTCGTCTGCCAGGTTTGAAATCTTCTTTGGCATGGAATGGCCTGAGAAGGAAGCAAGCGCGAAAGTTAAAGAGGAGAAAGTTGAAGACTGGCAGCTCGATCTGGACTCCCTCAACATCGATCAGCTATTCATTGAAGACCATAGTGTTTAGTGTTGTCAGTTGAGAAAGGGATCCCAAATCCTCAGTCTGTAATCAAACCCGCTGTTGGGTCTCTATCAAATTATCATGTAATCAGTCCTGTGTTGCATGTCAAGGCTGGGTCTGTCGGTCCCATTAGTCCTGTTCAGTCTGACATGCCAGTTGAGTCCTTTATTTCTGTTGAGTCAAGTAAGTTAGTTTGTTTCTACTGAGTTGTTTTCTAGTGAGTCTGTTTTTCCTGCTGAGTCAAGTGAGTCTGTCAAGTCTGCAATGAGTCCTGTTACCCCATCTCCTTTTAATGAAATGAAAGAAATTTTTGATTACCCCGAGCGCAATAATAATTTAACTAATAATCTGACTTCGGAGGGAGAATCTTCTGACGAAGAACCTCCCCCTGAAATAATCAAATTACTTGAACAAGAAGAGGAACGTCGGGCTCAACCTCTAATAGAGGAAGTAGAGGTTATCAACCTCGGAACAAAAGAAAGTCCTCAAGAAATTCGGATAGGGGTCACTTTATCTCCCGATGAACGCAAAGGGATAGTAGACTTGCTCAGAAAGTTCAAAGACGTGTTCGCGTGGTCTTACGAGGATATGCCGGGGGTAAGCACAGATATTGTCAACATCGGATTCCGTTATATCCTGATGCTCGACCAATCAAACAGAAACTTCGACGTATGAAGCCGGAATGGACTTTGAAAATCAAAGAAGAAGTTACGAAGCAGATAACGCTGGATTTTTGGAAGTAGTAGAATACCCTGAGTGGATTGCCAATGTCGTCCCAGTGCCGAAAAAGGATGGAAAAGTTAGAATGTGTGTGGATTTTAGAGACTTAAACAAAGCAAGCCCAAAGGATAGTTTCCCTTTACCACACATAGATGTTCTAGTGGACAGTACAGCAGGCACGCGTTGTTGTCCTTCATGGATGGATTTTCAGGGTACAATCAGATAAAAATGGATCCTCGAGATATGCAAAAAACGTCGTTCATCACGCATGGGGGACCTTCTGCTACAAGGTCATGCCTTTTGGTTTGAAGAACGCTGGAGCCACCTATCAAAGAGCAGCAGCCACGACTTTACTACATGACATGATACACAAGAAGGTCGAAGTCTATGTAGATGATATGATAGTCAAATCTAAAGAACGACTGGGGCATGTTATGCGTTAGAAAAGTTTCTCACAAGGATTCAAAAGCAACTCCGCCCTTAACCCACAGAAATGTGTATTTGGAGTAACTTCTGGAAAGTTATTGGGGTTTGTAGTCAGTCAGAGAGGGATCGAAGTAGACCCTGTAAAGATTAAAGCTATCCAAGATATGCCACCGCCGAGACTGAAAAGCAGATTCGAGGTTTTCTGGGCAGAATCCAGTATGTTAGCAGGTTCATCGCTCAACTCACCAACGTCTGCGAACCTATTTTCAAGCTTCTCAAGAAGAATGAACCAACAGTTTGGAATGAGCAATGTCAAAAGGCTTTCGACCAAGTCAAGGAGTATCTCTTAAACCCGCCTATTTTGGTTCCACCCACACTGGGCGAACCACTTCTTCTTTATCTGTTAGTCACAGAAGAAGCTATAGGATGCATGCTTGCACAGTATGACAAAGATACTCACAAAGAAAGGGCCATCTACTACATCAGCAAGAAGATGTTAGAGTATGAACGAAAATATTCATCCTTGGAGAAAACTTGCTTAGCACTGGTATGGGCCACTCAGAGACTCCGGCACTATATGTTGTCTCAATTATCCTGTTATCTCGGATGGATCCCCTCAAGTACCTTTTCGAGAAGCCGGCGTTGACAGGGAGAACCGCGCGATGGTTATTGTTGCTATCAGAGTTTGACATCACGCATGTCACACAGAAGTCTATCAAAGGAAGAGCTGTAGCAGAATACTTGGCAGATCACCCTGTAGTAGAAGGAATAATGCCCGTCGATCAATTCCCAGATGAGAACATCTTGCACATTAAAGAAGAACCGCAGAACCAAACATGGCAGTTGTACTTTGATGGAGCCGCCAATCAAAATGGGTATGGAATAGGGGCAGTCCTATTTTCTCCGGAAGGATGCCACATTCTTATTGCTATTAAATTAGCCTTTTCGAACACTAATAACACGACTGGATATGAGGCGTGCATCGCGGGGCTCGAAGCTGCTTTGAACCTGGGTATTACAGAAATTGAAGTTTTTGGGGATTCGGCCTTGGTCATACATCAGTCATTGGAAGAATGGAAGACTAGGGATGAAAAGTTGAAACCTTACCATGAGTATTTGTTAAACTTAGTCAGTAAGTTTAAAGCTATCCTGTTCCAGCACTTGTCAAGGGAGGATAACAGATTTGCTGACTCCTTAGCAACTTTATCTTCAATGATCCATTTACCCTCTGGCATGGAATTGAGGCCGATCACTGTTGAAGTCAAAGACAAACCCGCATACTGCCATCAGATCAACATTGCTACTCGACTACCTGATGGAAAGCCGTCGTACACAGATATAAATAGAGTGTTGGAAAAACAAGAATTCCCGGAAGAAGCATCGAGGAAGGAACGACAGACCCTACTAAGATTAGCATCTCAATTTATCCTGTGCGCAGGAAGTTTATACAAAAGGTCTTATGATGGGATTCACTTGTCGTGTGTTGATGAAGATCAAGCTGAACAGATAATGGTTGAACTACATTCAGGAGAATGTGGCCCTCACATGAGTGGGAAAATGTTAGCTAAGAAAATTATGAGACAAGGATACTACTGGCCCACGATGGAAACAGATTGTCATCACATGGTCAAAACCTGTCATAAGTGCCAAATACATGCGAACCTTATACATGTGCCACCATCTCAATTAGTGGGTCTGACTTCACCATGGCCATTCTCAGTCTGGGGAATTGACATTATTGGTAAAATATCGCCTAAGGCATCAAACGGGCATGAATACATTCTAGTTGCCATCGATTATTTTACCAAATGGGTCGAAGCTGCCTCTTATGCTGTCCTCACTGCGTCTCGAGTTGCAAAGTTTATTCAAACGAACATCATCAGTCGATACGGGGTACCTTCGGAGTTGATCTCCGATAACGGGTCACACTTTAAAGCTGAGGTTATCAAATTGTGTTCAAAGTTCAAAATCTCACACCATAAATCATCTCCTTACCGCCCCCAGACTAATGGAGCAGTCGAAGCAGCTAATAAGAATATTAAGACCTCCTCAGAAAAATGTGTCAATCACATTGAGATTGGTCAGAAAAACTGCCATTTGCATTATGGGCATATCGAACCTCAATTCGATCCTCCACTGGAGCTACTCCCTACTCCTTAGTGTATGGCATGGAAGCAGTCTTGCCAGTTGAAATGGAGATTCCATCTCTCAAGGTTTTGTTAGAAAGTCAGTTGTCAGAAGCAGATTGGGTTCGCCAACGGTATGAAGAATTGAATTTGATCGAAGAAAAACGACTAAGAGCATTGTACCACGTGCAAGCTTATCAAAGAAGAGTCGTCCGCGCATTTGACAAAAAGATCAAGGCCCGTCACTTACAAGTCGGGGACTTAGTACTCAAAGAGAATCGGGCACCTATCTTTGACCCTAGAGGGAAGTTCAAACCAAATTGGGGAGGTCCGTTCATCGTCAAGGAAATATTACCAGGAAAAGCTGTCAGACTTCAAGATCATGATGGAATCGAATTACCAGAACCAACCAACCAACCTTGACCAAATCAAACGGTACTACATTTAAGGAGGCCATCTTTGGCCGAATCAATCTGCATATTACCCAGTTACCCAGTTCAACATATCCTTTCTCAACCCCTTTGCAGCCTTTTCAAAAAAAAAATTATGCCTTTTTCTTTCTCAGCCCGATCACCTAACCTAGGAGAGGGAAGTTTTGAACTACGTTTTGGTCTGATCCCAAAATTCTGGGGTACGTAGGCAACCTGAGAAGTTACTTCAGGCCCGACCACATCAAAATAAAAAAATATATTTCCCACACAAAAAAAAATCAAGAAAAAATTCAAAAGAAAAGAAATATCATCCAAAATGGGGAAGAAAATTTAAAGAAAAAGAAATAATTTAAAAGAAAATGCCACACAAGGGGCATTTAGGTTTTTGAGCCTCAAAATTCCTTTCTTTTTATACCCAGTCCTAAGCCTACCCATGAAAGTCCTCCTAAGTACCGTACAAAAAGTCAAGGAAGATAGTAAAGCATGATCAGACAACAACTCCAGAAGTTCAGACAGAAAAAAAAAATGATGAAGTCTACTAAGTTGAAAACCCGAAAAGGACGACTTAGGTAAAAATTAAGGCAAGCTCGCAAGGTTGAAAATTTGAAAGGACAACTTTGGCAACAATCAGAGCCAAGAAAAAAGAAGAAAAAAGCTCGCTAGATCGAAAACCTGAAAAGGCGATCTAGGCAAAAGCTAGAGCAAGCTCGATAGATTGAAAACCTGAAAAGGCGATCTAGGCAAAAGTTAGAGCAACAAAGAAAAACAAAAGAAGATTCCAAGCTTAGAGCGGTCCGAGCTGCAAGATCAGAAGTCCGAATAATCAAGTTCAATACTCAGCTTAAACCAGGCATAGACTCAGAAGCCACAACTATCTTGTCTATGATCGATCTGAATTTTTTTACTTCCCCAAGTGGACCAAGGGAGATAAGGGTAAATTCTATGATGAGTCTCAAAAGGAAATAATTTTGTACTCTTGAGCCTGACTCAAAACCTGCAATAAAATTAATCAAAATTAAAAGTTGAATCTTTATTGCGCTTGTGGTAATCAATTATTTCAAACCTTCATACAAGGGGCATTTTCTTTCTTCTTTTCCCCCTTACACTAGGGGCATTTTTTTATTTTTTGCACGATGTGTTCAATTATTTTCAAGGCCATATTCATTGTCAAACTAGAGGCATTTTAGTCCTAAAAGATAATGAGGACCCCAAACTTAAGGTTACCTTCTTGATAACAGTTTTTTGAAAAACTCTTGAGGTTCAAAAGAAATAAAAACTCAGGTTTTAAATTTATAAAACTTTTTGATAAATCCTTGAGGTTCAAACAAAAGCATTTTGGATCTCACATAGGAGATATAGCATTCTTTCGTTCTCCAGATTCTTTTTCAGATCCAATCATCCTTGGAATCGATCATTTCTCTTCCAGATTCATTATCTTCCAGATTTATTCGTTCTCCGATTCGTTCTAATCAGTTTTCTCCAAATTCGTTCATTCTTTTCCAAAATTCATTCATTCCTCTGCTAGTTTTGCTCAGTTGCCGCCAAGGGTTATCTTGGATTTTGATCAGTTGCCACCAAGGCTTCTCTTGGATTTTGCTCAATTGTCGCCAAGGGTTATTTTGGATTTTGCTCAGTTTCCGCCAAGGGTTATCTTGGATTTTGCTCAGTTGCCGACAAGGGTTATCTTGGATTTTGCTCAGTTTCCACCAAGGGTTATTTTGGATTTTGCTCAGTTTCCGCCAAGGGTTATCTTGGATTTTGCTCAGTTGCCGACAAGGGTTATCTTGGATTTTGCTCAGTTTCCACCAAGGGTTAATTTGGATTTTGCTCAGTTTCCGCCAAGGGTTATCTTGGATTTTGCTCAGTTGCCGCCAAGGGTTATCTTGGATTTTGCTCAGATGCCGCCAAGGGTTATCTTGGATTTTGCTCAGTTGCTGCCAAGGTTTATCTTGGATTTTGCTTAGTTTTCGCCAAGGGTTATCTTGGATTTTACTCAGTTGCCGCCAAGGGTTATCTTGGATTTTTCTCAGATGCCGTCGAGGGTTTTCTCAAAATTATGCTCAGTTTATATTCATTTTATGCTTAGATTATGCTCAGGTTATGCTCAAATTATACTCAGATTTTACTCAGTTTCACACAATGCACACACTTGCACATTTGCACTTTTTAGTCAGGGAGAATTCTTTAAAATTCAAGGATTTGACACTGTCAGTGAGAGTTTGCACTCAAGGACCTGACAACCTTTTAGTTCGAGGAGAGCTTTACCCTCAAGGATCCGAACACCCTGACGAATTGCTAAATTAGGCTGCAAAATGAACTGTCACTAGCTTTGGCATTCAGATATCGCACTATCTACCAAAATATATTTGCTATCTAGTTTGCTTCAACCCTCTGCCAAAGAGGGGACCCTGTAGACACCCCATTTTTGCATCTGCCTGATTAATCAACTCGTCAACCCGATTGCAATGATTCCCAATGATGGATGTTATTTCCATTGTTTTGTTTTGTTACCAGATGTGTTTCAGAAATCCGGATGAGGTATCTCGAACTGACAAAACCTTAGAAACCACGCTACACTAGGAAAATACGACCCCAAAAACATAGAAATCATCATCTTGCAGGCCAAAAAGAAGCTTCACGATAAAAATTACTAAAAATTATCAAAATACCCCTAACCTCAAAAAAACCATAGAGCCTATGTTACGCTTAGGAAAACTCTCTCAAACACATAAAACAACAAATCAAAATCAAATAAATCATTTCGCCAATTTTCACAGAATTTGACAAAATTACGAAAATGCCCCTCATAAAGTTCATGACCATTTCACACAAAAAATTTCATAAATGACACAAACTAATATTTCCATTGAGTTCCTTACGAAAAATCAATTCTAAAGCATCCTAGAACATTAAAAACCGACTTAAAACGTGAAAAGTCCTCTCCGGGGGCAAAACGATAATTTCATAATTTTCATAATTAAAAATTCCGAAATTAATAAATAAAACATTAAATAATTAAAGTGAAATATTAATGAAATTAATTTAAAAATTGGAACTAAAAAATCGATCAATCGGACTTTCAAGTAAAATTGTTGAGGGTTCGTGGGATATTTCTTTAAGGACCCCTTCATTTGGGGGTCCAAAGAATTAAAGATATTTTAGAGGGGGGTTCTCCAAAAATTTAAAGTCAATCAAGCAAGACTAAGGTCAAGGTATTAAAGTCAATCAAGTGAGACTAAAGTCAAAAATAAAGTCAATTAAGCAAAACTAAAGTCAAGATATTAAAAGTCAATCAATTAAGACTAAAGTCAAAATATTAAAAGTCAATCAAATAAGACCAAAAGTCAAAATCATAATAGAGTTCTAATTAAAAAATAACTCTATCTAATAGAGTTCTAACTAAAAAATAATTCTACCTAAAATAATTCTAATTAAAACACAATTCTACTTAAAACAAGTCTAACTAAAACACAACTCTAATTAAATACTAACTCTATTAAAATCAACCCTAAAAAAATCTATAAATAGGGGTGCTCACACCCTATTTTCGTATCAAGTCATAAACCCTAAGAGAAATAGGTCTAAAAGCCCCCCTAACCTCCCATAAACCCTAGTTTTGGAGTCCCAACTCCTTACCTAACATCCCTCCTTCGATTTTAGCCTAAGAAACACCTAAAAGCCTTTCAAAAACATCCCAAAATCTACAACAAACTTGAAGAATTCAGATCCAAGAAGTAGAGATACCTTACCTCAGAGATCAGGAATCAAATCCGGAGACAGAACGAAGTAAGGAGTACGGTACAAGGAGCAATTTTTGTCGGATCTGAGGAAACAAGTAATTTACTATCGGAAAGGTATAACTTTATTTATTTATTTATTATTATCTAGGTTTTTAGCAATGTATTTATTTGGGAAGTTAGTAGAGATCGGCTTTGGCCGGGCGGGGTTGGTGCCTAACACCTTCCAACCCCGTAACATGATCCCCGAATTCAGTTTTTTTCTATTCTAGATTAGTTCTTTATCTATTTAGAGTCATTGATCGGTTCTTAGACCGTAATAACTAGGTGGCGACTCCCAAACCTCAAGGGTCAAAAGCGGATCCGCGCATCCCGCAGATCGAGGGCACTTTCAGAGCAGACAGTTAATGAGAGTAAGAAAGTTATAGCACATATGGAAGAAGTGGTGAAAGTGCTAAGGTAGACTACTGCACTAATAACCAATGTCATCCAAGGATTAACCAATTAAGATTGATTTTCTGATATTTAATGATCTATAAACAATATTATCTAGGGACATTTGGTCTGTTAACCATTAACATTATGCCCTAGGAACTTTTGATGCATTGGACTTTGGACCTTGATGATCATATTGAACTTGATTTTGATTCTGATGATCATATTAAATTTGTTGATGTAGCTTGTCATCTCTTACCTTGTTATTTTATTGCGTCAACAATCATAACAAAATTTTATCTAGTCTTTTGAAAGATTGATCATTGTTAGTCTACATATCTTGCTAGTCTAAACATTTTATTATTCAGTATATTGAAGAAAAACCAACTTGTAGACACTCCATTTTGAATGGGCCCCACTCGAAAAGGACAAACAAAAATACATTTTTATATAAAGAAACATCTACGAGCCTAAGGGCCCATTGTTCAAAAAATCAATATTTGTGTCCAAATAAAAGCCCAAAAGCTCAACTTAATCAGTGGGAACATCTTAAAATCTTTTGTTTGTTTCATAAAAAAACTTCCAAACCTTTAAGCCCACATCCAATTTTAAATCCTACCTTCACCCCTCAAAACCTAAATCCACCAAATCTAAAGTTCACTAAAAAAACCTTGCCAATTCAAAACCCATTCTCATCACCTTATAACCCTAAACCTTTTACAACATAAGCCTTAACCAATTTCAAACCCAACCCAACCTAATACCCAACCTACAAAAGCCTACCCAAACCCAATACCCTACTTATGTCCATATCCAAGCCTAACACTGATCTAAAAACCTAATCAAAGTCCACACAACCTTAAAAGCCCATGCTCGTAAAAGAGGACACATGTTACTACCACAACCAACCTCCAAAAAGATATCAATCTTATCATTACCATCACTATTCCTACATCACACCATTTGCCACCACCTAATCCCATCACACTCCTCAAATCACTCCATAAGCTATCTTCACACTCTCCGCACCTCATATCCTTAATCAACTCACCTAACCCACTCTCATACTTTTTTGTTATGTGTCACCATATCCTCCACCTTCTCAAAATCAACTACTTTACTATCATACATTATCCATTCCCTCAATCAATCACCTCACTTAGATCACACTCAACCTAGGAATGGGTTGTAAAATCCAACCCATATAAGTCAAAAAGATCTATTTCAACTCTTTTCCAACTTTTACCCTCTTCTAATATCAAATTTCAAACATTCTATCCTAAACCCCTATGTCATTTCCCTTTATTTTTTTTTCTTTTGCCCCATCTTACCCCTAAAAAATCCCTTAGAAACCTATAAAATCCATCGTCTCTGCCTCACAAATCTCCCGTTCTTGAACTCTTCCTCTCAAGCCTCACCTCTCTCATATCTCTTAACCTCTAAATAAATTTCTCAGCTTACTCAATTCTCAACCTAAAGTCAATTAACTTCAAGTCCTCATAATACAAGCATCTCAACCATCATTTTCTCTACACTAAAGCCAAGATCAAGAAGTTCTCATTTTGAAGATAAAGAAGAAAACACAAAGAAGAGAAATAAAAAAGAAGGTAAGGTAAAGATAAAAAAAGAAACATGCACTAATCACCACCCTTCTCTCCCCTCTAGTTCCCCTATTATATTTTTCTTTTATTTTTTAGAACAACCTTAGGATGTAGTGGATACCCTCCCTACACCCAGTAGATTGAGCTTCGGTTTGATTGAAAAGGTAGGGGTTGAAGCTCATTTCAAAAATATTCTTTTTAAAAAATCCCTATATACTTTGCACCCACCACAAAACTGTTTTTGAGGCTAAAACATAAGGCCCCTCATTCTATGAGAATGGGCCCTTAACCAACAAAGCCCACATTTTTCAAAAGTTATGTTCTCAAGACATGATAGGGATAGGGATCTTTCCTCAATAAGGAATCCTTCATGATCTAAGTCTAAATCAAAGTCCCTCGAAATCGAAAGCACACAAGCAAATTTACCTATTTTCTATTTACTTTCAAGAAATTATCGAATCTAAGATTACCACTTAATATTAGAGGGAATAAGGTATCTGACACCTTTCCTATTTCATAAAATACACCTCTTACCTAGATCTTAAGTAGATTAGTACTTGAATTGGGTGCCCATTCACACCCTTTTTCTTAAAAAGAATGGTGACAACTCCAAATCTACGTGGCAGTGATTTTTGGATTCAAAAATTACATAGCTAGAGTTGACGACTCCACTAGGAAGTAGTAAGCTCGACCCTTTTTTTATTCGGTCATTTTTCAAAAAAAAAGTTGTGTTTCATTTCTTAGTTTTTATTATCTACTAATGTTTGTTATGTGCCTTGTCATTTTGTGGAAAAATGTATGTAATATTTATTTCCTTTTGCTTATTTTATTTTTTCAAATAATGTAAGGGTTGATACACCTTTTAAAATGCACATGCACATACGTTTCACAACCCATTACACAACCACCCTCCACAGTTCCAAATTACTCCCAGATGCCGATACTCTCAAGCCTCCTAAATCATTATTTTGGGTGGTGGGAAGAAAAATATTCACCCCATTCATTAAATCATGGACACTTAGATGTACATCAAGGTTTGAAGAACAAGTATCCAAAAAACTATCTATGAATCCATATGCATCAAAGCACGTTTAAAGACGTAGGACACTAAAGCTTTCAAATCAAATGTGTATCAATCTCACGTTCAATGATTGTAATATTCTAAGCCCATGAAGGTAATTTTGTAAACCCAATTGGGAGCCCAAGAAGGAAAGTTGTATAGATTAGGTTAGGAGCTTTTCTTTTGCTTTCCAATTTACTTAGCTCATATGTCCAACAAAACAAAAAAATTGTGACCATTTTTGGCTCACAACAAAAAATAAAGACAATGCCCTCTAAAGCCAAAAAATAATGACTCAAAACATGGATAATGTCCAGAGCAGAAAACAATGGAAAGATACGACCCAAAAATAACTATTGGTCCATCTTTGGAGCATGGACTTAAGGTATCAACATAGGTCCATACATTAAGAATGGACAATTTGTTCTTTATTAACTCAACAAACTACAGCATGGGCTACTCTGGTCTATACTTGAAACACGGACTTAAAAAAAAATTCTTAGATTTTTACAATATTGACTCGTATAAAAGACGTTGATCTATATTTTAAAAACATACTTAAAAAAAATTTCTCTTTCATCTTTCAATTTTGATAATATATCAGTTTTGTATTTTTTTTTCCCGATTTTAAGGCCTAATAACATTTAAATGGGCTACTTTGTTTAACCATCAAAATCATTTATTCAAGCCAAACGAGTCTACTCCTTTTTCATCAATCAAAGAGCATATGATTCCTATCTTGACCCTAATGTGGTATAGCATCGACTGATCGATCCCAATCAAACCCATTATCATTATCATTTACTTATCATTGGGTCTTCACCAAATAACCATCACTCATAAGGACAACTCGTTTTCACAAATCTATACCATATAACCCTCCATCAATGGCCAAGATCGGCCTACCTCCATAATCAATCCCAATCAGGTTTTTCGTCATTTTACGACTCTAATTAGGTCCATTCTCCATCGAGGATTATCAATTTCAATTTTCAAGATCGACCTGTATCGGGTCCATTATCCAAGATTGACCCAATCGGGATAGCTATCCATGTTCGATCCAATCAGGTATACTATCAACGATTGACCTAATCGGGTCCACTGTCTATAATCGACCCTAATTGAGCCCATTATCAACGATCAACACAATTGAGTCCACTATCTATGATAGACCCAATCGGGTCCATTATCCATGATAGACCCAATTGGGTTCACTATCAACGATCAACCCAATCGAGTATATCCATTATCCATGATCGACTCAATCAAGTCCACTATCAACGATCGACTTAATATGCATCAATATCAACGATCAACCCAATCGGGTCTGCTATCTAAGATCGACCCAATCAGATCTACTATGAACGATCGACCCAATTGATCAACTATCAACAATCAACCCAAATGAGATCACTTATTCTTCATTAGGCTCCAATGATATCAACCATTTTTTGATGGACCCTGATTATCTTTCGATCGAGCCCAATCATTTCCAATATCATTCATTAACCCTAATATGGTCTATTATCTTTCGCCAATTCTAAATTGAGTACACTAGTTTCCTCCGCAATCTATCCTAATTGGGTCTACCATTTATGATCAATCCAAATCGAATCTACTATCTCCACAATCGACTTTAATTGGGCCAACTATCCTTTAAATTGACCCTCATCAGGTTTTCTATCATCCATTGACTCAAATAGAGTCCTTCACCTCTTATCAAATCATGATCATCACCTATCATCACCAAAGATCAAAACCAATAAAGATTATCGATCTTAAACAATATCAAACAACTATCTTCTACTATCATAGGCATGTCTTATTTTACGACCCTAATGTATCTTAATTTATGCTAGCTCCGTGTTGATGAACCCCCAATTTCATGTTGATGAACCGTTTTACAAAATCTTCTTTCAACACATTTTTAGCTCCATGCTAATTCCAACTCTATACAGATAAATTTCCAACTCCGTGTCAATGCCAACTCCATGGTGATGAACTTATCTCTTTTTCAGATATTCCAGTTTTGTGGTGATGAACCTTTTACAAAATTATTTCTTTATCAAAAAATTCCCAGTACTTGGATTAATTGATATCAAATTTATGCTGATGAATTTCTTACAAAATCATCTACTTTTCAAATTTTTCTAGCTCCGTGTTAATGTCATCTCTGTGCTGATGAACAATCCAACTCCATGATGATGAACTTTTCTAATTTAATCCAATTTTGTACTAATGTTAATTTCGCGTTGATGTACTTATTTATTTTTCAAATTTTTTTAGTTTTGTGTTGATGCTCACTCTATGCTGATGGACTTATTCCTTTTTCAAACATTCCAGCTTCGTGTTAATGCCAACCCAATGCTGATAAACCTTTTAAAAAGTTGTCTCTTTATCATAAAAATTCCAACATCATATTGAAGCTAGCTCTATGTTGATGATGAACTTCTTAAAAAATCATCAAATTTTCAAACTTTTCCACATCCGTGCTAATGAATTTTTTACAAAATTATCTCTATTTTTCAACTCCATACTGATGAACAATCCAATTCTATCTGATGCCAACTCCATGCTAATGAACTTTTCTAACCTAATCCAGCTCCACTCTAATGCTAGCCCTATGTTGATGAAATTTTCCAACCTAGACTAACTTTATGTTGATACCACCTCTATGTTGATGCACTTTAAATTCTACACTTTTTCCTTCCAAATTCAATTGAATGTCACTCTTAACTTGACTTTATCAGTTTTAAACTAATATAATTTTACCCTAATAAATCGTTATACATTTTATTTTGTTACCCATATAATAACATTCGTTCTAGTGTGTAGATGATAAATGATAGCATGAATCTGTTTAAGATGATAACTGATCCTCTATTTACTATTTACAAAATCGAAGAAAATTTTTTGAGCAACTTTTCGTTCAAGGAAAAATATTGATAAGAAAAATATTTGCATTCCTTCCTAGGAAATATTCATCTTCAAGAAGGTATTAATTTAGAATATCCATCTTTTAAACAAAAAATTAAAAAAAAAATGCATTTCTTGTTGGGAATATTTAATATAGAATGCCCATCTTTTAAACAAAAAATTAAAAAAAATACATTCCCTTCTTGGGAATATTTGTCAGACTTTCGTTCTCAAGAAGATCGTTACTTTAGGAAGTCCATTTAAAAGAATTATTAAAAAAATAATTTTTTTTGAAAAATATCCTTCAAGCATGAGCTTAATGAACACAAAGAATTTAGAATTAATGAATGATATGGGTGTTTTGACAAATATTGAAGAGTCAAATTTGATTCGATCAGAGGACTGAAGATGACTCAAAAACTTTGAAGATTGTCGTCTTATTTTCTTCCAATACCTTTTGAATACTCTGGCCCCCAATAGTATAAACTGTGAATGGAAAAAATAATAATAAAAAAGTTTGTCTAAATTAAGGTACTCTCTATATTTCTTAGTCTAAGATGATCAAAATATTATTCATTCGTCAAAATCCTTGATTTTAAAATAGCCAACTCTAATTTTGACTATCACTTCTACTTCATTGTCCAATTTCGAGTGACCTCGCAAACCAAAAAGAAAGTTATGTCTAAATGGTGTATCTGTACATGCTTTCTTGAGGATTTTTTTTCAAGCCTAAACCTGATAAGATAATGAAAAAATATTTATACCAACTCAGGGGAAAACCTAAATGAACAATCCTAGGGATTTTTGGAAAACATATCGAAAAAGATCAACAAGTAAAGAAGAGAAAATGAATGATAGTCCAACAAAATGATTCAACCCTTGTGCAATGAGATCTTAAGAGAAGAGTCTAGTCCAACCACAAAGTACTAGTCACAACAAGGGGTTCGGATCTACAAAGTATTTAATCTTGAGCTGACAAACATCGAATACCTTGAAAAGATATTGTAGACACCCCACTTTTGCATCTGCTTAAATCGACAATTCGTCACCCAGTTGTTGTGGATTCCTAATAATGAGCATAAAGAACTCGAAAGCCTGTGAGTACTGTTCTGGATACCTTCTATTTTTATTTTTTTCATCCCCCTACTCGTCACGACTCGACATAGAAATTTACAGACGCTTAAGATCGCTACATCTTACATCTGACTTAGCAAGCACATACGCTTAGGTTCACTATACAATTCGATAACTTAGAGACTTCGTTACGCTAAGAAAATATGATCTTGAGACTTAGAAATAATCACATTAGGACTGGAAGAAATCTCACGCTAAAAGTCATAAAAATTTATAAAAATCAACAAAATGACAAAAATATCCCACAAAAATTTCAGACCTCCGAAAAATCTTAAAAGCACCTCCCATTGCACTCAGAATGTAATTTTGAGTCTAACGGGGACCCAAATCGACTAAAACAGATAAATTCAAGAAAAATCACCAAAATGACGAAAACACCACTCATAAATTTTGGACCTCCAAAAAATCTTAAAAGTATTTCCATTACACTCAGAATGTGATTTTGAGTCTAATGGGACCCAAATCGATAAAAACAGATAAATTCAAGAAAAATCACCAAAATGATCGAATGCCCCTCAGCGTCCAAATTTGACTTAGCGACCTTGATCCTTAAGAAAACTTGATAAAAAAATATCAAAATCAAATGAAAATCAAACTCAAGTTAAAAATCAAAATCCAATGAAAATTAAAAATGACTCGACCGATTAAAATTTCACCAAAATTAATTAAAAAATCAAAATCAAAAGTAATTAATCAAATAAAACAAATTGAAATTCTAAATCAAATTAAAAAATTTTAAAATCAAATCATAATCAAACGAAAGTCAAATTAAAATTTAATCGATTAAGCAAAGTGAAATTAAAATCCAATTGAACTCAATCGATCAAACCAAATTAAAATTAAATCTTATTAAACCATCAAAATTTAAAATCAAATACAAATTCAAATTTAAAACATCAAATTAAAATTCCAATCAAAATGTCGACTCAAATAAAAAAACTCTAATTGAAATCAACCAATCGGAATCAAAATCTAATTATCGACCAATGACAACTCATCGATAAGGGACCATTAATGAATCGAGTAGCGTGGGATTCCTCTTCCATTCTCTTAAAAGAAAAAAAAAATTAAAACAAAAATAATAATAATTTTAGGCT
Source organism: Akebia trifoliata (assembly GCF_017979445.1). NCBI lineage: Eukaryota > Viridiplantae > Streptophyta > Magnoliopsida > Ranunculales > Lardizabalaceae > Akebia > Akebia trifoliata. The sequence continues at coordinate 25,723,999 of NC_141376.1, forward strand.
GCCTTGAACCCCCTGTCTTCATCTCCCTCATCTCTCCAACGTCTCCAACCCCTTCTCATAACCACCCACATCCTCTACCATCTCTCCCATTTCTTCCATTTTTTCCTCTCTCATGTTTGATGGTAGAGCCACCATAAAAATAATAGGGAAGGCAACCAAAAGGGATGGTTTTTTTTATTTTGCTACCTTCGATATATAACAAAAGAAAACCTTGCAACAGCCCAAAAAAAAAACCTCCATTAAAAACCTGCAACTCTATCTCCCTCTCTCCAAATCTCTCCATAAAACCTTGTTGTCCCAACTTGTCCTCAAGTTCTGCTTCATAGCAACTCCTCTTTTTGCAAGATAGTATTGATCAAAGAGGGGAACTCTCTCACGTTTTTTATTTGCTGCCTTTCAAAAAAAAAAAATAGTAGTAGCCTTCTTCTCTATTAACGTCCTCAACAGCCTGCAACTCTCCCTCTCTTCACTATTGAAAATGACAGTAACCTCACCTCCATCAACATTTTCAATGGCCAACTCTTTTTCACGTTTTACAGTAACTACCAAAAAAACAACAACAATAACAACTCTCCAACGAAAATTAAGCAAGCCCCATTCTTCTAGGTTCACTCTTTTTTCTTGGCTGAAGAAGGTCTATGTCTTCTTCTCCACTCTCAACCCTTCTCTCTCAAACTCAGCCCTCCTTTCCCATGTTTTGAAGGAAAAAAAAACTGATTTTAGAAGAAGACTCACACAGCAAAATCAGTGATTTTTTTATCTCCTTTAGAACACACAGTAGCAGCCACATTATTTTTATTTTCTCTTCTTTGCATATAGTTTACAAGATCACGGCACTACTTATAAGCTATTTCGATTTTTTTTAAAGGAATCCAAACATCCAAAATTATCTGAAAAATTTACCTTTTTTTTTTTTTACTTTTTTTTTATTGTTTCTCGATTTCGTATGCATCCGAATGAATTCGTCAATTTTTGGGACACGTGGCACTAATAGCAATATTTGAGTTTCCAAAATATTAGTGGATCGGTTCATTGATTCTTAATGTTGATAGATCGATCAAGTTAATTTTTATACAAAATTAGAGAGCTGACTCATTGATTGTTAATATAATCGAATTGACTCGCTAATTTTGTGATATTAATTGATCAACCCATTGATCGTTAACATTATCAGATTGACTCACTCACTTGTAATTAACTCATTGATTGTTGATATTAATAAAATTTTATTGAGTAAAAATGTGTGGGTTAATTCACTAATTTTGATGCACATGGCGATTTAAAAAATCAAGTTCCATTGATTAAAATTATTGAGTCGACTTATTGATTTTGTATACATTGGAGGTTAAAAATTGAAATTTTCTATGAAATGGGCATGTGAGTCAAGTCACTGTTTTTGTGTACGTTGGAAGTTAAAATAGAAATTTTTTATGAAATGGGCATGTGAGTCAACTCATTGATTTTGTATACATTGGAAATTTAAAATCGAAATTTTCTATGAAATGGGCACGTGAGTCAACTCACTGATTTTGTGTACATTGAAAGTTTAAAATAGAAATTTTTTATGAAATGGGCATGTAAAACGACTCACTGATTTCTGTGCACGTGTCATTAAAAATTGATTTCACATTCTTCAAAATGTGACTGAATCGATTTACTAAATTTTGGTGCCACGTAAGTCTTATCAATCGTGGGATTCCACTATGTGAAATTCGAGAATTCATGTAATTATTTTAGCCGAAAGATTTGTTTAGTAAATCTAATGCAATTTGATAATGATTGGCCCCTAGTTTGACCTTTAGTCTTTGAATGTTGACCATAGGATATTTTTGGATCGTAGTAAAGACTGATTATCTTGATCAAGCGGGTTAAGTGCCTAACACCTTCTGAAATCTGTAATCTAACCCTTTACCCGTTATTTGTGAACTAATTTGATCCATTTTGGAGTTATCTATGGTTCCTAGATCTAAACTAAGTGACGACTCCCTATTCTTTATGAATCGGACCCATATCCACTATTTAGTAGATAAATGGGTTAAGGCGATTTCAGATATTATTATGAAAAAATCAAATTACAAAATGAAAAAAGGCATTCTTTTACCTTCACATATCTATTACTAGTCAACCCATTAGAGCCTTTATCACCCTTCAATGACCTAGAACCGAGGCATGCCACCCCACACTAGAACAATTTAAAAAAAAATATATCATTTCAAAAAAGAAAAAAAATAAAAATAAAAAAGAGGATCTTGGTTAAAGTGACTCGGATTGAGCTCAACTAAGTATGGTTGAAAGCATCAATCATCTCAAAATTAATCAAATTTAAGATTTCAAATGATTTTCATACCACGGAATCGAGGAATTCATAAGGCAAACCTTGTCAAATCCTGTGATTGGGTAGCCACTTTCCATCAATCACTCAATTTCATCAAATTCAAGATTTCAAATGAACTCTGTACCACGAAATCAAAAAATTCAATGAGGCTAAACCCCATCAGACCTCGTGTTTGGGTAGTCATCTTCTAAATCTACCATCCCACTTGATACTTTCAAATGGCTCATGCAAAAAGAGATGTAATTTCTTTTTCTAAAAAAAAAAGAATAAAAGGTAAACCCCTGGTTGTACCTATTTATTATATCAAATTTCATATTCAAGCTTATACCATTTCTTCACGAACCTCAACCATGTCCACGTTACGACCTAAAATAAACTCCTCTATAATCGAGAAATAATTTAAAAAGAATAAATTATACTATAAATATTCATTAGCAATGAATGAATTACTATCTGTGAAAAGTCCAAAACAAATATAACGTGACTTGAAAAGGCATAGTGAAAACCTACGAAGGTGTTGTGAGTACAAGAATCAAATCATGACAAGATCAAATACTACAAACACGATGAAAACTTGAAATGGGGTCAATGCGCAAAAATTGTGGAACTGAACTTGGTGAAAATCGTAATTAGCACCAGGGACATGAATGGCCAAAAAAAAAAAAAAAACTACTTTCATCTACCAACCCCTCCCTACCTTGAAAATATTTGAAGTTTGAACAATCATCAATATGTTAATATCTCAAGGAGAATCTAAAACCTACCATCTATCGCCAATCATCAATCATCATAAAATCCCGTATCACATCATCAGCAATCACCTATGGTTATTTATCCTCTTATCGATATCCAATGGTGGGGATGACTCTAGAGGACCTTAGAGAGAATTGAGAAATTTTATTTTCTATTTGTTAAGCACACCATGATCAGTATTCAACAATGACAAATTCTCGATCTAGTCATTTTGCTTATATTAAAAGGACAATTTATAAAAAAAACAAAAAAAACAAAAAAAAATATTTTCTACATGCATCATGCAAATTAGTATTTTTGGGCCCATGAAGAAAATTTCAAATCATTCCTTGAAAAATATATCGAATTTCCCGAGGCTAATAATTATTAAAACTATTTTTCATAAGCATATTCTTAACATGTTTCTCCTTAACAAGAGCTTAAACTACATATTACTCCTCAATAAGAGCCTAAACTGCGTGTTGCTCCTTAGTAAGAACCTAAACTACATGATGTTCCTCAATAAAAGTTTAAATTGTATACTGCTCCTTAGCAAGAGCTTAAACTGTATTTTGCTCATTAATAAGAATCTAAAATACATAATCTTTCTCAATAAGAGACTAAACTACATGTTACTCCTCAATAAGAATTTAAATTGTATGATAGTCCTTAGTAAGAACCTAAATTACATTTTGCTCCTCAGTAAGAACCTAAATTGCATGATGATCCTCTTTAAAAATTTAAACTACATGATGTTCCTCCGTAAGAGCCTAAAATACTTATTGTTCCTTAGCAAGAGCCTAAACTGCATTTGCTCCTTAGTAAAAGTCTAAATTGTATTTGCTCATCAACAAAAGACTAAACTATATGATGCTCTTTGATAAGAGCCTAAAATTACTAGTTACTCCTCAATAAGAATCTAAACTAGACTGAAAGCGCCCTCGATCCGCGGGGTGCGCGGATCCGCTTTTGACCCTTAAGGTTTGGGAGTCGCCACCTAGTTATTTGTGGTTTAGGAACCATACTGACTCTAAAATGGATAAAAAGAACTAATCTACCATAAAAAATCTGAATTCGGGGATCAAGTTACGGGGTTGGAAGGTGTTAGGCACCAACCCCGCCCGGCCAAAGCCGGTCTCTACTAAAGTCCCAAGTAAATTACATTGCTAAAACCTAGATAAAAATAGAAAATAAAAAAAATACCTTTCCGATGCAAGGACTTTACTCCCTCAGATCTGACAAAAAGGGTTCCTTGTACCGTGCTCCCTTGCTTCGTTCTGTTTCCGGATTTGACTTCGGATCTCCTAGATCGAGGTATCTCCTTGCTTTTGGATCTGAACTCTTCAAGTTTGTTGCGGATTTGGGGGTGTTTTTGGAGGGCTTTTAGGCGTTTTCTAGACTAAAATTGAAGGAGGGATGTTAGCTAAGGAGTTGGGGCTCCAAAACTAAGGTTTATGGGGGGCTATGGGAGCTTCTAGACCTACTTCTCCTAGGGTTTATGATTTGATACGAAATTAGGGTGTGAGCACCTCTATTTATAGATGTTTTTAGGGGTTGATTTGGGTAGAGTTAGTGTTTAATTAGAGATCTTTTAATTAGAGTTGTGTTTTAGTTTGACTTGTTTTAGGTAGAATTGTGTTTTAATTAGAATTGTTTTAGGTAGAATTGGTTTTAATTCAAATTGTTTTAGGTAGAATTGTTTTTAAGTTAAACTCTATTAGATAGAGTTATTATTTAATTAGAACTCTATTATGACTTTTGGTCTTATTTGATTGACTTTTAATGTTTTGACTTTAGTCTTAATTGATTGACTTTTAATATCTTGACTTTAGTCTTGCTTAATTGACTTTAATTTTGACTTCAGTCTCACTTGATTGACTTTAATACCTTGACTTCAGTCTTGCTTGATTTACTTTTAATTTTTGGAGAACCCCCCTCTAAAATATCTTTAATTCTTTGGACCCCCAAATGGAGGGGTCCTTAAAGAAATATCCCACGAACCCTCAACAATTTTACCCGAAAGTCCGATTGATCGATTTTTTAAGTTCAAAATTTTAAATTAATTTCATTAATGTTAAATTTAATTATTAAATTTTATTTATTAATTTCGAATTTTTTAATTATGAAAATTGTGAAATTACCGTTTTGCCCCCAAAGAGGACTTTTCACGTTTTAATCGGTTTTTAATGTTCTAGGATGTTTTAGAATCGGTTTTTCGTAAGGAATTCAATGGAATATTAGTTTTTTTTATTTATGAAATTTTTTGTGTGAAATGATTGTGAACTTTATGAGGGGCATTTTCGTAATTTTGTCAAATTCTGTTAAAATTGGTGAAATGATTTATTTGGTCCGATTTGTCATTTTATGTGTTCGAACGGTTTTCCTAAGCGTAACGTAGGCTCTAGGTTGTTTTGAGGTTAGGGGTATTTTGGTAATTTGATAATTTTTTAGTGATTTTATCGTGAAGTTTCTTTTTGGTCTGCAAGATGATGATTTCTATGTTTCTGGGGTCGTACTTTCCTAGCGTAGCATGGTTTCTAAGGTTTTGTCAATTCGAGATACCTCATCTGGATTTCTGAAACAAATCTGGTAACAAAGTAAAGCAATGGAATACACATCCATCATTGGGAATCCTTGCGATCGGGTTGACGAGTTGATTAATCAGGCGGATGCAAAAATGGGGTGTCTACAGATGCCCCTCTTTGGCAGAGGGTTGAAGCAAACTAGATAGCAAATCTATTTTGCTAGATAGTGCGATACCTGAATGCCAAAGCTAGTGACACTTCATTTTGCAGCCTGATTTAGCAATTCGTCGGGGTGTTCGGATCCTTGAGGGTAAAGCTCTCCCCGAATCAAAAAAGGTTGTCAGGTCCTTGAGCGCAAACTCTCACTGACAGTGTCAGATCCTCGAATTTTAGAGAATTCTCCCTGACTAAAAATTGCAAATGTGCAAGTGTGTGCACTGTGTGAAACTGAGTAAAACCTGAGCATAAATTTAGCATAATCTGAGTATAAACTGAGCATAATTTGAATATAAACTGAGCATAATTTGAATATAATCTGAGCATAGTTCCTGAGAAAACCCTCGGCGACATCTGAGCATTTCCGAGAAAACCCTCGGCGGTATCTGAGCATAATTCCGAGAAAACCCTCGACGGTATCTGAGCATAATCCGAGAAAACCCTCGGCGGTATCTGAGCATAGTTCCGAGAAAACCCTCGGCGGTATCTGAGCATAGTTACGAGAAAACCTCGGCGGTATCTAAGCATAGTTCCGAGAAAACCCTCGGCGGTATCTGAGCATAGTTCGAGAAAACCCTCGGCGGTATCTGAGCATAGTTCCGAGAAACCCTTGGCGGCAACTGAGCAAAATCCAAGATAACCCTTGGCGGAGACTGAGCAAAATCCAAGATAACCCTTGGCGGCAACTGAGCAAAATCAAGATAACCCTTGGCGGCAACTGAGCAAAATCCAAGTTAACCCTTGCGGCAACTGAGCAAAATCCAAGATAACCCTTGGCGGAGACTGAGCAAAATCCAAGATAACCCTTGGCGGAAACTGAGCAAAATCCAAGTTAACCCTTCGGCGGCAACTGAGCAAAATCCAAGATAACCCTGGCGGAGACTGAGCAAATCCAAGATAACCCTTGGCGGAAACTGAGCAAAATCCAAGTTAACCCTTGGCGGCAACTGAGCAAAATCCAAGATAACCCTTGGCGGCAACTGAGCAAAATCCAAGATAACCCTTGGTGGAAACTGAGCAAAATCCAAGTTAATCCTTGGCGGAGATGAGCAAAATCCAAGATAACCCTTGGCGGAGACTGAGCAAAATCCAAGATAACCCTTGGCGGCAACTGAGCAAAATCCAAGATAACCCTTGGCGGAAACTGAGCAAAATCCAAGATAACCCTTGGCGGCAACTGAGCAAAATCCAAGAAACCTTGGCGGAGACTGAACAAAATCCAAGATAACCCTTGGCGGAAACTGAGCAAAATCCAAGTTAACCCTTGGCGGCAACTGAGCAAAATCCAAGTTAACCCTTGGCGGCAACTGAGCAAAATCCAAGATAACCCTTGGCGGAGACTGAGCAAAATCCAAGATAACCCTTGGCGGCAACTGAGCAAAATCCAAGATAACCCTTGGCGGGGACTGAGCAAAATCCAAGATAACCCTTGGCAGAAACTGAGCAAAATCCAAGATAACCCTTGGCGGCAACTGAGCAAAATCCAAGATAACCCTTGGCGGAAACTGAGCAAAATCCAAGATAACCCTTGGCGGAGACTGAGCAAAATCCAAGATAACCCTTGGCGGCAACTGAGCAAAATCCAAAATAACCCTTGACGGAAACTGAGCAAAATCCAAGATAACCCTTGGCGGAGACTGAGCAAAATCCAAGAACCCTTGGCGGCAACTGAGAAAAATCCAAGATAACCCTTGGCGGAAATTGAGCAAAATCCAAGATAACCCTTGGCGGAAACTGAGCAAAACTGGTAGAGGGAATGAGAATTTGGAAAGAATGAACGAATTGGAGAAAACCGACTAGAACAAACGAGAGAACGAATAAATCTGGAAGATAATGAATCTGGAGGAGAAATGATTGATTCCAAGAATGATTGAATCTGGAAAAGAATCTGGAGACTGAAAGAATGTTATATCTCCTATGTGAGATCCGAAATGCTTTTGTTTGAACCTCAAGGATTTATCAAAAAATTTTAAAACCTGAATTTTTATTTCTTTCGAACCTCAAGAGTTTTTTGAAAAACTGTTATCAAGAGGGTTACCTTAAATTTGGGGTTGTCATTATCTCTTAGGATTAACACTGCTCAAAAGCAAAATGCCTCTAGTTTGACAATGACCATGGCCTTGAAAATAATTGAACACATCATAAAAAAATGCCCCTAGTAAAGGGGAAAAGTTACATTAAAAAAAAAGAAAGAAAATGCCCCTTGTATGAAGGTTTGAAATAATTGATTACCACAAGCGCAATAAAGACTCAACTTTTTAATTTTGATTAATTTTATTAAAGGTTTTGAGTCAGGCTCAAGAGTACAAAATTATTTCCTTTCGAGACTCATCATAGAATTCACCTTTATCTCCCTTGGTTCACTTGGGGAAGTAAACATTTTCAGATCGATCATAGACAAGATACTTGTGGCTTCTGAGTCTATGCCTGGCTTAAGCTAAGTATTGAACTTGGTTATTCGGACTTCTAATGTTTCAGCTCGGACCGCTCTCAGCTTGGGATCTTTTTCTATTTTTCTTTGTTGCTCTAACTTTTGCCTAGATCGCCTTTTCAGGTTTTCAATCTAGCGAGCTTGCTCTAGCTTTTGCCTAGATTGCCTTTTCAGGTTTTCGATCTAGCGAGCTTTTTTTCTTCTTGGCTCTGATTGTTGCCAAAGTTGTCCTTTCAGATTTTCAACCTTGCGAGCTCGCCTTAATTTTTGCCTAAGTCGCCCTTTTCGGGTTTTCAACTTAGCAGGCTTCATCATTTTTTATCTTTTTATTTTGTCTCTAAACTTCTGGAGTTGCTGCCTAATCATGCTTTGATATCTTCCTTGACTTTTCGCACGGTACTTAGGAGGACTTTTATAGGTAGGTTGGGACTGGGTATAAAAGAAAGGGATTTTGAGGCTCAAAAACCCAAATGCCCCTTGTGTGGCATTTCCTTTTAAATTATTTCTTTTTCTTTAAATTTCTTTCCCACTTTGAATTTCTTTTCTTTTGAATTTTTTTTTTTTTTATTTTTTTTTTTTTTTGTTTTTTTTGTGTGGGAAATACATTTTTTTTTATTTTGATGTGGTCGGACCTGAAGTAATTTCTCAGGTTGCCTACGTACCCCAGAATTTTGGGATCAGACCAAACGTAGTTCGAAGCTTCCCTCCCCTAGGTTAGGTGATCGGGCTGAGAAAGAAAGAAAAAAGGCATCATTCATTTTTTTTGAAAAGGCTACAAAGGGTTGAGAAAGGATATGTTGAACAGGGTAACTGGGTAATATGAGGATTGATTCGGTCAAAGATGGCCTCCTTAAATGTAGTACCGCTTGATCTGGTCAAGGTTGGTTGGTTCTGGTAGTTCACCTCCATCATGATCTTGAAGTCTGACGACTTTTCCAGACAGTATTTCCTTAATGAATGAATTTCTCCCATTTAGACTTTCTCCTATAGTCGATGAGGAGTGTTCATTTTCTTTGAAGTCTGATAGTTAAATCTTTGACTTGTAAATGATGAGCTTTGACCTTCTTGTCAAATGCACAGGTGACTCTTCTTAGATAAGCTTGCACGTGGTACAGGGCTTTAACTCGTTTTCTTCGATCAAGTTTAATTCTTCATACTGCTGACAACCCAATCTGTTTCTAACAAATGATTTTCCAATAAGACCCTAAGAGACGGAATTTTCATTTCAACTGGCAAGACTGCTTCCATGCCATACACTAAATAGTAGGGAGTAGCTCCAATAGAGGATCGAATTAGGGTTCGATATGTCCACAGCGTGAATGATAATTTTTCTGACCAATCTCGATGTTATTGACTCATTTTCCTGATGATAGTCTTGATACTCTTACTAACTGCTTCAACCGTTCCATTGATCTGAGGACGGTAGGAGGATGATTTGTGATTCCGGATCTTCAACTTTGAACATGGAGTAATGATTTAAGCTTTGAAGTACGGCCCATTGTCAGAGATCAGTTCAAAAAGTATCCCCATATCGATTGATAATATGTGATTTGCAACTCAAGATGTAGTAAGGATAGTGCTGATGTATTTTATAACATCTTCTTTGATTCCATCGATATAGACGAGTCAATATATAATCCGTGTTAGACAACACCCAAACTTGCACCTAACATATCCTCATAGGCCCACGTGAACAAGTCTTTTGAAATTTCTGAGAAAATTCATTATCTCCTTGTGTTCCTCTAGAGATAAGATGGTTTCTATTTGAATCTCTTTAGGAATTTATTTCTGTTCCGAGGTCAATGACCTTTGCTTTCTTGAGCCCGACTCTTATCTTCTTATCTTTGAATCTAGATTATTAGTTAATTCGTTAATGCGCTCGAGATATTCAAAAATTTCTTTTGTACGATCAATTCAGAAGGGGCGACAGACACCTCTATAAACTCGACGAACTAACTTGACTCAATAAGAAAGAGTAGGCTCAATCTAAGGAAGACATGACCTTGCTAGAAAAAAGGACTCGAGCTAACCCAAATGACCCATGAAAACTCAAGACTACCCAAAACGGACTTGATGAGAACTGAGACATTACTTACAAACGGTAGGATTGAAGCACTATGATTTTCAAAGAACAATTGGATAATGTTGAAAAATTTGAGGTCATTTCTAACTGTTGACTTGATATTGACGTTTACTCTAACTGACCGGATTTACAACCCTAGCTAGAAGATGGACGATTGAGCTTAGATACAATGATAACCCTTAAACCTCTTTGAAGGTGAATTTAACCAATTTCAGTGTCACCCCCTTGATAACATTTTAAATTAACCCTGAGATTTTATTGAATTTTGTGCACCAATCCATTAAAAAATTCATCCATTTAATGATTATTCAGAAGAAAAATAATTATGTTGCACTCTTGAAAAATATTGGAAAATAATGTTTTTATTTCACAAATCTGATTATTTTTTGCAACATTTTTTGGTAGTTTTCCACGGTCCATAAAAACTTTTCATGCAAAAATAGATCTTTTGCAAATTTTCCTTTTTTTTTCTTTTCTTTTGGAAAACATTTTCTTCTGGAAAACATTTTTTTTTTAGAAAATATTTTTTTCTTAGAAAACATTTTTTCTAGAGAATAACACTTTTTCTGGAAAACACTTCTTTTGGAAAATATTTTATTCTGAAAAATATATTTTCTGAAAAATGTTTCTTCTAAAGAAGCCTTCTTTTGGAAATAATCTCTTTTTTTTTTGAAAAATATTTTCTTTTTCTTCTTTGAAAATTCGATTTCCATTTGATTTAACTGGCCTGGTCCATCATGATTGTTGGATCGGGATGGACTGGGTCATTATTGTAAAAGAATGGATTTTTTTTATTGGATCGGTGCACCCATTTTACTTTTCAAAAGCAACATTTTTATCCTTGAGATCAATTATGCACTCGGATCTCATCCTTCACATCATTCACATACATTCATCCAACAACAGACATTCATTCAATAAACAACCGGGAACACCCACGATAAGTTCGAGTCGTGACCTATGGGGAAGGTTTCTAGACTCTAGGCTTACTACGTGCAATGCATTTTTATCTGGCCACTCTTGCCCAAGCACACCTATATACCTTTCGATACGTGGTGACTTGGTTTGATATACCGTATAGGTGATAATCTAAAACCTCAATTCACTTCTCTGAAGCCAAAAACAGTCAGTTTGATCTCCAGTTGAGAGGTGGCGCACAATGCTGAGCAAGGGCCCACTTAAATACCTCTCGTCTAGAATAGACGTAGTCTATCCCCCTCGTACAGTAGGGTACAGCGGGGCAAGATCTTGCTTAGGCACCGGTTTTGACCAAGAAGTGCAATTGATATACTTAGATTACATTTTATACCTACGGGTACGAGTCAAGAGTTGTAGCTTTCATAAATGGTTTGGCATCCCACGAGGGGACCGACCACGTACTAGTACTACGTTGGCAATCGGGACATGTGACTGTGTGGCTTACAATAGGACAAAGGCTCAGGTCACCCCAGCATGGGTGCATCAATATGTCTCTCAGAATCACCTGATCAGACGGTATTGATGCCCCAGTTCGATATACCCTAAGGTACGTGACTGGAGTTGTGGGTTTCATGAATGACGTCGCATCTCCGAAGAGACCGGGCCACGTACTAGTGCCACGTTGGCTAAATGGGACGTGTAAGTGAGTAAAGCAGTAAACGTGCATGTGGTGTGTGCAAAGTAGGGTGGGGTGTACCCGGGGCCTTTTCAAACAAATGGGCCCATGGCCCAATCAAGCCAATCAAGAGAGGATATTAAATCATACAAGTGCAAGCAAACATCGATCAGGAACATACTCATATGGTTTAATTCAAGCTTTAAACGTGCACATCTCTAGCATTCATCAATTAGCAAATCAATTAATAAATAAGGGCCTATAATAATTAATTAGATCTAATCATCGCAATAGGCACAATTTTTATAATTTTTAAAGTCCAATCAATGATCACTTTTAGGTGATCCAAAATAAATCGAGATTCCAATAGGTGTTACATTGATGATAGAATGACAATGGTTGAGATGAGCTCACTCTCAAGAACATTAATTGTGCCAACATTAGATAAATTCAGATTTTCTGTGAATTAGGAAAATACAATTTGAACTTGCATCGATGATATCTAAGGCTCTCGATAACAAAATCGAGTGAACTCAAGTTCTAAATTAATCTACTCGATGAGATCTACATTTTATTAATAGGTGTCCAGACTTAGTTCTCACCAGAATGTTCTGTAAAAACGTTTTAACGTTGCTGTCCCAACTTTCATTCAGAAAAAATTCCAGATTTACAGATTGAACTTGCATCGATGATATCTAAGGCTTCTGATAACGAAATTGAGTGAACTCAAGTTCTAAATTAATCTACTCATGAGATCTACGTTTTATTAAGAGGTTCCCAAACTTAATTCTCACTAGAATGTTCTGTAAAAAATTTTAAACGTTGCTGTCCCAACTTTCATTCAGAAATAATTCCAGATTTACAAATTGGACTTGCATCGATGATATCTAAGGCTTCCGATAACGAAATTGAGTGAACTCAGATTCTAAATTAATCTACTCGACGAGATCTATGTTTTATTAAGAGACTCTCAGACTTAATTCTCACTAGAATATTCTCTAAAAAAAAATTTTAACGATGCTGTCCCAACTTTTATTCAGAAATAATTCCAGATTTACAGATTAAACTTGCATCGATGATATCTAAGGCTTCCGATAACGAAATTGAGTGAACTCAGATTCTAAATTAATCTACTCGACGAGATCTATGTTTTATTAATAGGCTCTCAGACTTAATTCTTACTAGAATCTTCTCTAAAAACGTTTTAATATTTCTGTCCAACCTTCATCATTCCATCAATTTGAATCTTTCATTATTTATGGGTCATCAAAAAGTGATCCTTAATTGAAAAAAAAAAAAATGCAATACCCAAAATCATCTACAATCAAGACAAAATAAATAAACAGAAAAAATAAATAAAATAAATCCAACTAAATAATAAAAAAAAAACTAGGTCATCTTGGCAATGCTCCCATACTTGGGGTTTTTCAAGTTTGATCCTCAATAGTCCCCAGCGGAGTCGCCACTGAAAGCGCCCTCGATCCGCGGGGTGCGCGGATCCGCTTTTGACCCTTGAGGTTTGGGAGTCGCCACCTAGTTATTTGTGGTCTAGGAACCATACTGACTCTAAAATGGATAAAAAGAACTAATCTACCATTAAAAATCTGAATTCGGGGATCAAGTTACGGGGTTGGAAGGTGTTAGGCACCAACCCCGCCCGGCCAAAGCCGGTCTCTACTAAAGTCCCAAGTAAATTACATTGTTAAAACCTAGATAAAAATAGAAAATAAAAAATATCTTTCCGATGCAAGGACTTTACTCCCTCAGATCTGACAAAAAGGGTTCCTTGTACCGTGCTCCCTTGCTTCGTTCTGTTTCCGGATTTGACTTCGGATCTCCTAGATCGAGGTATCTCCTTGCTTTTGGATCTGAACTCTTCAAGTTTGTTGCGGATTTGGGGGTGTTTTTGGAGGGCTTTTAGGCGTTTTCTAGACTAAAATTGAAGGAGGGATGTTAGCTAAGGAGTTGGGGCTCCAAAACTAGGGTTTATGGGGGGCTATGGAGCTTCTAGACCTACTTCTCCTAGGGTTTATGATTTGATACGAAAATAGGGTGTGAGCACCTCTATTTATAGATGTTTTTAGGGGTTGATTTGGGTAGAGTTAGTGTTTAATTAGAGATCTTTTAATTAGAGTTGTGTTTTAGTTTGACTTGTTTTAGGTAGAATTGTGTTTTAATTAGAATTGTTTTAGGTAGAATTGTGTTTTAATTCAAATTGTTTTAGGTAGAATTGTTTTTAAGTTAAAACTCTATTAGATAGAGTTATTATTTAATTAAAACTCTATTATGACTTTTGGTCTTATTTGATTGACTTTTAATGTTTTGACTTTAGTCTTAATTGATTGACTTTTAATATCTTGACTTTAGTCTTGCTTAATTGACTTTAATTTTGACTTCAGTCTTGCTTGATTTACTTTTAATTTTTGGAGAACCCCCCTCTAAAATATCTTTAATTCTTTGGACCCCCAAATAGAGGGGTCCTTAAAGAAATATCCCACGAACCCTCAACAATTTTACCCGAAAGTCCGATTGATCGATTTTTTAGGTTCAAAATTTTAAATTAATTTCATTAATGTTTAAATTAATTATTTATATTTTATTTATTAATTTCGAATTTTTTAATTATGAAAATTGTGAAATTACCGTTTTGCCCCCAAAGAGGACTTTTCACGTTTTAATTCGGTTTTTAATGTTCTAGGATGTTTTAGAATCGGTTTTTCGTAAGGAATTCAATGGAAATATTAGTTTTTGTTATTTATGAAATTTTTTGTGTGAAATGATTGTGAACTTTATGAGGGGCATTTTCGTAATTTTGTCAAATTCTGTTAAAATTGGTGAAATGATTTATTTGGTCCCGATTTGTCATTTTATGTGTTCGAACGAGTTTTCCTAAGCGTAACGTAGGCTCTAGGGTTGTTTTGAGGTTAGGGGTATTTTGGTAATTTGATAATTTTTTTAGTGATTTTTATCGTGAAGTTTCTTTTTGGTCTGCAAGATGATGATTTCTATGTTTCTGGGGTCGTACTTTCCTAGCGTAGCATGGTTTCTAAGGTTTTGTCAATTCGAGATACCTCATCTGGATTTCTGAAACAAATCTGGTAACAAAGTAAAGCAATGGAATACACATCCATCATTGGGAATCCTTGCGATCGGGTTGACGAGTTGATTAATCAGGCGGATGCAAAAATGGGGTGTCTACATAGACGTTACTGCTTAACAAGAGTTTAATCGATATGATGTTCCTTAGTAAGAGCCTAAACGGCATTTTTCTCCTCAATAAAAGTCTAAACTACATGTTGCTCCTTACCATATGAAAATAAATTATACAATATTCTTAATTTCTAAAAGTAAATAAAAAAATGAGAAAAAATATACTTTGATCTCCTTTAGACTTTACAAGTTTGTCCCCTACAAATAAAAGATGTCAAATCATTCTTGTCGAAACACACTTAGATTGTAAATCTCAACTCCATTTTCACAGTCAGTTCAATCCCTGTCAAACTCCTAGCGTGGGAGGCCGTCTTCTTATAATAAATCTCATCATTGTCAGACTCAAAACTTGAAAAAATCACATTTACTTTTAATTTTTCAACCATTATAATTAGAGAGTGTTACGATAAGTTTGAAAGGCTATTCAGCGAGACTTACCAAAGAATCGTTACAAGCATTTAGTTCATCATAAAAAAGTTTTCATTATTTGAGTTCATTTTATCTAGGAAACCTATCTCTTTTAAAAAAATAATAAATCAAAAAATTTGATTTGTCAAAATACGATTAAAAAACACTAAAATTTTAAATATCATCGAACTTTCATCAAAATCCGAAATTTCAAACGAGCTCCGTATCGAGGGATTCAAAGGCCAACCCTATTAGACCGTGTGCTTGTGTAGCTACTTCCTATAAAAATCAACTCATGCGATGTTCAAAATCGTGTTTTAACAAATTATTCTTTTTAGGCTCATACAAATAATAGTTAAGCCTATTATTGTAGTTCTTTACATGTAATTCATGCAAAGAGGATTAGTTGTAAATATCTCATTTTGAACGGTCCCTACTCGAAAAGGTTCCACAAAAGTGTATTTTTATACCCAAAACAAGGTCAACGGGCCTAAGGGCCCATTATTCCAAAAATCAAATTTTTTGTCCAAATAAAAGCTTTAAGGCCCAATTTCACCTATTAGACCATCTAAAAATATTTTGGTTGTTTCATAAAAAACCCACCAAACCTCTAAAGCTCACATCCAATTTTAAATCCTACCTTCACCCCTCAAAATCAAAATCCCCCGAGTCTAAAGTCCCCTCAAAAATCTCATAAATTCAAAGCCCATTTTCATCACCTTATAACCTTAAACCCTTTCCAACGTAAACCTTAATGAATTTCAAACCCAATCCAAGACCTAACCTACAAAAGCCTACCCAAACCAATACCATACTTATGTCCATATCTAAGCCATTAATACTCTAAAAACCCAATCAAAGTCCACATAACCTCAAAAGCCCATGCTCAAAAAAGAGGACACATGTCACCACCACAACTAACCTCCCAAAAGAGATCAATGTCATCATCATCATCACTATTCTTACAGCACACTACTTTCCACCACTTAACCCCATCATACTATCTTCAAATCACTCCACTAGCTATCTCCATATTTCCCACACCTCATATCCTTAATGAACTCACCTAACACACACACTCCCATACTATTTTTTCATATGTCACCATTTTTTTCATCTTTCCAAAATCAACTACCTAACCACCATACCTTAGCCATTCCCTCAATCAACTTCCTCACTTTGGTCACATTCAACCAGGTCTAGGTTGTAAGATCTAACCCATATAAGTCAAAAAGATACATTTCAACCCTATTCCCACTTTTACCATCTTCTAATATCAAATTTCAAACATTTTATCCTAAAATCCTATGTCATTTGCCTCTACCTTTTACCTTTGTTCCATCCTATCCTAAAAAATCTCTTAAAAATCTATATAAACCCACCCCTTCAGGACTAGATTGTAAGATCAAACCCATATAGGTCAAAAAGATACATTTCAACCCTATTCCCACTTTAACCATCTTCTAATATCAAATTTCAAATATTTTATCCTAAAATCCTATGTCATTTGCCTCTACCTTTTACCTTTATTCCATCCTATCCTAAAAAATCTCTTGAAAACCTATAAAAATCCACCCCTTCCTCACAAATCCCACATGCTTGAACTATCCATCTCAAGCTTTACTTCTCTCATCTCTCTTATCTTATAAAGAAATCTCTCAATTCACCATCCCAACTCACTCAACTCTCAACATAAAGTCCATCAACTTCAAGCCCTCATACTACTAGCATCTCAACTATCATCATCTTTACACTAAAGCCAAGATCAAGAAGTTCTCATTTGGAAGATAAAGAAGAGAACACAAAGAAGAGAAAGAAAGAACAAGGTAGGGTAACGACAAAAAATAAATAATGCACTAATCACCCTTCCCTCCCCTTTATTTTTCATCTTTTATTTTTCTCCTCTTTTATTTTATTTTTAGAAAAACATTAGGATGTAGTGGATACCCTCCCTTACACCTGGTAGATTAAGCTTTGATGTTGTTGAAAGGGGTAAAAGCTCATTTCAAAAATATTCTCTTCAAAAGATCCCCATACACTTTGCATCCATCACAAAATCATTTATGAAGCTAAGGCATAGGGGTCCCTCATTCTATGAGAATGAACCCTATACCAATAAAGCCCACATTTTTCAAAAGTTATGCTCTCAAGGCATGACATGGATAGGACTCATTCCTCAATAAAGAAGTCCTCATGATCTAAGCCTAAATCAAAGTCCCTCGAACTCAAAGGTACAAAATAAAATTTATCGATTTTTTATTTAATTTTGAAAAATCATTTAATCTAAAGTTACCACCTAAAGTAGAGAAAATAAAGTGCCTAATACCTTTCATATTTTTTAAGATATACCCTCTTACCTAGATCTTAGGTAGATTAGTATTTTATCCATAGGAGTCACTATGAGAAAATTGATTTTCAAAACTATTTTTCGCGTGCCCATTCACACCTTTTTTTACTAAAAAGAATGTTGACGACTCCAAATCCACATGGCTATGATCTTCGAACTCAAAAATTAAATAGCTACACAACCCATACAAACTTTTTTTGTTTTGTTTTGAAAGAAAATTTGAACAATTATTGAGAGGAAATGTACATACTCATCATCATTTTTTTTAAGAATTATCTGAAAAAACAATGCGCACACCTATGTATTTTTGTGAAATCATTTTGAATATTTGTAATTGCACTGGAAAATTTATATATTTCTTTTGAATCATTTAAAAAGGATCTTAGGATTGAAATACATCCTTGAAAAATATTTGGGGGGTGCCTTAAGGTTCTAATCCTTTATTGGCGAATATTTTGAGCATCACTGAGAGTGTTGGCCAATCGTGGGAACACCCTGTACATTGCTGGTGTTAATATTTTGTATATTGCATATGTGTCCAACCGTGTCAAAACATTTGGAGTGCTTGAATATTTTTATTTTTATTTTGAGGCATCTCCGACAACATTAGTCAATCGTGGGAACACCTTGTACATTGCAGATGTCAGCATCTTGTACATTACGAATACGTCCAACTGTATCGAAACACTTGGAGTGCTTGAATAATTTTATTTTCATTTTTAGGAACCTCCAACAATGCTGGTCAATTGTGAGAACACCCTGTACATTATAGGTGTCAGCATCATGTACATTATGGATGTGTCCAACTGTATCAGAATATTCTCGATATTCAAATCATTTAAACATTTTGAAGTGAAGCATGCTAAACATTTTTCGGATCTTAACATTTAAAAAAAAAAAAAATTTTGAAAATTTCATTCTTTTTTTAATCATTCACACTATTGGTCTTCCAATACTTTCTTTATTATCTTGAAACGATACTTCTAGCTCTTTAGAACCACTCACAATATTTGAAAATTTTAAACACATTTAAAAACAACTCAGAAAGATTTTTGTTTTTTAGTTTCGAAACTCATGTTGAAATTTATAATGTTTTTTTTTTTTTTAAAGGTTTGAAAGTCATCTTGAAATTTATAAAAAAAAATTCACATTTTGAAATCCATTTTAAATTAGTCCCCTTGTGAGATAATCATATCTCTTTTAGGAAAATAAAATGCTAGAAAGATTTTTGATTTTTGGGAACTCTACAACGTTTTTTAATTTTCAAATTTTTTTTTTAACATTTGAAAATATACATTTTCTTTTATTATCATTTCATTTTTTTATTTAAACAAAAAACACAACACAACATAGTGACACAATTGTGAAAACAACATAATTGTGACAATCAAATGTTTAATACCCAGAAAAAATACTACCAAAATAGCAAAGACCACAAGTATATGATGCACAATTAGGTTGTGCACGAAAAAAAGAATAAAAATGGCTAGAGAAAATCGAGTGGCATAACGTCTGCAAGTGGATGAAACGTTATCACTCAAAGTGACATCAAGTCAAATCTCAAATTCTCTTAGGAGAGGAACGTGGATAAAGGGTTGATATCATTTGAAAGATAATATTTTTTCGAAGAAAAATGGGGGGTGTTACTCAATCCCCAATTCAGTCAACAAATCGAAGATATAAAATAAAAGAAGACAACAAAAGAAAATAGAATCACACAACATCAAAAGACTACATGAGAAAAAAAAATATAAGCATGAACAAAGATGAATCAAAAGGAAAAAAGAAAAATAATTGAAAACCAAAATGAAAATCACTGTTATAGTCACTATATAGCAACTTTGAAATCGTGATTTCGCCAATCGTCAAATAGTGGTGAAAACTCGTTTTGAAGCAAGAAAGTTCAAAAAAATAGGGGAAAAAATGATGTTCCACCAAAAATTACTCTAACATCATCGTCAAATAAGTATATAGCAAAATTGGTAAAAATGGGGTGTTTCAACACATTTTCCAAGAAAAAATGCTAAAAGAGGTCAGAAAATCATCAAAATTGATCAAAATCAACAACATTAAAGTCCTCCATGAAATTTTATGAAAAATAATAAGAAAATATGATATGATATTCGATCAAGGTCAAAATGTAAATAATAAAAAATTAAAAATCAAATCTAAATCAATTGTAACCAAACAAATTGGAAACTGGATAAAACACTAAAAATTCAAGATAGAAAAAAGGAAATAGAGAAAGTAAAATCATCAAAATCAAAATAAAACTCGAAAATCATATTCTCAAAATTGAAATCACCAAATCCGATCATAAATTGCAAGAAGTCAAAGGCAAATAAGAAAATACAAAATAAAATTGATCACAACCAAGATAATCTCAATGAAAATATCATTTTGTTATCCCCCTCCGATGGTGGTAATATGATGATTAGTTATAATGGGGCATATGCGATCATGAATATTGTAAAATGGATATGAGTTGGGATACAATAGATGAGTCATTGATTGATCTCGTCCCCACTATAAGGAGAAAGGATCTGAGATCTAATCTAACAAGTAGTAAAGTGATCAATTTTGATATAGATTTTTTGACTTTTCTAGAGCTCTAAACTTCAAATTACAACAAAAATGGCATCTCGACTAAATTTGAAGTAGAGCTTTAGATTCAATCAAGAATTTTTTTTTAAATAAAAGTAGATCTAAAGCTTTCTCTCATAAAATTCTCAAGCTTAACTCAAAAAATGTCTCTCCAAAAAAGTCTCATTCAAATGAATACCTCTCCCCTTTATTTATAGAGTCAAAGAAGGGAAAAATCTTACAAGAAGAATAGTAAATCCCAATTAAACACATAACACAATTACAATGAGCCTAATCGGATCTTTAGTCACTATATGCAGTATTGCAACTAAAGATAATCATCTGGCTTGGTCGCTATATAGTGACAAAAAATTACTATCTTGATAGACATGATTCTTTTGGTTTTTGAATTTTGATTTTATTTAATTCTTCCAATTCTTTCATTTCATGAACTCTTTAGTCTTCAAAATTTTCAAATCCTTATAGTCTTAGGCTCATGAAGCTCTAATCATCCAAATTAGTACTAAATTCCAAGACAAAAGATATGTATTGTAACTTGAGTTGTAGGTGGGCCCATTGTGAAGTATAACACCTTTCCATCCAAGATGCAACACCAAGCTCTTTGGATTAAGATAAAATGATGATAAAAACTAGGTTAGGCTAAGGTAGATGGTCCTAAGTGAATCACATTTCTCTAATGGTCTTCTCTTTCATATTGTTAGTTTAATTTTCCGTAACTTTTGTTTCTATTGTGTAACTCACGTTCAATCTAAAATTGTTTTAATTTTGGTTTTGATTCATTTTCATCCAAGCACAATTTTATCCATTATTCCTTGTGGTTTGACCATTTGCTTTCCCACAATGTTAAGATAAATTTAAATACTAATCATCATTTCTGACGGAACACAACGACTATGATCACAAGTTCACCCATGGATGGGCTAAAAATTCATGACATCAATGGTGTTGAAAGAATATCACGCTTTATTTTAAGCATAGATCAAAGCTTGATAAGAGATCGAACTTCATTTTTGCTCCTTTAAACAATAGGATTTGAATATTTTAGTTTACACAAGAAATTAGGAAATAGGGTATTTGCATACTACAACAAAAAACACAATCCATGGTGTTTAAAAAATGTTATGGATGAAATTTTATTGCATTCAACTGAATGATATGATATGCAATGCTGTCTTTAATCTGTAGTGTTTTTTAGGAATGCTATCAAGTATTGTAATTTATGGCATTTTTAAAATACTATTATATACTAAATGATAACATTTTAAGAAGAGTCGTGCGAAGGTAATATTGAAATGTATATCGTGGGGGACATTTTATGACGTGGATGTGTGTCAGAACCATAAATTTTTTTCATTGAGATATGAGTGAGATCTTGATGAAAGCACCTATGGTTCTAATACACATCCACGCCAGAAATATCTCCCACAATGTACATTTTAATATTAATTCAACATTATCCTTTTAAGAAAATTGTTTATCTTTCAACAATGTCATTTTTTTGAAATGCTATTAAATATCATAATTTATAACGTTTTTAAAAGGCTATTATATTCTCTATGATAACATTTTAAGAAAGTTATCATTGGTCGCTTAGAGATTTGGACCAACGCCTCCTCTATCAAAAGTCAATTTAATCATGTTATATATATATATATATTAAATAATGAAAGTCAATTTAATTTTGTGTATCAAATAAATTTTAATGGATCATCAGACTTCTTCAAATTTTGTTATTGGATGAGATTTGGAATCTTATATTGAGATTCAATAAAAACTCGATCCATCAGAAGTCCAATCTAATCCAATCAGATCAATTCTGATTACAATTAGATCCTTATTGATCCAAATCCTATCAATCCCAATCAGATTCAAACTAAATCCCTCAATTAACTAGGTATTCCCCTCCATTTTGTTCTTGGATCTCTTCAGGACAAATTTGAGGTAACTACTTAATTCAAAATAATTTCATGGCCATCTTAGGACAACCATTGGAGAGGGACTTTTAAGATTCTTTGGTATTGCTCCCACTATAAAGAGAAATGATCATGAATGCAATCCCATAAGTAGCGAGGTGGTTGAATCCATTTTGAATTCAAATATTTTAACTCAAATTTAGAAAAAAGTTATAATTTAAAGTTTAATTTGATCCAAGTTGAAACTTTACAAGGTGATATATGATTAATTAAATCATTTAGTATAAAAATGAAAATTCATCTAAATTTAAGCTTACCAATTATATCTAATCCAAACAAACTTCTAAAATATCTTCTTTGATTTTTCCCAAATTCCTCTTCAATACAAAGCTACACAATATTTTCTCTCAAAATTTCTTCTCTCTCTCTCTCTCTTTAAAATGACGTAGACCCCCTCTATTTATAGACTCATAGAGGAGGTGTCTTTAAAAATATCTAAAATTCTTATAGAAAATAAACTAAAATTTTTAAATTATAGCGACCTCTAGTGGTTTATTGTGGCTAAAAAATAGTTATATGCAGCGACCAAAAGTCGTTATATTACATACTCGTCGATTTTTTTTTATAAGTTTCTTTTTTACTTTGTACTTCTTTTCTCCATGACTTTGTCTTCATTGCATGACTTCTTTGAGTGTTCATGAGGCTCTGATCAACCAAAAAAATGTCTGATTTCAAGACAAAATATATGTGGGCCCTACTTAATGTATAATACTATATTGGTAGGAAATTGTATAATTAGTTCATTCTAATGTAGAATAATGATTTCCTGACCCAAAATTATTTTCTGGAGTGACATGATTTTCTTATCAACTGGATAATTCACATGGCCAAAATATAGAGAAGAAAACCCCCTAACAATTCCTATACATATTGCCCAATCTTTAATTTTTTTTATAGAATTTGAAATCATCAAGTTTACTTAATAACTTCCAACATATAATTCTTTAGTATGAATAATTATTTTTCAAGGTTTATAAGCTATATCAAAACTTTGAATCCGTTGATGTAGAAGATTTATCGTTGATTTTCTCTGTGCCACGCATATCAGGTCCCGTCATTAGGTTCTTTGGGTCACTATTTTCACTCTTCTTTATCTCTTAAGTGATCTTTGATTACGATTAATACAACAGATATAATCGAAGCTGCTACAGTGGTAAGTGGTGTGTTGTCTCATTTCAAGAGACATTGTGTTAATATTACAAGACTTTAGGATCATTTTCAAATGATATCTAACCCACTTCATTTTTTTGTTGTCAATTTTAGTTTTGTAATTGCATTTGCATTTGCATATGCATACTAAAATATTGAGAACAATATCATGTTTAAGTTCAGGGGTGTAAGGTCGAATTGTCACCTATTTTTTTTCATTTATTTTCTTTTCTATACAAAAATCATAAAAATTAAAAAAAATTGAAAAATATTTTAACAACTTTATTGTATTTTTGTAACACCCCGAGTTTTTAAATTATATCTCGAGGAAATCTAATTGTGAATTTCGATAAAACTCTAAAAGAAGGACTTAGGGTAAAATACTTGAATTTTCGTTTGTTCATTTTTAACGAATTTTGACTTCTCCATTAGGTTTAAAATGATAAAATATATACTTTAGCCTCTAAGAACGTTCAAATTCGAGTTCGGGTGAGAAAGTTATAAAAATCCTCGAATTTTGTGTTAAATGGGACCCAAAATAGTGAATTTTTGATAGAGAAAGAATCAGGAAAATTTAACTATACCATGAGGTCCGCAACAAAAAATTATTCGAAATGGAGTACTCATATGTCAATTTTCGAGTATGAATAATCAAGATTTTGTCGAAAATGTAAACGAAGGAAAAATACAAAAATGCCATCAGTTTTTATTATAAAAAGAACTAACTCATTCTTTTATTCATTTTCTCCTCTCCAACTCACAAAGAATTAGCCCATTCTCCAACCCTAGGGTTTCAACCATTTTCATCAAGATCTATCGCAAGCGAGCCCGAGTTGATCATCGACGAAGGAGAGAAAGTTGTCAGCATCGACGAAGTCCACTTTCAACCCGTTTAACCTTCATTTTCCTTTCTTTCTGTTGTTCTCTTACAAAAATCAGCAAGTAGGTTCATCTATACCTACTTAGAGTCTCATCAAAACCAAGGAAGAGTTGTCCATCATCATTGAAAAGGAGAAGAACACCTTCAAAGAGGGTTTTGGAATCAACTCAACCATTGGCACTCGAGTTCAACCACTATCGAAACTTCGAGCCGTCGAACATTGACCATTTGTATTGGTTCATCGCCATTGGCAACCACAAACCAAGTAGGGGACTCTTAATTCTTATTAATAACTGTAGATTTCAGAAAAATTGCATTTAGGAATTTTTCGAAACTTTTGTTATGTTTTAAAAATTGTAGAATGTTGTTGTAGTTGCTTCAAATTCATGCTAGACTTAAGGTATTTGATATATTCTATCGTGATTTAATTATTGGATTCGTGGGTGGATTATTAGAATCGAAAATGAACGAAAAACGAAGAAAAAATGAAAAATTTTACCAAATTCCAACGTTCTGACAGTGCCACCGTGCACTATTCACGGTGCTACCGTGTGCCGCCGTGCATTCACAGTGCTACCGTGAAAACCAAAAAGTAACCGAAAATTTTTCTGATATTTTTTTTGGATTCCTCATA
Source organism: Akebia trifoliata (assembly GCF_017979445.1). Taxonomy (NCBI): domain Eukaryota; kingdom Viridiplantae; phylum Streptophyta; class Magnoliopsida; order Ranunculales; family Lardizabalaceae; genus Akebia; species Akebia trifoliata. Next base: position 25,749,120 of record NC_141376.1, read on the forward strand.
CTTTTAACATACCTAATCAATTACTTGTGACCCCCGCAACTCCTTCAAACAAAACGGGAAAAAAATAAATAAATTTTCGTCACGACGGGAATGTTTTAAGTATTTACGTGATATCTTTCACATTACTTTGAATTAGGTTACAAAATTACATATCCCTTCTCATGTTGTCAAGGACCTTCATTTACAAAAATCCATTCGACAACTTTGAAAAATCGAGTTTCCAATACTTAACCAAATTTTCACCGATTTTTCTAGTTTTGGCAGTTTGCCTTCGCATACCTATTGAGACCCTGTTTTAACAAAATTGGATAATTTTTCGATCGAATGATCAAAGTGTATTTCCAAGTTTGAAAAATAAATATTTAGTTTGAAAAGTTGAAAAGTAAAAACACGGGAGGATGGGAAAGGGATGAATCGGTAGAATGTCAGAATCACACCGAGGGGTGATGTCTGCATTTTACGTTATATGTTGGGTGTAGGTTGGTGAAAAGATATCCAGGTTATTAATGAAATGGTTGTATGTTTATTTAAATTTATGTTGGTGCAGAGGCTCCAAGTATTGTTGTTTATTTTAGGCCGGGTGGCCACAGTTGCATGGTAGGAACTGGATATCCATTCTCAACCTTGTTCTGTTAATTTCTCTTTTATTTTAAATGGAAAGCAATATATATATGTAGCTATTTTGTGAGCTGTTAAAAGGTCTGTGAATGCTTGAAGGGATAGTGCGTCACATCATCCGGAGGGATGTACTATCCTAGGATGTACGGTAGGGACGCGTATGAGAGTGGAGTCACAACTGGAATCCAGTTCCATTCCTTTCTTATCTTTACCAGTAAACGTGTATTGTAAAGGTGATCGTATACGAGTGGAGTGTTATTTTGGGAATCACATGCACGCCTGATAGGCATAGACGAAGATGATTAGTCAGTGATTACTAACAATCTAGTAGTAGTTGAACATTCTGACACATTGAAAAGAGACCCATTGCTTACGGTCACGTCAAACGGCCCGCCTGAGCTGGATAAATGGTCACCAGTGTGGTAAGAGCAGTGACCGACCACAAAACAGGAACTAAAAGCCAGATTTATGTTGTAACATCATGTCTCGACTAGGAGCGATCCAGTCGTGAATCCCAACTCTCTGATTCCACTACTCCACAAACTTGTATTATGTATCTGTTGTTATATTTTGAATTATAAACTGTAAAGCATGGTTGTTATTTCAATGTGATAAATCGTAGTTGTATAATAAAATAAAAATGTATAGTGAGTACTGATGATTGATGCCATGTAAATCTTTAAAATTGTTTAGTTGCTCATCCCTAGCTATACGTACCAGTTAACCGTAGTTTTAATAGTAAAACTTGCATGTATTGAAATGTTTCAGTATGCTTACTCGTACATATTAGGTGAGGTTATTAGTAGGGGTTGTTTGTGGACCTACTGGGTAACCATTATTACTCGCCCTTTCCTTCTTATTTTTTTTAGTTTTAGAGCCTGCAGCCGGAGAGGCAGTCGTAGAGTCGTCTAACGAGGACTACCTGGTGGGTCATATTGACGACCAGAGTCCATTACCCGGTGAGTACCATAACTACTTCTATTAGGAGTTCATTCGTCTTAGGAGCGGTATATGTTCTTTTTGGGGCCAAGTGCTAGGTCTATGTTAAAGTGAGAAAATTTTTGTAATCCTGTATATTTTCTTCTTTTTGCGCAACTCTGATCAAATTCTACGTTATTCGTAGTTTACTGTCTTCCGTACTTCGTATATTTTGGTTCATTGTCATATGCAGGATCTGTTGGTTATCGGTTTTTCTTTGTTTTGAGTTCCGTATAACATTAATATAAACGGAGGAAACCGTCCAAACTTCAAGGTTCAACCTCGAGATTTGTGTTAGCGTTTGGCAGGACGTCACAATTTTTTCTAAGATCCTAGCTTGTATATTTAAGCACTTAGTAAAAAAAATTAAATCAGCCTTTGGTTAGAAGCTTTGATCTGGAGTCTCCATTCGTATTCCTCTTAAGTAAAGGCTATAACAGAGTTACCTCTTGTTTATAGTTACTTCTAATAAGATTATCAAGAGTCTATGTTGAATTGAGTAAGCTCGTTATCTTCTTTCTATCTAGAGTATAAGGAAAATTCAGATTTGATGAACTTTGACTTCTTTGTTCATTTGGTTGGGTGATTAGAAAAAAAAATAGAACTGGATTGAAGATGTCTTGAACAACAACCATTGAATTAGATTGGGAACTTTGAAAATGATTGCCTGTTTTTCTTAAAAAAATGAATGAAAAAGAAAATAAAAAAACAAAAGAACAAGAATATAAAAAAGTCCCTCAAAACGAAAAAGAAAGATTCAAAATAATCAAAATGTAAAAGTTTAAAGTTTCAATAAGATGAAAGCCATCAAAAGTAAAAAATGTGAGTACATTGAAATATCACAGATAAATCCCCTTAAAGGTATTAAAGTGAACATCCACACTTCTCACTACCCCAGACAGGATGCTAAGTTTAGAATTAAATCCTAAGTTGATCCAAGTATCCTAGATTAGTTAGAAGATTGAAACTCACTTTAAGAAATAGAATCTCTAAAGTTTTTAAGTTAGAATCACTATATCTTAAAGGTCAACCAAGTATTACTTCCAAATGACTGACAAAATCTTAAAAGAACTTGTGCTTTTAGATATAAATTTTGATTTTGGCCATTATTACTTTAAAAGTTATTTCGAATTTTGTGGGTATAGTCTCTACAAATCCTTACGAGTCAAACTCGTCCACTAGGAGTAATTTAACAGTTTAAGGGCTTGTTAAATTCGTTAAATGCAGTAAAGATGCATGCAAAAGTGGTAAATTTATTTTTTAAGGGACTAATAAAAGGTAAGTTATGGGACGAGATCAATGTCTCAAAACACCGAATTATTCATACTATTCCCAAATATTTATCTCGATTTTCGTCCTTATTATATTACTTTAGATAAATAATTGTGTTGGGCCTCCATTTATCGCATCACATGTTATATCATGTTAAGTAGGCTTAATTGCACAAAATAATTATAAATATTGGAAAATTGATCGCGTGTAGTTATTGTTCAAGTCAATAATCAACTCATCAAGATGAACTCTACATCACTTAACCAAGAGTGCACTGTAATCAGGAGGTCAAAACAAACATCCAGTCAAAAGATAAGATCCAAAGCTTTCTAGAGCACTATGACGCAGTGGATTCTCAATGTCGCGTAGTCCACCTCGATTGGATCGTCCTAGAACTTCTCCTATTTGCTTCATACGTTAGATTATACACAAAAGTGATGACGATTATATTTGGATCTTTCGAGAAGGCCTCAAGCCTATAAATATATCATTTTCCTAATTTAGAAAGAATCTATTGGGCTCTTGTCCCTTTTCTTCTTCTCCCCCAATGCCTTTGGCATTTTTTTAGTAATTTTTTTATCAATTCAGCAAATTCTATAATTTCTTAAGGAGATAATGTATCTTGGTTATCATGAATACAAATGTAGTTTCTCCTTATTTCTCTTGTATCATTGGCATGACCATAGGCTAGACTCCCTTTATTAGTAAGAGGATGAAGCATAGAAGCAAGTTTTAATTTTGTGTATTTTTTTCTCCTTCCATGTTCTTTATAATTTTTATGGGATTTACTTCAAGGTTTTATCTAATTCTAATGGATCAAAGTTTTAGTTGAATTTTTACACCTTATATATTTAACTTAGATGTTCTATGCTAAGATAAGATCAAGATAGACCATGCTTAAATTAGATATTTGGTGGTAGGGACTTCACACATTCGTGAGTGAAGAAGTCTTAACTATAATATTTTCTCAAAAGTGTCATGACATATCTTCCAACTTAAGGAGCTCACACCAAGTCTTTGTGATTGAGTACAAAAAAGGATGAACTCAAATACAAATTTATGTGCAAATCCTAGGTTACTCTAATCACTAATAGATGTTTTACCTTTTGTTTCCTTAATAAAATTTCATCTTTTATTACTTTAATTTCTAGCAACATTTTACTCTTCATTTTGTTTCACAAAAACACAAAAATAGATTTGAATTGTAACTTAGATTAACTTCATTTCTTGCTAACTTGGTAACATCCCCCCTTTCTCTTGGGTTCGATCCCTCATTTGCCCACAAACTATGGAGAGTATATAAATATTAATTTATGATGAAATGACGACGATGACATCAAAATGCCTTCGTCAATGGCGTTGATCAGTGGGAAAACAACAACTGAGGGTTTAGATTTTAGGTCATGGGATAAACTTGTAAATATTTTATTTGATGAAAGGTATTAGGGTCATTTCATATGAATTGTTTTTAAACGCAATTATGAGAAGCTCTTATAACCCGCTTGTTAAAATTGAGGTCACAAGCCACAAAAAGCGCGAATGAAAAGCGTTATCAAACACAAATCACGGCACGAAATTACATTTTAATTGTAAAAGCTATGAAAAGCGCGATTTGAAGCGCTATTAAACACCACCTTCAAATGATTTATTTTTTAGTAATTTTCAATACTTGTGTCATTGGTCCATCAACTTAGCACATAACTTTCAAAACAATGTATCTTTGTTCGAGAAAAAGGGCCTCGTGGGGTTAGTTGTGTAGTTGGTATTTGTGGGAAGAGTCACAATTGTATGATGTAGATTCAAATATAACCCTAAGACATCCTCAACCCTAGGATTTGGTGTGTGGTTACATAGAAAGACGGGTAGTTTTTTGTTGGAAATATTATAAACCGTTAGATCCTCCCAAATAGATCTTAGACCGTTTAATATGCCTATATGTTTATGGGAGGGATAAAGATGTATTATATATATGCTAACAGATGCTCGTGGCTATGGCACATGTGTGACACGTGCACGCATTCCGCATCCGTTGAATATTCCTTGCACATTGAAAATTTAATTAAATTGATAAAATATCAAATCAAATAAATCAAACAATTAGCATTAAAAAAACAAATTCCTCTTAAATTCAATGGAAAAAATAATATATTTTTTTTTAAATAGATGTAAAAAAAGAAAACCCTTTTTCTAGTCTTTAACAAAGTTTAGGAGTTACCCTTTCCATAAATATTTCAAAAAATTATGTTCAAAAAATTCCACCAAAAAGAGATAAATTACTATTGAAAATAATATTTTGTTATTAAATTATCACATGTATACTTGCGAAACAAATATGTCTGACAATTACCAAAAAATGTAAATATAAAGAAAATCAAAGACAATCACTCTCACAAATAAAAATCACGACCCCCCCTTCTTCCCCAAATAAAAATAAAACATGAGAAAGAGAAAGAGACTAAGACCTTTCCCCCAACAATTTTCATGTTGTCATTTATTGAAAAAACAATTTTGGGTTTCAAAAAATGGAGAGGATAGTTTAAGATAAATGGAACGTGGTACGGTTTCAAGTAGTTAGTTGGTTTTAAGTAGTATTTTTTGTTTGAGTGGGAAACAATATCAACAATGGAATTTTGCCAAATAGATCTAACACCATAGATTATGTTTATGACTAGGACAAAAACCCTTGTCGACAACAAATTTTACAATCAACCTCGAGATTCATGAAATTAGATCGCAAATGATTTATTTGATTTCGATGAAATAGAGATACAAATCCTAGTATTTTCCTCTGATTAATAGTCAAGTATAAAATAAAATGATGACGTGCGTGTACTTTTTTTCTCTCCGGACTTCTTGTGTGATCTGTTGACAAGGTGCTTTGACGATGAATTTGTTTGTGTTTAATCTTTTTTAGAGGCTTCTATAGTTTTCTTCATTCTGAGCTTTATATTTTATATGTTGAAAAGCATTTATTGGCTTCCAAAGAAGGGCTTTAGGCTTGATATTCTCTTTAATCGAAGTTCGAATCTCTTAAAGAACTTTTCTTCGTCTCTAAAGAAGGGCTTGAGAGATTCTTCTTCTCTAGAAGGAGAACTTCTATCTTCTAAGAGAAAGTGATCCCTAGTCCCCCCCCCCAAATGAGGAAGGCTTTAGTATTTATAAACTTATGATAATTTAAATTTTCAATTATGTCCTTGCTTAAAGAGCTTTGATTGGTTCATATAAATGCTAAATTCGTCCAAATCTAATATTAAGGATTCTATGGATTGTTGGTAGGCAAAACTCATTTCTTTGGGTGTGGAGCCCAATATTTAATATGAATAACTTGGAATTATTGGATCATGGGCTTTATTAGTAAAAATCTAAAACTCAATCTTTAGAATGCTTATTTCTAATAGCGGAGCCCAATTTGGATGTGCGAGTCTATTTATGACTTCTAAGGACTTTATTTTAATTTATAAAATTTGTAAGGACCTTCACAAAATTCCATTTCCCACAAATGCCCCCTCAAGGATACGTTGTTCGATGCATAGCTAACGACGATGTGTCTTTTATCACACCATCAAGAGTGCGAATGTTGTAATAAAGATTAAGATTTATGTTAGCCATCCCATCTTCACATTGTGTGTAATTTCTAGATCTCCTTCTTGTGTTGTTTGTAAAGCTTTATTTGGCTTTGTATTGCTTGTGAAAGTCTTGGACTGAGCCACTCCAATATATGAAATCGCATAAAAGCCAACTTTATAAAGCCCAAATACTCACATATTCAAGCTTAATGTGGCCAAGATGCATGGGATCTAACCCACATTTGTTCAGTTAGAACTTATTGTGAACCTCTATTTTTTTTAATGTACGTTTGGATTTGATCCAACATCCAAACTCAAGTAACATTAATAATAGGCCCAATTGGCAAACAAAACATGGATAGGCCCAACTATTCAATTAGTAATGCCTCGGATCAAATCTAGACATATTTGAGATACTTGAGATCAAACCCCTCCAAGTTATCTAAATTCTTAATTTGTTGCAATTGATATGCCTAAGTTTGGTATATTTGAAATGTGTGGGATCAAACCCACAAAGTGTCCAAACGTTGTAACCAAAGTGCCTATTTGTCACGATCGTGTTCTTTCAAAGCGAGGTCGTGCGGCGCCTAGGTGCTAATCCATAAGTAGGCCTGTCAAAATTATCTCACACCACAAAGTGTAGCTAGCAATACAAGAGAATGGGGGCAACATGAGGCAAATTCGGGAGGTAACTTTGTTGAAATAGTATGCAAATTACACAGAGTATCACGTTGCAAAAGTAAATAGGTGTGTTACAAGAAACTAGTAATCTATGACACATGAGACTCCACGTAGCTTAGCGCGAGGGCTTGAAGTCAACGTGTTTGTAGGCCAGGGATTAGGATACTAGACACCATTCCTACAAAAAGTACGCTAAGTCTTTCCTAGGTTTCTAGAACAAAACATCAAAAGTATAGGTCGATCATACTCTTTACATTTTTATTACTAAAATGCCACTAAACTAACAGATATGCCTTGGCACAGAGCTAAAATGGCTTCATATGTGAGCCTTACATAAAATTATATGGGTGTTCCAAAGTGATTCCTAGGTGAGCTACACCTAACTCTAGGTGTCATCGTGTATGACCTTCACAGTCTTCCCCACATATTCTACAGATGTCATGAAAAACTTTTTAACTTCTGCTTGAAAGGTAGTAAGTTCTCTGTATTTTCCAAGATAACTTCACATTCTGGCATGTTTTTTTACTTGACGAAGTGCTCCACGTGCTGTTGTTTGATTGAACTATTGCTGACTTGACAGTTTTCGATAACTTTGTCGACAACACGCTCTGGTTGAATAACTAAATGAGAAGGTGTACGTGTTGGAATGCTATACGCGAAATCTGCATGGAACGACTTTAGACGGTTGGCATGGAAGATAGGGTGAATGTTGCGTAACCAGTATGGTAACTTCAACTTGTAGGAAAATTTTCCAACTCGAGAGAAGATGAGTATTAGGCCTTCATAATGCTATATTAGGCCTATGTGTGCTCGTTGAACTTGGTTGAACCTTTTCAACTGATCTATCTTGAGTAAGTTACCAATTTCTTCATTCGCTTAGAATTTTTTTAAGGTAAGATCTGACAATTTTATTATTATCTTGCTAAATTTTAACAAGCCTATACACCCTTGGACACTGTCCTTGATAGTTTGAAATAATAGTATGAGGAGGTAGAGGTTGTTGGCCAGTAATAAATTTAAAAAGACTCTTATCTAAGGAAGAGTTCTTCTGGATGTTGAAATAGAACTATGCGACATCAAGAAGATTCACCCAATCTTTATGGTTGGCATTGGTAAAATACCTTATATGCTCCAACATAGCATTGAATCGTTTCGTTGGCCCATTTGTTTGAAGATGTCCACTGGTTGAAAAGTCAAACTAAAACCCAAGTAATCTGAACAGTTTGATACAAAACTTTCCTGTGAATTTGGAATCTTTATCACTAATGATACTTTTGGGCACATCCCAATACTTGATGACATGATTGAAAAGTAATTGATCTGCTTCTTTTACAACCTGAACTTGATGGTAACCTGATCTCAAACCCAACTTCGAAAAGTATTTGGCTGCCACAAGTTGATTAAATAAGTCAACAATCAGTGGGATAGGATACTTGTTTTTTATGGAGACCTTGTTTGATACTCGATAATGAACGCAACGTCGCAATGACCCATCATGATTCTTTTGAAACAAAATAGGTACCCCATAAGGTGCCTAGGAAGGTCTAATAAACCTAGGCTCCAGAAGTCCATCAAGTTGCTTGCATAGCTCAGCTAGTTTTTGCAGGACTCATCTTCTAAGGCCCCCTCACAGGAGGCTTGGGTACCAAGTACTAGATCAATCTGATGGTCAATCGGCCTACATGGTGGTAAAACCTTAGGAAGCTTATTCGGCATCACATCATCAAATTTTCTCAATACCTGTTTAATTGGAGTGGGAGTTGAACTATGGTCATGATCATTAGGTTCAACTTTTAAGGTAGCAATATAAGTTTTCTCCCATTTTTTTAACTAAAGGACTGAAATCATCTTTCACCTAGCATAGTTAGTGTGTTGGCGAATAGCATTGAAAATGCCCTGTTCTATCATAAGAAGTCCATCCCAATGATGTCTCTAAATTCATCGAGTGAAACTGCGAGCAAGTCAAGCTTACTGTTCTATATCCTTATCTTGATGGACACGACCTTAGTCGATCCTTGGATAAGAGTATCCTGAGAGTTTATAGCTTTCATACAGTTAGAATCTTTTTCGAGTTGAATATTGAAGTGTTTCACCTCTACAGGGAAAATGAAGCATGCATAGCTCCTATATAACCTATTGCCTAGGTGGTCTTACCACCAATCTCTATGTCTACATACATGAGACCCTTTCATTGATGGTTCTTCTGAGTCTCAAAGGTCTGTTTGATTGCATTCAGCAAATTCATGTCTTCCATGTGAGGAGAATCATCATTATGTTGCCCACTTGGACTCTCATGACTAGGGTCACTCTAAGAGGCTTGTAGTGCGTTCAACTTGCTTCGCTGTGGACACTCAAACATCTTAGGATGACCACCACAAAAAAATTAGGCTTGTTGAGGTGATTGGTAGGCGAAGTACTTCTATTCTTCGAAGGGGAGGAATCCCGTTGGGACCCATGGCTAGAACTGTGTTTGTGTCCTTCATTCTTACCTTTGGAAAACTCATTAGTGTGTTCATATTGCGGAGAATACCTCTTCTGTCAACCGCTCGACTACAATAATAGCAAATGTAAGATCTTTCTTACATTGCCTTAGGAGCTCTATCTGAACCCAAGGCTTGAGCCCTTCTTGGAATGAGAACAGCTTGTCTTCCTCAGACATGTCATGGATATCAAGCATCAAGGCAAGAAACTGCTTGATGTAGTCATGAACTGTACTTTTCTGGTGGAGTTGCTTCAACTTGTTATGGGCAATGAACTTCACATTCTCTAGTAGAAACTAATTTTTCAACTCCCGTTTAAGGTCATCCCATGTATCGATGGAACATTGGCCACTTTCCATCTCAATGTACTTGGTTTGCTACCATAGTTTGGCATCACCTGTGAGATACATGAAAGCTGTGGTGACTTTTATCTCTTCTGAATCTGGATGAGTGGCACGAAAGTATTGCTCCATATCAAATAAGAAATTTTTGAGCTCTTGGGGACTCACAAGCGTGAAAGAAGAGCTTCACTACTGGTAGGTTGTTCATTACCAATTTCTCTAACCAAGAGACCTACCTTAGTAGTGAGCTCCGAGATCTATGTTTGTATGTCTACCAAGGATCCTCGAGGTCTACTAATCTACACGGATTTGTTATCCAACATATCCTAACGATCACTTAGTTAAGCAATACCATCAACGAGACCCAATAACTGAACCATCTTATTTTTGAGTAGCCCAATACATTCCTTGTTTGTATGTAAGGGTGGTGGAGTTGGAGCGGGTTGGTCTGCAATACTTTTCTCTCTTCTTACCATTATTCTCTGAACTAAATGGAACCGAAGAAGAATATGTCCTCAAACCAACTTGGCTCTGATACCAACTATCACAATCGAGTTCTTTCGAAACGAGTTCGTGCAGTACTTGGGGTGATAATCTACAAGCACGTCTATCAAAATTATCTCACATCATAAAACGTAGCTAGTAATACAAGAGAACGGGACAATACAAGGTAAAGTCCAGAGGCAACTTTGTTGATATAGTATACAAATTACACAGAGTAATATGTTACAAAAACGAATAAGTGTGTTACAAGCAACTAGTGATCTATGACATCTAGGACTCCATGTAGCTTAATACGAGGGTTGGAAGTCAACTTGCGTGTAAGTCGGGGATTAAGACACTAGACACCCTTCCTACAAAGAGTACGTTAAGTCTTTCCTAGGTTTCTAGAAGGAAACATCAAAAATAGAAGCCGATCATACTCTTTACTTTTTTATTACTAAAATGCCACTAAACTAACAAATATGCCTGGCACGGGGCTAAAATGGCTTTATATGTGAGCCTTATATAGAAGTACATGGGTGCTCCCGGGTGACTTTGGGGCAAGCTACACCTAATTCTAGGTGATATTATGCATGGCCTTCACACTACTCAAGCTTGATGTATGCGTATAATTGAACCCACAAAATGTTCAAACTCACAATTTACTATGACCAAGATACATATTAAGCTTGGTGTGTTTGAGATGCGTAAGATCATACACTCATATATTTTATTAGTGTATTTGAGATGTACGAGATCAAGCCCTCATCTTATCATTTTCTTGAACCCAACCATACTCTCATTTTCTTTAATCCAACCACACTAACACCATTACAGTGTTATTTAAATGGTTTTGTGTATTTGAGATGTATGGGATCAAGCTCCACCCAGATTCTCACTTTCTTTGATCCATTAACCCTTTAACCTGTATAGTATAGATGTTTCAAGAATAAACATATAGTATGAATCATTTCTCCTTCAGAAAAACACCCTGACTCTTCACCAAAACTAGTCATCCTCACCTCTTTCTTTTTGTTTGACCATCTTCACATTACCTTCGTTTAAACATAGATATAGATCTAATCAAGGGTTTCCTTCAAGGAAGGGAAATCAATGGTTGATCCAGATCTTGAACATCTGAGTTAGCTAAAGATTGCCTGGTCAAAGATTTTATTATTATTATTTTAAACATTATTATCTGAATCAAGCCTATTTTCAAATAAAATAGTCCCAGCTTTAAGTTGGTATGCAGAGGCTACACAATGAGTTGTAATTGGGTTACCTTAGTGTCCATCTGAATTGGTTTATGATACTGAGTCACCTCGTATTCGACTGGGCTACTTTGAATGGGCTTACAATGGGCCCCAAATTTATTGAATATTGGCCTAAGATGAGAGTTTAACTTCTTTCATTCAAGAATTGATTTAATTCTTAAGAAGAGAATACCCTTCTCCAACCAAAATTCTTGGAATATTATATAGATGTTGTTGCCTTTATTTTTTTTCCTAAGAACGAGAGAGACAAGAGAGAACAAGCCAAAAAACAGCACAGCTGCGTAAGCTAGAAGGTAATATTTCCTTTATACCTTCTTATTTCTTTATCTCTTGCTTTTCTTGGTGAGTGAAGACATGGATTGCACCAGAGTGTACACTACTGGGTTTCTTTGTTTCTTTTTCTTATCTCCCGAGACTTTGTGGATGATTCATCATTAAAATTTCTTCATGGCTACAGAGATTCCAAAGGCTACAGATTTACAGGAAGACTTTCATTAGTCCTTATTTATTTTGTAACAAAGAACAAGTAGGTCTTTCCTCATTCTTATATATATATATATATTTTGGCATGTGGATAAAAATAAAGGTTGCATTTTATTCTTCTTGAAGTACTAAAATTCATCCAATTTTCTTTGGGAAGTTGAGAAAATCTCAGTGTTGAAATTTATTTGTGAATCTACAAGAATTTGAAGGCCACTGTAGAACATTGCTCAAATTGTTCTTTGAGTGGACAAAATCCCATCTAATCAAATAATTTATAAAAAGCTAGACATAATAGGTATCCTTTTAGAAAAAATTTGGTATCTCATATTGATTTTTAAACAAAGTGATGCTACCATACTTTTCTTTCGAACTACTTCATCTCTTTTCATTACTTTTCTTCTATCTTATATCTTGGATTCCCCAATCATGAGTAACCCCTTAGTTTTCTTTCTTTATTTTATTTTATGTTTAATCTTGATTTTTTTACAAAGATTACAATCAAATATTTATTGCTTTTACTTGATCATGTAATTAAAAAATAGAAACCCAAACACAATTCTGCAAGCATATTTTGTTATCTTATTCGCCCCATTTTTTTATTTAAGGAAATGGAGGTAACACTTATTCCCATGAGTTCCTTTTTAATCATAATTAGAAATGAAAACTTTGATCTTTCTTCAGTAAAATTTGGAGGGTTACTCGAGTTTCTGTGTAATGAGGGCCAAAATTTTGGTGTGAAATGCATCGAACCAATAGCTTTATAAAGGCTTAGATTTTCTTATCCAATGTAGTATAGTCTAGTTCCAACTTGATTCCTACATCATAGTGATCAAGGGATTTGCTAGTTTACCCATATTGATCAATTGCTTGACATAATATTTCTCAGATTGTGGCATGCATCAACTTTGATCTCAGTGACTAGAATTTTAGTCATTATTATTGTGTCTCGGCAAGTAACACCTTCGATCCTTTTATCAGGAACTTATGACCCTTGTGAACCAGTTGTTGAAGCATAAATTTAATAATCGTGCTCAAGGCGGACAACATTAAATTGTTAGAGATGTTGTGTAACGGGATGTGTGTATGTATATATCGATATGCCAGTTTCTGAAATAGTTATTTATCAGTGGTGCTTGAGGGCGGACAATGCCAACTAGTTAAAAATACCATGTGATAGGAGATTCGTTCACATCAATTGGCTTGTCTCCAAAGTAGTTGTATATCAGTGGTGCTCAGGGGTGAACAACATTGACTGTAGGAACCACATGATAAGATACATTTATACACTAGTTAACCACTCTCCAAAGTAGTTGTTTATTAGTGGTATTTGGGGGCGAACAATGCTAACTAGCTAGAGGAACCACGTGACAAAAGACATTAATACATTGTTTGACCAGTCTTCAAAGAAATTATTTATTAGCGGTGTTCGAGGATTAACAACACCAACTGGCTGGAAGAACCATGTGACAAGAGATATCAATACGCTGGTTGGTCAGTCTCCAAAGTAGTTGTTTATTAATGGTGCTCGGGGTGGACAATGCCAACTGGTTAGAGGAACCACATGACAAGAGACATCAATATGTTGGTTGGTCAATCTTCAAAGCAACTATTTAATAGTAGTGCTCAGGCAGACAATGTCAACTGGCTTGAGGAACCACGTGACGAAAGACATCTATACGATAATTGGCTAGTCTCCAAAGTATTGTTTATTAGTGGTGCTCGGGGACGGCCAACTCGTGCCAGAGCACTATTGAGCTTAATGCCTTTTGATTTATACATGCATGTACCTTTAGTCAACGCAGCCCTAGTACTTGGTAAGACATGACCTATTTTTTGTAAATATGTGTGTTCACCCTTATTTTTTTTATTCCATAAGAATGGTTAAGGATACTTTTCCCAAAGATTCAAGGAATAAAAATCATTCCGAAAAGAACTTATTGCATGAAAGGTGGGTAGATGACCTTGCAGTTCCCTTTCAAAAGGGAAGTGACTTTGTTTTCCCCATGTTATGATAATTGGTCATTCAAGAAGAAGAAATAATCCGTCTATAGAATGAAAAATTTGTTGTACATACACTAATGATCAGTTCTTTGAGGGTACAAGATATGAAAAGGGACACATCACTCAATATGATGTGCTCTTGGGAGATGAGATTAATACGAAACATCAACCATGTTTATGTCATCCTCCTCACCACAATCAAACTCAAAATTGTCTACAACATATTTTGATGCAGAAAATCATGTAGCATGTCATTCAATGGGATTCAGGTATTGATTTTTGATGCGATATTCGATATTTAGTATTTTGGGATTAGAGATGGGACGTGATCCATAAGCAACAAAATAGAAATACGAAATATTTTCTTAGTAAGGTCGTGTTTGCAACTAGTAAGGAATATTGTCGTCCCAACAGTATGTATCGAGCTTTGTCCGAGATTTGGTGTCTTGAGACCAGTACTTTTGTAACGGGTCATGGGGAAGTTGGCATTTCTTTATGGAAAAAGTAAAATATTTCTAAATTTTCCACTATGGGTGATTATTTTAAAGAAATTCTTCCTAGTTTTGATGAATTCATGGATTGTAAGGCTATTTCAGAGTTTCCTATTTCTTGCCAGTACCTATTCAAGTCATATGTTTTACTGAATTTTGATAAGAGGGTTGATTGTGTTAGGCAAATTGAGTGGCTTGATTTTTGGTACACTAAAGATAAACTAATTTTTAATCATCGTCTGATAATGAAGTACAAAGAAATGACATAATCATTTTATTTAGATCATAATGGCAATCAACGTCCTAAAACAAAATTATGAAGACTTTTATCTTCTCAAGTCACTTTGGCTACAAAGAGTCATAAAAAGAGAGTAAATCCATTTATTAGACTCGATTTTCTTGCAAATCAAAATGTCAAAGATGAGGCTATGAGGGCTGTATATCTCATTTTGTGGTTATGTCGCTTTGATCTCCCTTGTGAAAGTGGTGATGTTCTTCGTCTAAGTACCTTTAAGGTAACGGTATTTATGGCCTGAGGTACTAAATTCAACTTGGTACCTCCACTTCTATATTTTTTGTATAAATGTTTAACTTAGACCAATTGGGGTATCAAAACACAGATAGTTGTAAGTGTTTCATTGAACTATTACCCCCTTCATTATTTGTTTGGGTAGATTCGACCTATTTGTTATATTTCGTCATGAAAATATTTGTGAGGTGGAAATGTATAGTCTTCACAAGTTTGCTTGTCAACAAGGCTTTCGTCAACATATTCCTGAGACTCCAATTTCTTTTGTTAAATCCATGAACATGATAGAGTTATATAGTTTGCGTCTATCTTTGACCCAATTAAAGAGTCAAGTCAAATTTTTTATTCATTAGAAAATAAAATATATGATTTTCCAATTTAATAATAGTTACCAAGATTGGTGGGCTCAAGATGTAGCACCACACTTAGATGCTTTTGACTTTTGGCTACTTGAAGATAGCGCCTCTGTTCCAAACTTCAATTTTGATGGGAGAAAAGGGGTTGAAGATTGTGATGCACGTCGTGCGTTGCTTACTTCATAAAAACCTTCTCAAAAAAGAAGAACGAAGCATATGCATGTTGAAGAAATGCAAAAGGTTGTTATGAAGTGTAGATTGAAATTACATTAAACAAATATTCAAATAGAACAAGACAATATTCTTGGAGTGGATATAGTAGAATAAACTATTCATGAATCAAGCCATATATGTTCATTGAAGCTTGTTGTTCAAACTAGGCCTAATAATATAGGAACAACTCTGGCTAGGCTAGAAACTAAAGATGAAAATGATGAATCTCCTAGGAGAGGTAACTTTACGTAGTATTGTAATTTAATCATTCTTACAAGGTCATCAACTGATTTGTATTGCATTGTCGATTTGTTTGACTCGAAGGATTTTGTGGACATCCTTACTTTTTTAGGTATAGGAGATGTTTGGAGTATTATTCATCCTAATGGAGGGATTTTAAATTTGGTGGATGGTACTAAACCTCTCAAAGAGTGATGGGGATAAGGTTTCTTCTTGCCCTCGCCAAAGCTCGTATGGTACTCCATCAATCACACATATAAATCTTGTTCTGTTGGCATTACCTATTTCTAATAAGTTGATTGATTCATCAATACCCCGAAGTCTCATGGGATGCTTATTATTTTTACCTAGACTCGACAAGATTTTTTACATGATAGTGATATCGACTTATGTGTACAACAAGCACTTCAACGAGCTTTTGATGAATTCTTTCAATCCAAGGTTGAATTGATATTTAGTATTGGTTTTTCCAATCTAAGAGAATTTCAATCTATTCATATGTCTATGATTGCCTCTTTTCTCAAAAATACTTTCAAACCTGATCCACAACCTTTGTGAATTTCTTTGAGTCGCTTATACTAGAAGTAGAAACGTATCTTTCGAGATGGGAGAAAACTTTATCATATATATCAACAGATGATAGGTATCTTCAATTATCTATTATGGACAAGAAAGCTTAACTAAAATGACCTTTAGTAGATAGCTTACGCACACAACTGATTAAAGCTAAAGATAAAATAGTTGAATTGACTAGAAGAAAAGTTGATATAGAAGTTGAGTTGACTCAAGTCAAATAAATGCTTCTACAAGCCATTACTTCTGAAGAGTTGCTTGGTACCCAAGTTTAAGAAAAGGAGAATTCAGTCACCTCTTTAGTGCTATAATCATAGATGATAGTGATGAAGTAGTA
This sequence comes from Akebia trifoliata, assembly GCF_017979445.1. Lineage (NCBI taxonomy): Eukaryota > Viridiplantae > Streptophyta > Magnoliopsida > Ranunculales > Lardizabalaceae > Akebia > Akebia trifoliata. The sequence continues at coordinate 25,766,036 of NC_141376.1, forward strand.
ACTCGCAAAATAGAGAGAGAGAGTTTAAAAAAGAAGTTTTGGACGCCTTGCTTCTTTATATTGAGTTTATTATTTCATTTTTTTATTATTGTATAAGACATGGGAAATTAAGACATTATTTATTTCGTTTGAAATTAATAAAATTATCTTATTTCCTTATACAAGTATTAAAAACATTTATTGATATGGTTAAACCTGAAATAACTTTACAGACTATTTACGTATCCATAATGAAATCAAACCATAATGTATTTCAAAATGATAACACTTTAAATTTTTGCTAGACGCCCTTTCAAGTTTTCAACTAGCGAGTTTTTTTTAAATATTCACAATTTTAACTCGTGTGGGTCAGGAATATCATGTACTTTAAGCTCATACAATTATGAGTATTATCAAATAGTTTAGGCTCGTGTTGATGAGCATTGTCAAATAGTTTAGGCTCATGTCAAGGAGCGTTCTTCTTTTAAGCATAGTATCGTTTGGAAAATTTATTCTTGATTGGACCAAGATGTAATCTTTCTGATATTACAAGAAGGTATGTGTTATTAATGTACACATTCTTCAGTACGTGAGGTTCATCCCATTTTGGATCAAACTTCTTCCTAGAACGGTGTTAGAGGATGATTGATTGGTGTATAATGAGTACTAAATCACCAACTTGAAAGGAACGTGATCGAACTTTTTTTATTAAAGAAGCGTGACAACTGGATTTGGTAACACTTTAATCGTTGTTGTGATTCCAATACATGTCCAATGCATCAAGTTCAGTTAGACGTAACTTGGCATTCTTATATTAGGTTAGACATTCTTGGATTGTGATCCTTAGTAAAGATATCTGATGTTCCAATGGAAGGAAAGTTTCAACTCCATAGACCAAGGAGTAAGGTGTTACTTGTTTAGGGGTGTGGTATGAGGTTTTATATGCCCATAATACTTCTTCAATATGTTCATGCCAATTTTTATTCGACTTTGAGACAACGTTTTCAAGAAGCTTGCAAAGATTTTCTTAAAGGCTTTAGCAAGTCCATTTGTTGTGGCACTATACATTGTAAATCACCTCTATTTGATGTTGAACTTCAAGCAGAACTGATCCATCAAGGCGTTGCTGAAAGGTTTTCTATTATCTGTCATAATATATAATGGAATATTATAAAGAAGATGACGATGTCTTCAAACTTATTTATGAGTTACCTTGTCACGCCCCAAAATCCAAACACGAATCCCAATAATCCATCAGTTCGAATCTTGAGTATGAGGTAAACATGTACACAACCTGTTAATCAAACAAGAATAATAATACTAAAAGATAAAATATATACGCAGTAAAAAACTATACTGACTGACTTCAAAATCGGAGTAGCGGAAGCTAAAAGTCAAAATCATGATCCATGTCAATCCTCAACATCATTATCATATCCCAAAGTACAACTTTCAAAGGAATACATCGTTTCCCATAAAATCTGAAATCAATACATAACATCTAACCCCTAAAATGATCCTCAAATTAACAGGGGTTGTAGATCGTTGACATAACCTTCTACGAGAACCTTCTCGAATGGTTTGTCAAAAATTAGGCAATCTGAAAGGGGTAAAGGATAGGGTGAGTAACATGGGGATGTTACTCAGTAGAATGAACGTCATTTTAACAACGAGTCATACATGCATGAGTAATCATCTAAACAGTTAAATAATGAAATTTTCATCACAATGTAATATGCGAGAATGGTCTAAGCATAATAAAAATACATTTATAGTAAACTCAATCTATCATTTCAAGTATCATATACAATTTTAAAATGAAGACCATCTATCAACATTTCAATGAAAGGAAAAGTACATAATAAGAACACGACGGTGTAATTGTTAAAAGAGTAGAAGATCAAGCCAATATAATCGCCTCGGCTTTGGCAACTCGATATTTCAAATTTTAAATCTAACGTGGAACCCATCGTTATAATCTGATTTTGTGATCATTTTAGCATACCACGGCTGGATGACCATTTATCCAACTCAGACTGACCGTTGATCAAGAACCCAATACTAAGTTCAACTAATGGTGAGGTCAACCATTTGATGACTACAGACTAACAGTGATCACTAACTAGCCCAGGAGACCCCTTGCGTTGAAACCTATCATGAAGCAATACATGTGAATCCCGCCTACCTCTACACTATACAGAGACTACTTTTACACACAACGTTTCTCAAGAAAAAAGTAGGAGAAATTCTCAGATCTCAAAAGCTGTAATATAATCTAAGGTATCTCATACTACCAAAAAGCATATGACATCTAGTGTTAATCCTAGATTGACCTATCACTTCCGGATATACAGAAACGTATCACTTTTTTTAGGTTTTCTACAATTCTTTTATGGTAAACAAAATATTTGTTTGTATAGTATATGTATAGTATATATAGTAGTCTATTTTTCTAAAAATACAAGCAAGCTCGGTAGTGTCCTCCAGTAATATTCATCTATCCTTCAATCAATCTATCAACCCATCTATCTATTCATTTATCATGTCTTATGTGCCATGGTCACAACATAAGACTAGAGGCACTGTCCCATCATTCAGTCGAGAACCTGCGTTCTCTCTATCCATTCATCAATCAATTGATTAATCCATCTTCTAACTTCATAACTATCTATCAGAATATATTTATTTTTTAAAGTTATTCAAGACTCATTGGGCATCAACCAATTCAATTATATGGTTTTGGTTGAGTCAAAAGGCTCAGAAAACTTTCAAGGATTGATGATTGATTGGAAGCAAAGAGTAACGCGAACGTCGAAGTTTGTGGTCTTGGATGCGAAATGCTCAAGTGGTTGTGCTATTCTTAAAGACAATACTCCCCCTCTCTCTTATGATGGAGGACAGATCTTCTTCCAAGTAAGTAAACCCTCGAGTGGGATGTTTCGAACCCCACTTGCTAATTTTTCAGTGAGGGGCAGAGAAATTGAGTTAAAGACCGTGCGTTTGTAGAGCTCGACGTTTTCTTCAACTCCTCCTTTATTGTCAAAGTTCAACGGTCACTCGACTTCGAAGGATCTAGAAAATCCTTGCTTCTCTAAGATTTAGGACTTGGGGTGATTAGAGAGAAAGAAAAGTGAAGTGAAAGGAAATCAGATTTTTCTTTTATTTAAGACCTTGAGGGGAAAGTTGGTATTTTCACATTATTTCTATTTTAGATGATAACTTGACTTTTCGAACACGGAATTTGATAAATAAATACTCCATTCTCTATTTCATTGTGGATCTAATGGTGTATTCAAATTTTACAAATTCTTGCTCAAACAAGAATTCACTATTTTTGGTCTCACTTAATACGAAATTCGAGGATTTTATAATTTTTTCATCCGAACTTGAATTTGAGTGTATTTACAAGCTAAAATATGTTTTGCGACCATATTAAGGTCAATGGCGAAGTTAGATTTTATTAAAATGGATCGAATAAAATATGAATATTTTATCATAAGTTTTTTATCAAAAATTTTCTCGAGATTTCAATACTTGGTTTCCTCGAGATATGAAGTAGAAACTTGGGGTATTACATGCGTAACATAGAGGTGATAAGGTATTAGCTCCTACTTTCAAACGTCATAATCTGTTGAGAGTTGGTTGATGACGAGGTTTGAGTTCCCGTACATAAAGAGTTAATGTAACTTTATCTCTAGCCAAAGTTCAAGCCCGATGATAAGAGACTGGTATTCTACTATATTATTCGAACATTGTCTCATTAAGGTAAACGAAAATGGTAACACTTTATTTTGAATAGCGATGAAAATGACGTCTACTCCTACTCCATTGTTTTGATCTGCACCATCAATGAATATTTTCCAAGTCGAAAGGATATCAATAGAGAAAACTTCTTCATCGAGTAATTCAGGAGATAACTCGCAATCTGTTGGGATAGGATAGTCTACGATAAAGTTAACTAACATCTGGCCCTTCACTACCTTTTGAAGGACATAAACAATTTTGAACTCTAATAGAAGACGAGTCCACTTAGCTAATCTTCTTGACAAGATTGGCTTTGTCATGATGTACTTGAGTGGATTGATCAATGTTTCAAAATACTGATTTATTTACACTTTTCCCGTGTATTTATCTCGATTTTCATCATTATTTCAATAGATTAGATGAATAAGTATGTTAAGTCTCAATTTATTACATTTCATGATATACCATATTAATTAAGCTTAATTGCAAAAAATAATTATAAATATCAAAAAATTGATCGCATGTGTTCACTGTATAGGTCAATGATCAACTTATCCAGAAGATCACAAAATCACTTCAATAAGAGTGCACTACAATCAAGAAAGCAAATCAAGCAACCAATCAAAATATGAAATCTGGATGTTTCCAGATCAATGTGGCATAGTCTACCTCAGTTGGATCACCCAAGAATTGCTTCGGGTTGTTTTGCACGTGAGATTATATGTAAGAGTGATGGCACTTATTTTTGGATCCTTCGAAAACACCTCAAGTTTATAAATAGATCATTTTTCCTATTAGGAAAGAGTTTTGGGGGTCTTGTCCTTTCTCTTCTTCTCCTTCAATGCCCTTGACATTTTCTCTATAATTTTTATTTTTAGTTAGGTTTTATTTCAGCAACTTTTATAATTTCTCAAGGAGATAGTGTATCTTGGTTATCATGAATATAAATGTTGTTTCTTTTACTTCTTCTTGTATTCTTTCCATGACCATAGGCTAGACTCCCTCTATTGGTAAGAGGAGGAAACCTATGAGCAAGTTTTAATTCTATTTTATTTCTTTATCTTTCCATGTTATTTATAATATTTATAAGATTCACTTCAACATTTTATCCAACTCTAATGGATCAAAGTTTTAGATAAATCTCTACACCTCATATGCTTAACTTATAAGTTTTATGCTGAGATGAGATCAAGATAGAATATACTTGAACTAGATATTTGGTGGTAAGGACTTCACACATTATTGAGTGAAGGAGTCCTAACTATAATATTTTCTCAAAAAACTTTATGCCATATATTCCAATCCAATGAGCTCACATCAAGCCCTTGAGGCTAAGTGCAAAGAAGGATAAACTCAAATTCAATTTTATTAGCTAATCCTAGGTTACTCTAATCACTAATGACTTTATTTTTTATTTGCTTAGTATAATTTTCTCTTATGTTGCTCTATTTTTCATCAACATTCATTTACTTTATAATTTGTTTTATAAAAATACAAAAACAAGTTTTAAATTACAACTTAGGTAAATTTCATTCTTGCTAAGTTGGTAACATCCCCCTTTTCTCTTGGGTTTGATCCCTTACTTGTCTACAAGCTAAGAAGAATATAACATAATTTCTGATGAGATGACTACGACGACATCATAATTTTGGTGTCGTTGATGGGGAAAGGTGTAATTGTTTAAAGTTGGTTGAAGTTGTTTTTGTTATTTTCTTTGTTTTCATTTCTATTTCTGTTTTCTATTGATCCAAAAAATTTTCAAAAAATTATGCTCATTGCAACCAAGAAGAAATTCCAAGATCAATGGATAAAATTCAAACACAGATTTTGAGGTTTCAATGTGATGTATTGAACTTTGACTGCCCACATTGATCCTAAAGAATTAATTTTTTAATTTTTGACACATCTCTTTAATTATCTTCTGGATTATGGTAGTAGGTTTAGTTTTTGTTTTTTCTTTTCTATTTTGCACATTTTCTAACACTCTATTTTTTTGTAGATTGGAGAAATCTTTAGACAAAAAGATTAAGTGTAGCCTATTAAATCCAAGTTTCATTCCATCTTGCTGAGATTTTTTTTATTTTTATTTTTTTAATTAGGTTTCCTTTTTATTCTAGATCCATTTGTATTAAGAACATTGTAAAACTTTCATTAATTCATTAATTATCCAAGAAGACTTGGATTGTAATAGACTAGGGAAGGATGACGGTTGGACGATATTGTCAAGGCTCCTTAGGTTTGAATATCAAAATCGGAGTTGGTGGCCTAAGTCAACTAACCTCCGTCTAGTACAGGAAGTAAATTTGAAACACCCATGCCTCTTATTGCTAATGGGTTACTCCTTGACTATCACTTTGCGTACACTTCGAATTATTTACTAGATTTAGTAAAGAGTACTCTTCTTCTAAGAATGATACCATAAGATAAGGATTAGACGTCATCACCAATTTCTTGCTCTAATTAGAATAATCAATTTACTTGTCATCCAATCAAATTAATTAAAATCAATTAGACTTGACTATAGAGCCCAAAAGCTTAATAGGAGAAATTTGTTTCAAGTTGTGTCAATTATACTTCTTGATCATATTTGTCATCTAGTGAGATCTTGCCCTTTTAAGGAGATAAACTCAATTTATTTGAGAAATGAATGTGATTTAAGAATGCCTTTGCTTATGTACTATGCACCACCTCTGATCTGGAGATCTAAATGATCTGAATTTTATTTCATAAAACTAGGTTGGAAGGATAGTTGTGCAATTTCTAACTAATTAGGAGATGTCTAGAGTTAGATAACCTATATAGGTCCAGTCTTTTCTTTCGTGATTATTTGAATTACTCTGTAAATTGCATGCTTGGTAAACGATTCAGGAATAACACATTAGAACTATTTGATCTTGAGATCGAGCGTACCATCAATAGAATTCGTAAGAAACCCTCATTAAACATGATGGGTGATCGAGAGTGAATTCTTAATGAGTTATTCACTCTTACTTCTGTTATCCCCAACTACGTGTATTGTGTTACCACTAAACAATGCACCTCAATTTGAAATTAGGGCAACCACCATAAGTATACTCCCTAAGTTTTAGAATGTGAACAACTTTACACCTACTTCAATCGATTCTTGACCATATGCCACATCTTTAGAAACAAAAATTTAAATAAGAAGAATGTTAAGCTCATGTTATTTTCATTATCCTTGGAAGATCACGCAACTGCGTGATTGAACTCCATAGCTCCCAATTTCATAAATTCATGAGATGTTCTATATAAGAAATTCATGGTCAAATTTTATTTTATGGCCAAAATCGAGATAATGAATAATGCAATTAGGAATTTTATAGGGCGCCTGGATAAAGGAGTTTCCAAACTTGAAAAATATTCAATGACTTGTTAGTCAAATGCCCACACCATGGCATCAACAAAGCATAGTTGGTGCAATACTTCTATAAAAGATTAACGAAGACTCAACGTACCTTAGTTGAGTTTATGCGTAAAGATCAATTCATGAATCAAACTCCCAACCAGGCGTAGGATTTTCTAGTTGAAGTAGTCGAGAGTGCTCAAAATTGGAGTACTAATAATAAAGAGTTTGATAAATAATATCTCATAAGGAAATTAGAAATGTATGAGATGAAAGTAAATCCTGATCTCAAAAATGTTATGTCAAATCTAGTGAGTAATATGTACAATCTTACTAAAAGCGCCCTCGATCCACGGGGTGCGCGGATCCGCTTTTGACCTTTAAGGTTTGGGAATCGCCACCTAGTTATTACGGTCTAGGAACCAGATACTGACTCTAAACAGATAAAGAAACTAATCTACTGAAGAGAAAACGGGTCCGGGGATCACGTTACGGGGTTGGAAGGTGTTAGGCACCAACACCGTCCGGCTAATGCCGGTCTCTACTTATCCCAAATAAGACTACATTGCTAACAAATAACCTAGATAAAAAATAATAATAATAAAAGAAAGTTTACCTTTGATACGCAAAGATCTTGTTCCCTCAGATCCGACAAAAATTGCTCCTTGTACCGCACTCCTTGCTTCGTTCTGTCTCCGGATCTGATTTCTGATCTCCGAGGCAAGGTATCTCTTTTTTTGGATCTAGATTCTTCAAATTTGTTATGGATTTTGAGGTGTTTTTGAAGGGCTTTTAGGTGTTTTTTAGGCTAAAATCGAAGTATGGGTGTTAGGTAAGGAGTTGGGGCTTCAAAACTAGGGTTTATGGGAGGCTAGAGGGACTTTTTGACCTACTTCTCTTGGGGTTTATGATTTTATACGAAAATAGGGTGTGAGGACCTCTATTTATAGATTTTTTTAAGAGTTAATTTAGATAGAATTAGTGTTTGATTATAATTCTTTTAATTAGAATTGTGTTTTAGTTAGAATTATTTTAGGTAGAATTGTATTTTAATTAGAATTGTCTTAGGTAGAGTTATATTTTAGTTAGAACTCTATTTAATAGAGTTATTATTTAATTGGAACTCTATTATCATTTTGACTTTTGGTCTTATTTGATTGACTTTTAATATTTTGACTTTAGTCTTAAATGATTGACTTTTAATATCTTGACTTCAGTCTTTCTTAATTGACTTTAATTTTGACTTTAGTCTCACTTGATTGACTTTAATACCTTAACCTTAGTATTGCTTGATTGACTTTAATTTTTTTGGAGAACCCCTCTCTATTATATCTTTAATTCTTTGGACCCCCAAATGGAGGGGTCCTTAAATAAATATCTCACGAACCCTCAACAATTTTACTTGAAAGCCCGATTGATCGATTTTTTTAATTCAAAATTTTAAATTAATTTTATCAATGTTTCACTTTAATTATTTAATGTTTTATTTATTAATTTTGAAATTTTTTATTATGAAAATTGTGAAATTATCATTTTGCCCCCGAAGAGGACTTTTCACGTTTTAAGTCGATTTTTAATGTTCTAGAATGTTTTAGAATCGATTTTTCGTAAGGAATTCAATGAAAGTATTAGTTTGTGTCATTTATGAAATTATTTGTGTGAAATGGTCATGAACTTTATGAGGGGCATTTTCGTAATTTTATCGAATTCTGTTAAAATTGGCGAAATGATTTATTTGATTTCGATTTGTTATTTTATGTGTTTAAATGAGTTTTCCTAATCGTAACATAGACTCTAGTGTTGTTTTGATGTTAGGGGTATTTTGGTAATTTGATCAATTTTTAGTGATTTTTATCGTGAAGTTTCTTTTTGGGTCTGCAAGATGATGATTTCTATATTTCTGGAGTTGTATTTTCCTAGCATAGCGTGGTTTCTAAGGTTTTGTCAGTTTGAGATACCTCATCCGGATTTCTGAAATATTTTTAGTAACAAAATAAAGCAATGGAAATAACATCCATCATTGGGAATCATTGCGATCGGGTTGACGAGTTGATTAATCAAGCGGATGCAAAAATGGGGTGTCTACACTTACAAAAAAAACTAGATTCTTTCAGCATCTCAGTATTTACTCCTTATTATAATTCTCACTCAGTTTTAGTCGAACAAAGTTCTTTATGTGTCTTGTATGACGACAATGACCATTTGGTTGAATGTTGTCTCAACTTGCCATATATTAAGAATGAACAGGCCAATGATGTTAATGGTTACAGTGTTTTTAAGAAGCTCACTTAGAATTCTTACAATTAAACGTATCATCCAAATAATAGGTTTTATCCAAATTTTTCATACAAGTAAAATAAACCTATTCAATCCAATGGTCCGTCAGGTTACAATAGAAGTTATCTTAAACAAGCCGGTCCTTCTAGGAACCAAGCTATTGTTTCACAAGTTATATATCAATCTCAACAATCTATTGAATATAGAGCCATAATTTATATTCCATGCCCAATTACAATTCACTTGGTCGACAACAATATCTTTTAGAATCTATGATAGTAGAGTTGATGAAGTAGCAATAGTAACTCATCCAAACTCAACATTAGACCAATCAAAATCAAATTAAGATTAATCAGGTCACTACTCAGTCCATAGCTAAGATGGAAGTTCAGTTGGATTAGTTAGTTCTTTCCCAAAGAAGAAAAATGTCAATTCCCTAGTCAAACTATTCATAACCCTAAAGGTCAACCTACAGTTCCCAACAAATTGAAAAGTCAATACGAGGTAGGAAGTCATTCTGGAGATCCACAAAACTTCGCCCAAACTATCCACATGTTAAGGTTAGGAAAGAAGGTGGATAACAAAGTTTAACCTATTGACAAGGAAGATGATGTCCTAGAGAAGGACAAAGTTCAAGTAGAAGAAATCGTAAAATCTCCTAAGGAGTAGGAAAAAGATTTAGAAAAACTTCTCATCTTTTCATCAATTTCAAAAATACCATTTCCCTATGAAAGCGCCATCGATCCACGGGGTATGCGGATTCACTTTTGACCCTTGAGGTTTGGGAGTCGCCACCTAGTTATTACAGTTTAGGAACCTAATACTGATTCTAAACGGATAAAAAAACTAATCTACTACAGAAAAATTGAATCCGGAGATCACATTACGGGGTTGGAAGATGTTAGGCACCAACCCCGCCCAGCCATTGTCGGTCTCTACTTATCCCAAATAAGACTACATTGCTAATGACAAAACTTAGATAAAAAAATAACATAAATTTTACCTTCAATACGCAAAGGTTCTACTCCCTCAGATCTGATGAAACTGCTCATTGTACTGTACTCCTTGCTTCGTTCTGTCTCTAGATCTAATTTCTGATCTCCGAGGCAATGTATCTCTTTCTTGGATTTGGATTTTTCGAATTGGTTATGGATTTTGGGGTATTTTTGAAGGGCTTCTAGGTGTTTTTCAAGCTAAAATTGAAGTATGGGTGTTAGGTAAGGACTTGGGGCTTCAAAATTAAGGTTTTGGAAAGGTTGTGGAGGCTTCTTGACCTACTTTTTCTAGGATTTTTCCTTCGATACGAAAATAGGATGTGGAGGCTCCTATTTATAAAGTTTTTTAGAAGAATTAGGATTTGATTAAGGTTTCTTTTAGGATTTTGATTTTAGTCTTATGAGATTGACTTAGTCTTTAGGGTTTCACTTTAGGATTTTGACTTTAGTCTTATGAGATTGATTTGATTAGTTTAGATTAGGGTTTTGATTTAGGATTTTGACTTTAGTCTTATCAGATTGACTTGATTAGTTTAGATTAAGGTTTTGACTTTAGTCTTATGAGATTGACTTTAATGCTTTGACTTTAGTCTTTCTTGATTGACTTTTAATATCTTGACTTTAGTCTTACTTGATTGACTTTAAGATTGACTTTAGTCTTACTTGATTAACTTTAATTTTTGGAGAACCCCCTTTTATTATATCTTTAATTCTTTGGGCACCAGATAGAGGGGTCCTTGAATAAATATCCTAGCAACCATCAACAATTTTGCCTGAAAGCCTGATTGATTGATTTTTTGGTTAAAATTTTTAAATTAATTTTATTAATGTTTCACTGTACATTATTTAATGGTTTATTTATTAATTTCAAAAATTTTAATTATTAAAATTATAAAATTAACGTTTTGCCCTCGGAGAGGATTTTTTACGTTTTAAGTCATTTTTCAATGTTCCAAGATATTTTGGAATTAGTTTTTCATAAGGAATTCAATGGGAATGTTGGATTTTGTCATTTATGAAGTTTTTTGTATGAAATGGTCGTGAACTTTATGAGGGGCATTTTCATAATTTTATCGAATTCTGTGAAAATTGACGAAATGATTTATTTGATTTCGATTTGTTGTTTTATATGTTTGAATGAGTTTTGCTAAGCGTAATGTAGGCTCTAGGGTTGTTTTGATGTTAGGGGTATTTTGGTAATTTGGTCATTTTTAGTGATTTTTATCGTGAAGCTTCTTTTTGATCTGCAAGATGATGATCACTATGTTTCTGGGGTCATATTTTCCTAGCGTAACGTGATTTCTAAGGCTTTGTCAGTTCGAGATACCTCATCTAGATTTCTGAAACATATCTGGTAACAAAATAAAGAATTGGAATAAACATCCATCATTGGGAACCATTGCGATCGGGTTAACGAGTTGATTAATCAGGCGAGTGCAAAAATGGGGTGTCTACACCCTATCATCTTAGAGATAACAAAAAAAGTAAGCAATTCGAGGGTGTCCTTAAAGTTTTTCAAAATGTGTACATTAATATTCCATTCTTAGATGTCATTAAGCAAATACATTCTTATGTAAAATTCCTGAAAGATTTAACTACAACTAAGAGAAAAATATCATTTCCTTGGAAAACCATCATGGCAGCCTAAGTTTCGTCTCTCATCCAACAAGCAGTTGCACTGAAATTTAGAGATCCTAGATGTCTGACAATTTTTATTTACATTGGAAATCAAGTGGTTGAAAAATGTCTCTTAGACGTAGGCGTAAGTGTGAATCTTTTATCTTACTCAGTTTATAAACAACTAGGTTTTGGACTTTTAAAATCTACTGATATCACGTTGAGCTTAGCCAATAAGTCCATGAAAATTCCCAAATGTATAATTGAAGATGTGATAGTAAAATTTAATTATTTTTATTTCCCAGTTGACTCTATTATCTTAGATATAAAACCAGTTATCAATTCACATAGTCATGTTCCTATAATCTTAGGACGTCCATTTTTAGTAACTTCTGACGTAGTCATTCATTGTAGAAATTGGATTATTGCATTGACATTCGGGGATATAAAAGTCAAATTGAACGTCTTCCACAATTTCTAAGGAATTATTATAGATGATGATGTGGAGGAAGTGAACATGTTAAGTACGCTAGTCAATCAAACGTGTCAAGATTTACGATATTCTGATCCATTGGAAAAATGTTTGACCCATTTTGGTTAAGATTTTGACATAGAAGAGTCCATAAGTAAAATCAATGCTTTGTTTTAATCTGTTCCTTATTTAGACTCTACACGTTAGCACGAAAAAATAAAAAATATGCATGTTCGTACTTCCACTTTTGTTCCTTCCTAAGTCGAATCTCTTAAATTAAAACTCAAGGTATTTCTATAGACTTTGAGATATGTATTTCTTGACAAAAATCAAATTTTTTCTATGATAATTTTCTCTCACCTCAATGTAGTCCAAGAGAAAAGGTTGTTAAAATTTTTTAGGGAATATCAAGAAGTTATTGATTTGACCATAGCTGACATTAAGAAAATTAGTCCATTTGTGGTAATGCACCACATTCGTCTAGAGGATTTCGCTAAGCCTTCATTAAAACTTCAAAGACGGTTAAATCCTATCATGAAAGATGTAACTGAAGTAAAGTAATGAAACTATTAGATGTAGATATCATCTATCCTATTTTCGATAATCGTTGGGTGAGTCACATTCAGGTTGTTCCTAAGAAGTATGGTATCACTGTGGTAATGAACCAAGATAATGAATTAATTCCCACACGAGTCCAAATCGGATAGAGAATGTATATCGATTATAAGAATCTCAACTCAATTACTCACAAAGATAACTTTTCGCTATCTTTTATTAACCAAATATTAAAGCGTCTAGCAAGATATTCTCACTATTACTTCTTGAATGATTATTCAGGGTACAACCAAAATACCCATTGCTTCCACTGATCAAAAGAAAACAACTTTTACGTGTTCCTTCAGAACTTTCGTATATCATTGCATGCATTTGCAATGTGCAATGCACTAATTACATTTCAGCGATGTATGATGAGTATAATTTCAAATATGATAGAAAGATATCTTGAAGTGTTCATGGATGACTTTTCAGTATTCAGATCAAGTTTTGATGAATGTTTCAATCACTTGACTTGGGTCATCGAGCACTATAAAGAAGTCAAGCTAATACTCAATTGGGAAAAATGTCATTTTATGGTAACATCCGGAATTGTGCTAGGGCACGTTATTTCTACGAGAGAGATTGAAGTAGATAAAACGAAGGTAGGTTTAATTGAAAAGTTACCACCTCGTAGAACTGTCAAAGAAATTAGGTCATTCTTAAGCCATATAAATTTCTACTATAGATTTATTAAAGATTTTAAGAAGATCTCGAAGTCTTTATGTGAACTCTTAGACAAGGATATTACTTTCAACTTCTCAGAGTCATGTTTTTTTTGCATTTAACAAATTTATGTCTGAGTTAACCTTAGCATTCATCATTCAACCTCTAAATTGGAATGTTTCATTTGAGGTTATGCACGACAATTCAGATTATATGATAGGTGTTATTTTGGGTTAGTGAATTGATAAACATCTTCACGTTATCCAGTACACTAATAAAATCCTTGGTGATGCTCAGCTTGACTACTCTACAACAGAAAAGGAAATGCTAGTAGTGGTCTATGCCATTGATAAATTATCCCCCTATCTAATAGGATAGAAAATTGTGGTACATAGATCATGCTACTTTAAAGTATCTCCTACCTAAGAAGGATGCTAAAACAAGGTTAATCTGTTGGATTCTACTCTTACAAGAGTTTCATCTCAAGATCCAAGATAAAAAACGTGTAAAAAATATCATAACTGATCACCTATCAAATAATGTTATTCAGTCTTTTGAGGAATCTTTACCCATTTTTGAATTATTTCTTGATGAGCAACTTATGCAAATCTCCAATTTGAACATTCTGTAATATGCTGGCATTGTCAACTACCTAGTTATAGGTCCATTATCAGTCTCAATGACTAGGAAAGAGAAATTTTGTCTACCTTACAAAGTCAAATGGTATTTCTAGACAAACCATAGTTGTTCAAGTACTATTCCGATCAGATTATTAGACGTTGTATTCCAACCTATGAACAAATCAATATCTTAGAGTTTTGTCATAATCATACCTGTAAAGGGCACTTCAATGGTAAGAAAATCATTGCAAAAATCTTGCAGGAAGGCAAATCAAGCAATTAATCAAAATATAAGATCTGGATGTTTCTATATCAATGTGACACAGTCAAATATGAATGTGAAGCAGTTTACCTCAGTTGGATCGCCCTATAATTGCTCCAGGTTGTTTTACACGTGAGATTATATGTAAGAGTGATAGCGACTATTTTTAGATTCTTCAAGAACACCTTAAGTCTATAAATAGATCATTTTTCTAATTAGAAGAGAGTCTTTGGACTCTTATCCCTTCTTTTCTTCTCCTCCAATGCCCTTGGCATTTTCACTATAATTTTCATTTTTTTGTTAGATTTTATTTCACTAACTTCTATAATTTTTCAAGGAGATATTGTATCTTGGTTACCATGAATACAAGTGTTATTTCTTTTACTTATTCTTGTATCATTGTCATAACCATAGGTTAGACTTCCTCCATTAGTGAGAAGAGGAAGTCTAGGAGCAAACTTTAATTCTGTGTTATTTATTTATCCTTCCATGTTCTTGATAATGTTTATAGGATTTACTTCAAGATTTTATCTAACTCTAATGGATCAAAGTTTTAGATGAATCTCTACATCTCATATGCTTAAATGTTTTATGCTTAGATAAGATCAAGATAGAACATACTTGAACTAGATATTTGGTGGTAGGGACTTCACATATTAGTGAGTGAATGAGTTCTAACTATAATGTTTTTTCAAAAAGCTTCATGTCATATCTTCCAACCCAAGGAACTCACACCAAGTCCTTGAAGTTGAGTGCAAAGAAGAATAAACTCAAATACAATTTCATTGGCTAATCCTAGGTTACTCTACTCACTAATGACTTTATCTTTTGTTTGCTGAGTATAATTTTCTCTTATATTGCTTTATTTTCCATCAATATTCATTTACTCTCCATTTTATTTCACAAAAATACAAAAAATTAGTTTTAAATTGTAACTTAGGTTAACTTCATTCTTGCTAACTTGGTAACATCCCCCATTTCTCTTGGGTTCGATCCCTTATTTGGCCACAATCTAAGGAGAGTATAATATAATTTCTAATTAGATGACAATGACAACATTATGGATCAACTAATGCAATTAATCAGATTGTAGGTCGATAACATGTAATAATGTAATTTCTTTGTGGCAAAGATAAGAGTTTAACACATCTTCTCGAAGGGTGAATAGTTCACCTCCACACCAATGAGGATTTGACTCAAGTAACAAAGTGCGCTTTCTTTACTTTCATTATTTTCTTGAGCCAATACTACCCCTAGTGACATTTATTATGCATTGATATAAAGAATTAAGAGCTTCTCGAGAATTGGTGTTGAAAAGATCAGTGACTTGAAAAGATACTTTTTGATACTTTTCAAAATGTTCTCACAAGTTTCATCCCATTTAAATGATGTATTTTTCTTCATCGATCCACTAAATAAATGACAACGTCTAACTAAGTTTGAAATGAATCTACAGATGTAAGTAATCAGAATTACAAACTTTTAAACTCATAAATGTTCTTTGGTGTTGACATCTTTTGGATGGACTCAATCTTACTTCAATCGATTTCAATGTCACAATGTCAAACTACAAATCCTAATAATTTACTTGAGATAACTCCAAAAGCACATTTTAGTGGGTTCATTTTGAGCTGGTATTTTTGAAGTCTATTAAAGGTGTCACATAAATATTGTAAGTGATTTTTTTTAACTTTACTACGAGGTCATTGACGTAACATTCAATCTTATCATGTAATATATCATCAAAGATTATCTGCATAGCTCGTTGGTAAGTGGCTTCTTTATTCTCGAGTCAAAAAGATATAACTTTGTAATAATATACGCATTTTGAGGTGTGAAAAACTCTTAGTTCCTCATCTTTTGGCGGCATTCGAATTTGATTGTAACTAGAAAATTCATCAATGAAAAATAAAGCCTCATGCCTCATAATCGCATCACCCATAAGTTTTATAATTGAGAGCAAAAAATTATCATTTGGACATGTATTGTTCAAGTCGCGAAAGACTATGCATACTCAAAATTTTCCATTTTTCTTTCTTACAAGGACTATGTTGGCCATCCATGTATGATATTTTACTTCTCGGATGAAGTTGGCTTCAATTAACTTGTTGACCTCTATCTTAATCTATTGTACCAACTCTGGTAAAAAACGACATTGTGCATGTTTGATTGGGCTAACTCCATGTCTGACTACGAGTTGATGAACAACAACTTTTGGGTCAAGTCCTAGTATTTCTTTGTAAGTCCAAACAAAAACATCTTTATATTCTTATAGTAACTTGAAGTGCTTGCCTTTTTTATTATGGCTTAAAAGAATGCTAAGGCATGTGGGTTGCAGCTCTTCTATCGTATTGAGATTTATTTTTTTCAAGTCGTCGACAATGACTTGTTCGTTTTCTTCAAAGATAGGTGGAGTACTTTCGAGTTCTTCATCTGACAATGAAGACTCTTCTTTAGGGAATTTCTCAACGATGATGTGATTTATGAAAATGACATCTTCGAAATTGTTTATCTTCGTAGTTGAAGCTCGACTGTTGCTTGTTTGGTTCGTAAGGATGATGGTGCACCGCTTCATGACCAATGCATCTAATATCAAGACCTTTAAAGATGTTTGTCGTGAGATGGAATAGTGTTATGCAGGTCACTACTATCTTTATACTTAATTTTTGTATTTTTTGCTTATGTTGGCATCATGATTTCTTTTGCAACTTACGCCTAACATTTTGACCAATTCTAGACAACATAGATGCACAACGTTTATGAATTTGTGCATCATGATAGTAATTTTAAGTATCCAATTGGTCAAATATCAAAATGGTCGAGACATTGTCTCCAATTCGATCAAAAATCAAAGTGCAAGGAACTAGTATTTTTTCCACAGACTCATCGATGACTTTTAGTATATTGCGAAAAAATTATTTTCATCGTTGAAATTTTGATCGAGTCCTCTGGTATACAACCTGACCATACTCATGTGAATATAACTCTTTCTCTAGCTTGAACAATCTTGATTTGCATTATAGTTTATCCATGAATTTAATCGGTTGGTAGTAGTTCACCCAGTCATACAGATTCACCTTTCTCGTAATCGACGATCTCAAATAACTTTGAAGTTTTATAATCGAACCAACTTTACATTTGTAAGGTTGTGTTCATGATTCTTTGCAACTGATGTAGCTAGGATAAATCCTTCAATTAGTGGTGTAAACGGAAGGATTAACTCTTTTTTCAACATTTTCAATTCAACTTTAGAGAGAGTTAGCTTGGACTTTGATGAAGTTTCTTTGAAAAGAGACTACCTTAGATTCCATCGTGAATGTGGTACGTAACAAAGTATTGGGGCCACTTTTAAAATTGTAGGTGATGCATCTGACTTTGATTGACTTACTCTTGTCTACTCAATATCTGATTTGTGTTTTTCTACCATTTCCTTCTGAAATTGATGAGTAGAGGTCTATTTATCTTTGTCTACTCTTTGTTTGTTTGAAGATAGTATCGAAATTGGGAGCGTTTCTTGAATGATATCCTTTTCCAAATAGAATTTTGCATTAGCGAAATGTGTCTTTATATTGTTGAATGGGTGGTCCTCAGTCACTACGCATTTTTGCATATCGTCTTGAGAATACTTGAAGCATTGGTGTAATGTAGATGGTACTACTCCAATTCCATGCAGCCATGGTCGACCAAGAAGTAAGTAATACAAAATCTTACAATCAATCACATGGAAGAGCGTTGTTGATTTTAAATTCACATTAGAGAATTTCACTTTTATCATGCCAATAGTTTTCTAACCACCTAGGTTGAACCCCTGAATCATCAACTTACTATGAGCGAGCTAATCTATTAAGATGCCAATTTGGTTCATGGTACGAATTGGCATGATGTTGACTATAGATCCACAATCTAAAAGGATTATTTGAATTTTGTTTTCCATCACGTATCGACTCACATAAAAAGGTCTGTTGTGGGGTTGAGATCCTAATTGAAAATCCTTGTTAGTGAAAGTAATTATGGCCATACACATAGTGTGCTGTTGTGGATCTTCATCAGATTGAATTTCTTCTCTATACTTTCTTGATTTCGTTGATGCTTATGTCGAAACATACTGAACCTTTTGTAGTTCTTTAGAGAACTCCAAGCCATCTTGCGACTCTTTCCCTTCTGAGGCAATGTCATCTTTCGAAAATTTCTGATCTTCATGACTAGAAGTGGCAGGATGCCCCTTAGACTTGTCATCAACATCATCTTCTAGCATCTCTGCTCCTATTTGGTGGCATAAAACCACACAGACTTCTATACATTTCTTCAAGAGTTTCTTGGTTAAGAATTCTAAAAGAGTAATTGGCACACGATGAGGTTGTTGAAGGATGTCTTCGGGATTTGTGGGTGGAACTCGAAAAATTTTCTTCTTTGTTGTTCCTTTTCATTTCTTTGACCCTACACTTGGTTTTGATTTTCTTATATTTATCTTTGGCTTTGGAGTTGAAGGAGTCAGCACATATGTAGAGCGTTGTTTTTTATGAGTGAAACCAGTCTATCCTTCCTCATCAACTGAAGTTGACTACAAGATACACGAAGTTGAATTTAAAGTCGAATGAGATTGCTATCCTTATTGAAGTGAGCAGAAAGTGTGACGATCTTCCCTTGACTAGGCAATACCCCTAATATGGGGTGAACCTTTTCAATATCGGATCGTATAGACATGGATTATAATGACTTGAAAATTTTAATGCATGTCTCGAGGAAAGATTTGTAGTTTTGACGTTGATTTTAAAAGTAAGGATTCTTAATTTTAAATATTTGAGGTAAATTAACTCCACCAATGGATTAAAAAAAATACACTTTATCCTGTAAGCACGTTTTAATGAGGAGTCGAACGAAAAAGTTGTCGAATTCTCAAGTTTTGTGTCAATTTTTATCCAATAGGTAAAAAGTTAATTTAAAGACATATTTTGAAAAATCTGATCGCACCATTAGTTTCATATCAAAAAATCACTCGAAATAGAGTATAAGAATGTTCGAATCGACATTCAGAAAAAAATTCTCGAAATGACGCTTACATCCCTATTTAAGTATAAATATCAATACTTAGGAAAAAAAATTTATTTGTCTTCTTCTTTTCCCAACAACAAAAATCAGCCACAAATTCTCTTTATTTTGCAATTTAGATCTACGCCAAATGAGAACTATTCAAGTTTTATCGTAACAAAGAAAGACATTCGCCTCGCCAGGGCTACACATAAACGCAAAGAACTTCATATTTTATCGGAGAAAATTTTTGTGATCAACCGGAGGCGATCATCAACTCCGATTAATTGTAGAAAACAATCCGAAGTAGGATGCCTTCCCTTCTACCCTCTAGTTATACGGAATTTTCATAGAAAATTCATTTGACCTTTGATATTTTTATTATTTTTTTAATTATTGATTGTTTAATTAATTTCTTACTTTTTTAATAATTAAATCATAAATATTATTCATTTCATATGATGTATTTTTCAAACTCATGATTTGATCATATCAATTTTTTGGGGTTTCTTGTAGATCTATGGTATAAATTGTATTTGTGAAAAGTTTGTTTAAATTTAAGATAAAAATTAAATGAATTTTGAAGAAAAATCGCATTTTCAGTTCGTGACAGTCGATGGCATCAATGTGCTAACGACAGAAATTAGTTATTTAAGTAAATGTCATCTTTAATTTTTACTTTCCATTTACTTTAAGTTCTTTAATGAAATTAAGATTTTATCCTCCATTTAGAAACTTTGGAAATAGTTTTAAAATCGAAATCTCATCGTATCAAAATTTGATTTTTCGTTTCAAGAACAAAACGTAAATTTTAACATTTTTTCTCAATTTTCAAAATCCAATATCTTTATCGTTCCTTTGAATGAAGTTATAAAAATTACATGACATTTTCCATGTTATCAAATGCTTCCATTTAAAAAATATATTTTTAATTTAAACAACTTTGAAAAAGCATTTTTTCCAACACTTGAGTGGTGTTTGATAACGCTTTTAAACGCATTTTTTTAGTGTTTGAGTTGTAAATCCATGTTTTCATCGGTAATCACCATTTGATTAAAAAAATTGGTGTTAAAAAATTACATTTTTAAACACAAATATGAAAAACTGTGTAAATGAGCTTTTTTTATTCGCATTTGCAAGAGAAGCAAACACCAAAAAGTGGTTCAATTGAAAAGATTTATATGCCCCTGATCTTTTCTTCTTCTCTTCTTTATTGATAGAACCTCACGCAATTCTCTCTCTCTCTCTCTCTCTCTCTCTCTCTCTCTCTCTTCTTCTTTTCTTTTCTTCTTTGTCGACTCTCTTTCTATTTCTCTCGCATAACTCTCTATCTTCTTCTCTATAGTACTCACACAACACATAGCTATTCTCAATATAACCTCACACAGCATAGCCCTCTAGATCTTCTTCTCGACAGATCCTCACAAAGCCCTAACCCTCAACCATTTTTACTTTTTTATTCTCGATAGAAGGTCACACAACCCTAACCCTCAGACAATCTACCTTCAATAGTAGTCGATCTCGACATCATCTTCTTCTGCACCGATCGGTTAGGTATCATCTTTTTCTCTCTTTCCACAACCTATGCCAAAGAAACCCTCATTTTGTATGAAAAAATGATTGATTTTTCATCTTTAAAGTCAAGGGTTTTGGTTGAGGTTTTTTATAAATTTCTTATACACTTTGAACAAGTATATGATAATTGAATGTTATTAGGTATTCGATAATCTAATTTATAAATTTATAAATTTTATTTTCATAAATCGAATCGAATGTTATTGGGTATTCGATAATCTAATTTATAAATTTATAAAAAAAAAATTTATAAATCGAATCGAATGTTATCGTGTATTCGATAATCTAATTTAGAAATTTATATAATAAAAAATTTATTAATCGAATCGAATGTTATTGTGTATTTGATAATTTAATTTATAAATTTATAATTTTTTATATTATAAATTGAATCAAATGTTATCGGTTATTTGATAATCTAATTTATAAATTTATAAATTATTTTTTATAAATCAAATCGAATGTTATCAGGCATTAGATAATCTAATTTAAAATTTATTTTCTATAAATCGAATCAAATGTTATCAAGAATTCGATAATCTAATTTATAAATTTATAAATTGAATAAAATGTTATCAGTTATTCGATAATCTAATTTATAAATTTATAAATTATTTTTTATAAATGGAATAGAATGTTATCGGGAATTCGATAATCTAATTTATAAATTTATAAACAAAATTTATAAATCGAATCGAATGTTATCAGGTATTCGATAATCTAATTTATAAATTTGTAAAATATTTTTTATAAATGGAATCCAATGTTATCGGGTATTCGATAGTCTAATTTATAAGTTTATGATAAAAAAATTTATAAATCGAATCGAATGTTATCGAGTATTCGATAATCTAATTTATAAACTTATAATTTTTTTGTTATAAATTGAATCGAATATTATCAGGTATTCAATAATGTAATTGAATTTGAATTGTGATGTAGTTTGTAACATTCGTTGGATTTCAAATTCGAATTGGAAAAATATAAATTGAAATTCTAATGTAGTTTTGTTTATTATGATTTAACTGTCATTAATTTTAATGTAGTTTGTAACATCCGTTGCTTTCAAATTCGAATTGAAAAAAAAAATGAAATCATAATGTAGTTTTGTTTATTATGATTTATCTGTCATTAATTTTGATGTAGTTTATAACTTTTATATGCTTTTGGAGATTATCTATTTGATTTTGTCACCAATAAGAAAATATGTAGAATCATCAATGGCCTGTCGGATGGCTTGCCCAATGGCCTGCTCAATGGCATGTCGGATAGCCTACCCAATGTTTGTCGGATGGCTTGTTGGATAGCTTGTCGGATGTTTGTTTACTTGGGGTGTAAGTAGTAATAGTTGACCTGCCAATATTACCTATTTTTGAAACCATTTCTTGAATTTTGAGCTAAATATTTCATTAGTGCATACAATATTGTGCTAAACCCATCAATAGAAATGATGTAATATTGGTTGATGTATATTTATTTTGGTTTGTAAACACAAATGGATATTTTATTTTTTGTTGGATAGATATTTGATTTTTTGTTGGATGGATATCGTGATTAATATTATGGATGATGATTTCTATTGTATGTGGTGGATAACATTTATTGGATATATATTTTTCATGTTTTTATTTATTTCAGTTCTACTTATTATATTAGCTATGCTTATTATGTTTAAATGATGTCAGAATATAAATAAGATATTATGTGGATGTGTTATGTATATATGATGTTATGTGGATGTTGGATTGTGTATTATCGAAAAATTTAATATGTCCATTTTGAATAGGAGATGCTGTTGAAATTTCTATAGAATTATAAATTTTATAAATTTATTTAAATTAAAATAATTATTTTTATAATTTTTTATATAAATATATATATATATAGTGTAATTATATAAAGGTATTTTAGCCATTTTTTGTGCATTATCAACAATAAGGGTATTTTGGTCACTTTACCATAATACAATAGAATTCAGCAACTGTATCAAATAATAATTATCAAATTCTAGTAAACAACACAACACTTTTACAAAACTCTATCAAACAAACTTTTTAGTATTTTAGCTTTTTGCAGCTGTTTTTGACAACTGCTTCTTACAGTAAAATATGATAGTAAATTTTAAAAGCATTATCAAACGGGGCCTTAGTCAATTTTTCACAGCTTTTTTAGCTTTTGCGTTTTATGGTTTTATTATGTTTTTTTTTAATCTTTTACTCAACCAAAACCATCGAATAGAATTAGTTGATGCTCTATGGATCTCAAATGACTTTAAAAACGAAAGTACTTTGATAGATACTTAGGACGATAGAGATTGATTGATGATTATGGATTGATAGAGAGAACGTATGTTCTCAACTAATTAATGTGACAATTCCTCTAGTCTTATGTAGTGACCATGCCACGTAAGACATGAGAGATAAATAGACGGATGTATATTTCAAGTTCCCATGATCACATGAGATATGATATATGGATGGATGGAGTGACAGATAGATGTCATTGGAAAGCACTACTAAATCTTAGTTGTATTTTCAATAGAAATAATGATATACTATATACAAAATCAAACTGGTTTTGTATACTAGAAAATAGTTGTAGATAACCTACAAAGAGTGGCACATTGCTTTATATCCGGAAGCGGCGGGTCAATCTAGGATAGTATTAGATGTCATATGTTTTTCGGTAGTATGGGATACCTTAGAACATATTATAAATTTTGAGATTCGAAAATTTCTCCTACTTCTTTCTTGGGGAACTTTGTGTGTACAAGCGGTCTCTATATAGTTGTAAAGGTAATTGGAGTTCACATGCATTGCCTCTTGATAGGCTTCGACGTGAAGGGTCTCCTAGGTTAATTAGTAACTACTTTTAGTATGTAGTCGTCAAATGGTCGATCTCATTGTTAGTTGAACTCAATATTGGGTTCTTAGTCAATGACTAGTCTAAATCAAATAAATGGTCATCCAACCCTAGTATGTTAGACTGGTCACAAAATTAGATTATAATGATGAGATTCCACATCGGATTTGAAGTTTGGGATATCAAATTGTCATAGTTGAGGCAGTTATATCTGCTTGTTCCTCTACTCTTTTATTGACTATACTGCCGTGTTTGTATTATGTATTTTTCCTTTCTTTTGTGATGTAAATAGATGATTAACAATTTAAAGGTAGTATGAATTATTTTAAATGATAAAAATGATTGATTAGAGTTTTTATCAGTTGTTTAGTGATTATGGTTAGACATTTACCGTATGTTATATTATGAAAACCTGCATTATTTAATCGTTCAGTTGATTACTCATGTAGGATGACTTGCTATTAGAATGATGTTCATCCAAATAACATTCCCCTATTACTCACCCTGTCCTACATTTCAGATTATTCTCTTATTAAGGAGCGTCCTACATTTCAGATTATTCTCTTATTAAGGAGCCCATAAGTGAAGAGTCGCTCGAGGTCCCATTTAAAGAGTATGCTGAGGATTTACAACCTCCGTTAATTTGAGGATTACCTTAGTAGTTTAGTGATTTGTGTTCTAATTCATATTGTCGGACTTAATGTATTTTGAGAAGTTACATTTGGGATATTATTATCACGTGATTTGTTTATCACATTTACTCTCCAACAACCTAGCCTTTTAGATTTTATGAAAATATTTATATTAAAAAAAATTATTTTTTGAGCTTGATCCAACATGTTGAAAATGGATGGACAACGAGTACCCAATTTTAAAAATAAAATTCAACAGTGAAAAATAATTATTTAATTTTTCTTTTTAAAGTTCATATAATTTTGTCCTCTACAAGTGCATTGCATCATATCATGTTTTTAATGTCACAAGGTGATTAGATCAGAAAGTTTTCTTTATTTCACTATGGATAGGAGAGAGAAAATAGTGTTAAGTGAGTTAGTCACAACCATGATTTTTAAACTCGGTAGCACGTCTCGTCTCATTCAGCTCCGATATTGAGTTGATTCGGACGATACGTCTGGTCTTGTTCGACGTTGAGACAATGGTTTTTATCCATTTAAAAAATCTAAAAAATTCTGAAATGATCCCTATTAAAAAATGAACCCAAAAAATATAAAATTAAAAAAAATTGATTTAGGGGTGAAAGAATAGAGGGTTGAGGCTTTAAACTTGTTTGTCTCTATTAACTCGGACGAGATTTTGAAAATCTCGTCCGATACGTCTCGTTTAACTCGTGAGTTAATTATTTTCTACATTGTCTCATTTATATCGCTCGAGATATTAGAAAATATTATCTGAGACGACTCGCTTATCTCACGATATGCGATCATCTCAAAATACTTTGTGAGTTGATCTCATTTAGCTCTGATACCGAGTTAACTCGGGTAATACTTCTTGATCGCGGACAAGTTTAAAAATCATGGTCACAACTGCGTCATATTATCAAAATTCTTTTCTAGTTTATCTTATTTTATTAAAAATTATAATTATTTTAATTTAAATATATGCAAATCAATCAATATAAAATTGAGATGTTAAACGAGTTGACTCGTCCAAGACAACTCGATCTCGTCCATGGACGAGTTGAGACGCCAAATCGAGTTTTGGAAACATGATTAGCGCACATCTTTTTTGGGATGCTTTTTTTAGTAAAAGTTGGTGTGGCAATAAAATCTCTCGACTAATAATTATGATCCTTATTTCCTTCCCTCGACCCATCTCTCCTTGTTTTCTCTCTCCAAAAGAAAAGAAAATCATCCTCTAATAAATGACTGTAGCTTATCATGGAGCTTCTCATTCCAACGAGCCTTCCCTTCCCAATCTCCAAACCCTCATTGTTCTCTCCTTTTTCTCCAAAACCCTCTTTCAATGGCGGTTTCTCTCGTCGCATAAACTTCTACAGAAAACTTAATCGAATCTCGATTGTTCCTCTTCGAATTTCTTTGAGTTCAGAGCATGATTCGTCATCAAATCATGGCTGTCTTAATGAAGAATCTCGAGCAGATTTCGATGTTTCTTGGGGAGGAGGAGAAGATTCCAAGTTCGTCGAAGTGGTTGGAATTGGAAGCCGAAACGACGCTGTTCTCGATTTTTGTCTCGAATCTCCTTTCAAGTCTTCATTGTCGTCTCTGAGATTCTGGTACGCCATTCCCCTCTTAATTTCTAGTAAAATTTTCCTGAAATCGATTTGAAATTAAATTTACACTATGTGATTCCTTGGGAGTTTTTATTTTATTTTTTTTCCGATCGGTCGCTTGTGATCTTATTATTCCTGCAATCCTACTCATTCTTTCAAATTCATTTTATTTTATGGATAGTTTATCACGATTTGACTTGTACCAATTGATCCATATGTTATAGGTCTATTATATAAGTTGAATTGGTGAGTTTAGAACATTGTAATTTTGTATTCGTGTCTGCAATCTGATACAATGCCGTGCATATCATACTATACGAGTTCAGCAATGCAAAAAAAAAAAAAAATAGATTTTTATTTTTTATTTTTTTGTTTGTGTTGTGCAATCCTATACAGTATAGTGGGTAACACACCAATATCGGTTGCAAGCTTGGGAAGGATAGTCGAGAATCTTGTGTGTAAAGT
Source organism: Akebia trifoliata (assembly GCF_017979445.1). Taxonomy (NCBI): domain Eukaryota; kingdom Viridiplantae; phylum Streptophyta; class Magnoliopsida; order Ranunculales; family Lardizabalaceae; genus Akebia; species Akebia trifoliata. The sequence goes on from NC_141376.1 coordinate 25,792,807, forward strand.
AGGAAAGTTGGCTTTTGTATGCTCAAGGCTTTGTCTGGGAGTTTGTGATAGATCAAAGTCAATTTATGACCATGTAATCAATAGACTTGAGTGGAGGTTGACATAATAAAATGGGGAGTACCTTCAAATGGAGGAAATTTTCTCTCATCGAAATTATTTTATCAAGCCTATGTTGTGCCATGGGTTATTGGAGATGTTGATCATGAAATTTCTCCAAGGGGACAAAGTTGAAGAGTTCTAGAATCAATTGGTTGAGTGAAAACTCTTATTCCGTTCAAAATGTAGTGGAATCTAGTAGGATTGTGAAACTTTAGTGAGATCGAGAAAGCCTTCTTGGGTAAATGGCATTGGAGATTTGGTGAGGAGACTAATGCATTAAGAAGAGTAAATATAAGAACCTTTGGGTGCGAAAGACATGGATGAGATGTTGTTAACTTGTTCTACCTCGTATAGGATGGGAGTGTGGAAAGGCATCTCGAATACTCTAGTGACTTTTGTTGGCTTTGCAAAGTTAGTGGCGAATCAGCCAATCACTTTTCTCTCCATTCTTCTTTCTCACATGAATTATGGTCTCGTTTTATGTCTATGTTTACCGTTTGTTGGTGCTCTCCGTCTTCTATATCTTTTTTTTGCATAGTTGGTAGATTGTGGCCTTGTCCCTGCAAAAAAGGAAGAGATATTTACGAAAAAGTGATCAACTTTTGATGAATTTACGATTCCGGCTCACTATTCATATTAATTACCAAAACGTGAATGATACGAATTCGGAGGTTTTTCACTTCGTTATTTATCAAAAAAAAAAAAAAAATTACTTCGTTCTGAATTCTTTTTAACAAAAACATGATTGTTCACATTTTGGTAATTAAAATGAAAAGTGGCCGGAATCGTAAATAACTCATTTTCAGCTCATGAAATAGTAATTCACCCAAAAAGAATCGTTAGACTCAAACCCCTTTCTCAGTGTGTTATGCCTTTTGGAAAGAGAGGATTAAGAATATTTAGGCTTCTATGGGGAAGGAGAATTCCATCCAAGAGGTTATTATTGTTGTGCTAAGGGGTTCATGTTCTTTTGAAGCAAAGTGTTCAAGGAATTTCGGGGGTGTTCTTTGAAGATCTTTTGCTTGGGTTAGATTTTGTTTGACTATAGTGGCTGTTCTTAATAAATTTTCTCTATCTATTGAAAAAATGTACTTCATGTGTAGAGAGAGTGGGTAACTGATTGATTGCTGGAGAAGTTTGGATGGACTTCTTTCTGGATTTTGTTATAGACAGTGTTATGCAGTTATGCTTAAGAGTAGGTTTTTGGAGTGTAATCGTGTTTACTATATGCTGCTCCATTAAGAATGTTAGGAATCATTATATTGAAGAGAAATAGGAGACACGAGGCTACCATTCTCAGGGGGGTAAGGTGATAGTATACTGCTGACCTCTATTAATCTAGAGTGCAAGGGGATGTAGATATGAAGATTTCGTATCTTGATGGGTTAATCTTTAGTTGGTGCTTGATAGTATTCTCTATTGTTTTTGAGTGGGTTTCAGAATTTCTGGCCTACTTTATATGTTCCATTTTCTGGCCTACTTATCTCAAAGAAAGGAAAAAAAGCTATGATCAAGTGTCACAGGTTAAGTTTTGATCTTGAGGTTCACCTTTATCAATTTAAAAAACGAGATGTCTTGACCAAGATGGTATGATACAAATTGAGACAATGACCCAATGAATTCCCAATGTATGAGCTTCATCACACCCAAGACCTAGAGGTTCCAGCCCATACATTTCACATCAGTAATAATTTGAACCATGAATTCATCTGTCATTGAACGTCTCGTTTGTTTTTCATTTGTTTTATTGTTGGCTCTATTAGTGGACATAACTTAGATTTATATTTCTTCTAGATGTGCATTATGTGTATATTTGTCTTGTTGAGGTTGCCGTGAATAATTTTGTGTCCTTTGGTCAATAAAATCATTACCGATCCGTGATCCTACTTCTTGGTGCTGCATGATACATTCTTGAAGTAATGTTGCAACTTCTTTTCTGAATAATTTTAGGGAGCTTTTATTGCCACACCAACTTTTGGTAACAGCACCCCAAGCTGCGTGTTAATTCTTTGGTGATTTAAATATGAATTAGCTGTTAGCAAAAGTTGGAGTGGCAATAGAGTTTCTCTAGTTCTACTATAGAAAACATTATGATAAAGATATTTTTTCATGCTATTTTGGAAGCAAGCATGATTTTTCCTTATCTTTATATTATTTTGTGTTTTTGGTGTCAAAGCTTTTTCAGACAATTACATCGACAATACATTTGACAATATTAATGAAAATAATCCAGATTTAGCCAATTGAGCATTGTAGATATTAGCTTAGTAGATGATTTGAGTTCTGATGCTAGTAAGTGCCACTCGGTTGCCATCCATATTGGATTGAGTGATACATTTTTGGTCCATGTATATATTTCTCTATCTGTTTGTGATTTTTTTTTTTTTTTGATGCATGGCTGATTGTGTCATTGAAATGTATTGTAGGAATATTCTCTTGAAAGATTCAAAGGAGGTTCAGTTACAACAGAGGTCCCTTAGAAAAGGTTTTTTTCTTTGGTCCTTTGAATCTTTAGTTGGCTGAAAAGTTATTTATCAATTTATAAACTAAAAACTTTATATGTTGGCTACATTTAGTGCTGTTGACTGAGTTTCAATGCAGAATATCATAATATGCCAAAATCATATAATATACATAAGTTGACAAGAATTAAGATAATGGTTCAGTTCAAATCTAGAGAGAAGAAGATAAAGGAAAAAAGAAGTATTAAATTAATTAGCCCTAATTAGACTATATAAGTATTACATAATATGAGTAAAGGGAAAAGACCAAAAAGGACACAAACTTATTTAACACTCCCCCTCAAGTTGGTGCGTGGATATCAACAATGCTCAACTTGGACAAGACATCTTCAAAGGAGGCTTTACTAACACATTTAGTAAGAACATCAGCAAGTTGTTGAGATGTAGGAATAAAGGGAGTACAAATCTGTCCAGAAACAATCTTTTCTCGAATGAAATGACGATCAACTTTGATATGCTTCGTTCTGTCATGCTGAACCGGATTTGCAGCTATGTTAATAGTTGATTTATTATCGCAATATAGTAAGAAAGGGACCGGCACATGAAGATATAAATCAGCTAGTAAGATCTTGAGCCACAACAACTCACATACTCCCAAGTGCCATAGCTCTGTATTCTGATTCAGCACTCCATCGAGAAATTACATCCTGCTTCTTACTGCGCTAGGTTACCAAGTTACCACCAACTTTAGTACAATACCCAGAAGTAGACCTTCTATCAGTCACTAAACCAGCATAATCTGCATCTGTCCATGCCTCAACGCGAAGATGACCATGATTTTTAAATAAAATACCTCGACCAGGACATCCCTTAAGGTATCTAAGAATACGATAAACAGCAGTAAGATGAGATGTTCGAGGCGAGTGCATAAACTGACTTACAATACTAACAACATAGGCAATGCCAGGGTGAGTCATAGACAAGTAGATCAATTTTCCCACAAGACGCTGATATTGACCAATATCGGACAAACATTTCCCCTCAGAATCAGCCAACCTGTGATTCTGCTCAATAGGAATATCAGTTGGACGAAATCCAAGCTGACCAGAGTCACTTAGTAGATCAAGGACATACTTACGCTGAGAAAGAAATATACCGGACTGGGACTTCGCAACCTCAATACCCAGAAAATAACGAAGATGTCCAAGGTCTTTAATCTCAAATTGATGTCCTAAGTAAGTTTTGACTTCGATAAGGCCATCTTCATCATCTCCAGTAATCACAATATCATCCACATACATAATCAGAGTAACAGTTTTGCCTTGGGAGTGACGCAAAAATAAGGTGTGATCAACAAAACTCTGATGAAATCCAAACTGATGCATAACCTTAGTGAAGCACTCAGACCAGACACGAGGAGACTGCTTCAGGCCATAAAGAGACCGGCGAAGACGACAAACATGGGCAGAAGAAGCAGAAGTAAGAAACCTAGGAAGTTGGATCATATAGACTTCTTCTTGAAGATGACCATTGAGAAAATCATTCTTGACATCTAACTGAAAGAGAGGCTACCCTCTGATAGCAGCAACAGAAAGGAGAACGCGAATGGTAGTCATCTTGGCAATCGGAGCAAAAGTTTCTTGATAATCAAGCCTATAAGTCTGAGCATAATTGGCCATCAGACGTGCCTTATAACGAGCAATGGAACGATCCGGATTATGCTTAAGTGTGAATACCCAACGACAACCCACAGCTTTCTTTCCAGGCGGAAGAGGAACAAGTTCCCAAGTTTGAGTCTTTTCAAGAGCAGTTAACTCATCAATCGTAGCTGCTCGCTATTCATAATGGGCAATAGCATCTGCAATAGTAGTAGGAAGAGAAATAGCAAAAACAGAAGCAAGAAAATTCCGATAGGAGGGTGAGAGTGCAAAATCATGTATATAATTAGAAATGGGATAAGCACAAGTGCGCTTACCCTTATGAGTGGCAATATGACGATCATCAAAGGGAACAGATAGAGGCGAGCTGGTCGAACATAAGATGGATGGTAGTATCACGTGGACGTCGAGAGTAAACCTGCAATGGAGGAGGGGACGAACTAACGGTGGGTGGAGAATGAGGAACAGGCATAGGAAGGGGAAATAAAGAAGGAAAGGGATCATCAGGTGAATTTAAAGGAAACCACTTAGATTGAATGCCAACAGACCCACTATAGTAAGGAGTATGCTCAAAAAAAGAAACATCTCGAGAAATGAAATGTCGTCGAGAATGAGTATGGTAACAACGATATCCTTTCTGGGTAGAGGAATAACCCAGAAAGATATATTTGACGGCCTTAGGGTCAAGTTTAGTATGAGTTTGGTCAAGAATTTGAATAAAACAGACACACCCAAAAACACGCAGAGGAATTGGAAACACGGGACGATCTGGAGAGAGCTTAGAGAGGGGTGTGACAAACTGAAGAATACTGGAAGGGGTCCAATTAATAAGGTAAACAACAGTAAGAACTACATCAGCCTAATAGGTTTGGGGCACATTCATGCCAATAGAAATGGCATGGGCTAACTCTAGAATATGGCGATTTTTTCTTTTTGATCGACCGTTCTGTTGAGGGGTCTTAACATTGGACATTTGATGCTCAATGCCAGACTCTAAATAAAGTTTCAAGACTTCACTATAAGTGTACTCATTACCATGATCAGAACGGAAGGTCTTGATGGTACGACCAAATTGGGTATGAACCATAGCAAGAAATTGCTTGAAGATCTCATAAATCTCACTCTTGTGTTTCATAAGATAAACCCAAGTAGTACGACTGTGGTCATTAATGAATAAGACAAAATAGTTAAAATCAAGAGTGGATGTGACGGGGGAAGGACCCCACACATCAGAATGAATTAACTCAAACATAGCAGGTGTAGTAGTATTCATACTAATAGGATAAAAAGAACGCACATGTTTAGCTAATTGATAAGTTTCACAAGAAAAATCAAGCAAATTGTTATTATTAAATAAATTAGGGAATATGTGTTTCAAATATCCAAAGGAAATATGGCCTAAGCGTAAATGCCAACGCATTACATGAACTTTATTAGACTGACTACTACTACTACTAAGCTGAAGAGCAGAATGGGTGTTAGGTGAATTGGAAACATCCAGGAGATACAATCCATTCACTTCACGTCTAGTGCCAATCGTCTTTTTCGATTCCAGATCCTGAAAGACACAATGAGACGAATAAAAAGTTACATTGCAGTTCAAAGTTTTGGTAAGACTACTGACGGATACAAGATTAGTAGTAAGTTGAGGAACATGTAGTGTGTTAGTTAAGGATAAAGAGTATGTAACAGGTAAAAGACCTTGACCAGCAATGGAAGACAAAGAACCATCAGCCAGGCGAACCTTGCGATGACCAGAGTAAACACTATAAATTTTAAATAGGGAGGACGTACTGGTTATGTTATCTGAGGCACCAAAATCAATGATCCATGGTGAGGAAGTGGTGGAAACACTGTGTGCAGATGCAAAGGTACCTGAGTGAGCGAAGGTAGAAACCGACTGAGATGAAGTCTCTATCTGATTGAAGAATTTCCTGAACCTGTCAAGCTCGGCTTGGGATAGAGATATCGAATCCGATGGGGAGGTAATAGCTGAAGGAGGTGCTAAATCAATCGTCTGCTGAAAAACTACATGAGCTGAAGATCGTTGAGACTGTTGACGATGCTGATTAGGATGACCATGAAGTGCATAACAACGAGCCTTCACATGACCCAACTTTCCACAATGATTACACTTATGTCGCTGACGGGTAGGCAAAGACCCGCTGGGGGACTGTGGAGAAGGTAGGTGAGCAAGCATAGCGGAATGATCTCCCGAAGAAAGGGACGGAAAATGATCCATACCCAATAAATAAACTCTCGCATACTCAAACTCATCCCGAAGACCAGCCAGAAACTGAAAAATCCGATTCTTATCCATAATGGACACATACAATGTCTCATCAAGAGGGTCCTTCTAGTCATAGGATGAGGAATAGAAGGTCAACTCTTCCCACTGAGCACGTAGCTATGATATATAGGTGGTAATTGAAGAATCACCTTGCGAAAGACGAGATATCTCACATTCTAAGTTAAAGATCCGAACGTTATTTTGACGTTGCGAGTAAATGCTCTTAGCAAACTCCCATATCTGTTTTGCTGTAGAGGATAGCATAAAACCGGCTGCAATGTGTGGTTGCATAGATGTAACCAACCACGATCGGATCATAGAATCATTAGCAAACCAATGGGAGTAAGAAGCGTTGGTCTGTGCAGGTTGTTTGTCTGTCCCTGTGAGGTAATTGATCTTTCCCTTTCCACTAATAAACATTTCAACCGATCGGGCCCAAATGAGATAATTAGGACCATCTAATTTCATGGTAGTAATTTGAATGCTTGGCAAATCGGTTAAGTGAGAAGGAAGGCCAGTCGATCCATTACTAGTGATCGAGGAAGATGATGTCTCAGAGGCCATCAAGGGGTCCGTATGCTTTGGTTTGAAGGGAGTTCAAGTAAAAAACAAGAGGCACAATTGTAAAAAACCGTGAAAGTTGATCAAATACTGATGTGGGTGACCCGAGTAGTCATTACTGTGAGCGAGGAATCAAAAAATCTCTGTAGGTGTTAAAAAACGACTGTCACCACTCTCTTTACAAGTACCGTGGTGCTCTCAATCTCATGTAACAACCACGATGGTCAAAGATAAAAAAACAGAGTAAGAATTTCGTTGTTGAATTTGCAGTACCGATTCATAGACTGCACACCAATCTCATATAACAACCAACGATGGTCAAAGATAAAAAACAGCTATCTGCTGTGATCGTAGGGTTCAGAACAACAGTCTGCTGTGTCGCACAAGCCAGAGTAGCTTCTTACGATGTAAAAAGAAAACAAAGAAGGCACCTGCTGTGATCGCAGGTCTTAGACAGTCACCCACAATGATCGCACACCTCATACAGCCACCTACGATGGTCGCACAATACCAAAAAGGCTACCTTGTGTGTTGCAATGCCCATAAATAGTCGCCTTGGGTGTCGTAGGGCTTAGATACAACCATTGCTGTGAGAACAGCCTGATCGCAGGCTTAGATCAGTTATTAACTCCCTATCGCATGATGCGATTAGGGTTTGTAGTGACAGAGGATCCCTGTAGGGGTGATATGAATTGAAAAACGAGAGGAGTTGGGTGATGATTTAAGGAAGAGTCAGTCGATGGAGTATGTAGCAGTAGGTTTCGATGGAGGTAGAGAGCTTGGCTCTGATACCAAGTTCGAATTTAGAGAGAAGAAGATTAAGGAAAAAAGAAGTATTAAATTAATTAGCCCTAATTAGACTATATAAGTATTACATAATATGAGTAAAGGGAAAATACCAAAAAGGACACAGACTTGACACAGACTTATTTAACAGGTTCATTTATTTTATGACCATAGTCACCAAGTAGGGGTTTGAGAATATGTCGGCAAGGGAAAAATTCGAAAAATACTGTAAAATGAGGGAACAATAAAAAAAATCATGAAAAAATCGTGTTAGGGTTAGGACCATTTAATTGTTCCTCCTACATATTGATATTATATAATCAAGTACCATGTCAAATTATAATTATAAATCACCAAATCCCATATTAAATTACAAGTGACCACAGGTATAACATTCATTAACTGATCAAATCAATGTCATCTTCATTTGCATCCCCATTATCTAACACTTCATCGGTAAAATGATCACCATTTGTAGAAATTCTTATAAGGGTTTCTTGGTTATTTCTAATCTTCCAAGAGAGCTTTTGTTATTAGTAACACTCTTATGATGTTAATATATATATGAGTGAGAGAGAGAATAAAACAACTCTCTCTTCATCTCTTTTCTTCTCCACAAAAACCTTAATCCTAAAACTCTCAAATCTACTTGGTATCAGAGCTCAAGATCAATAAGGACCTTAGATACAAATTTAAAGAAAAAGGAGAGAGACAAGAAGACTCTCTTACTTGCTGCGTCTGATGAGGTCAGCAACCGACGTGTTGACGTCATCTGGTGCTGTTTTCGTCGGATATTTTGACCTTTTTTTATTGTTTCTAAGAGAGGGTGATTTTAGAGAATTTTAGGAATAAGTTTCATGCGATTTGGAGTTGTTTTGAGCAAGTTATGATGTTTTTAGTGAAAAATCAACAAAAATGACAGAAATTCAGGATCTGTCATTTTCTCTCCGTTTGTTCATTTCGATTACTTGTTTCTGAGTTTGGACATGAGTAGTTTGGTCGTTTTTTTATGAGGAATCTAATGGTGGTGGCCGTTGATCGATTGGTCAAATATTGAAGCTTCGGTGATCCTTTCTTTGGACCCCTTTTCTGTTTTTTTTGTTGAAAATGGTGCTTTTTATCCAAATCTGATCTCTTGTGGTATTTTCTGATATGGATTGACTTGTTCTCCATATTCTAATGCTTGCCATGTGTTGTTAAAGAGGATAATAAGTGTGTTTCTCCATCGGGTGAAGTGTACATCAACTTCGGATATCTAGTGGAGTGTATTTCGTGTTCACAAGGTGTTGTTTTTTTTTCGAAAGTTTCTTTACAATGTCTGAGGTTAGTCAGTCTTCGAATGTGTCTTTGAATGGTGAAGGGAGTATGAGTAATCTTCAAAGTATTGCTCCTAATCTTCAGATCACTACGGTGAAGCTAGATGGCCATAACTTCCTTGCTTGGTCTAAATCGGCCATACTATACATTAAAGGAAAAGGTAAAATGGGATATTTGACCGGTAGGTTACCAATTCCTGATTCTGAAGATCCAACCTTTGACAGATGGGATGCAGAGAATGCTATTGTTATGTTTTGGTTACTCCATTCTATGCAACCCGACATTAGCAGTAATTACTTATTTTTGCAAACCGCCAAGGAAATATGGGATGTAGTTACAGAGACATATTCAGAAGTAGGCAACACAGCTCGTGTGTATGAGTTGCGCCATAGTATTTGGCAGATGAGGCAAGGTGATAAGTCCTTGTCTACATATTACTCCACTCTCCGACGTCTATGGGAAGAGTTGGATCATTATCAGACATTTCGGGCCCATTGTTCTATCGATGCTATTGCGTATAAGAAGTTGGTTGAATAAAATCGTGTATTTGAGTTACTTGCCGGTTTAAACTCCGAGTACGAACAAGTCAAGGTTCAAATTCTAGGAAAGGAGCCTCTTCCATCATTAACTACAGTATATTCCTATTTGCATCGTGAGGAGTGTCGTCGTAATGCTATGCTTCAACCTACCATTCATGAGAGATCAGCCTTAGCCTCAATGTCCCAAAGAGGAGGTCGCAATAGTAGTCGTGCTCGAGGCGGTGGTCGTTCAGGGACAACTGTTGATGATAAAGATAAGTTGAAATGTGACAATTGTGGTCGTACTCACCATACTAAGGATACTTGTTGGGATCTTCATGGCCGTCCATCACATAGAGGTTCATTCGCCGTTGGCCGAGGAGGTAGTCGTTACAATAGTGGAAGGGGTTCAAGTGCTCTTTCTATTACTTCCATGGAGACATTAGAGCCTACTCCAACTCTAACACCGGCATCTGATAGTACTAACCTCTCTCGAGGTGAGATTGAGGCTTTTCGGCGTTTTATGGCTCAATTGGAGCTTCCTAGTACGGCTTCTACATCTGCGATCGCTTACTCAGGTACTTCGGCCTCGGCCTTCAGTGCGTCTGTTTCCACTCCTAACAGCTCTTGGGTTATTGATTCAGGGGCATCGGATCATATCACTGGTATGTCTTCATTTTTTTCATCCTATCATATATGTTCTGGTAGGGACAAAGTAAAAGTTGCCGATGGTTCTTATTCTTCTATAGCTGGCAAGGGTAGTGTTATTGCTCATCCATCTATGACCTTATCATCTGTTCTTCATGTTCCTAATTTTGCTTTAAACCTCCTTTCTGTGAGTCATATCACGAAATCATTAAATTGTAGTATCACTTTTTTTCCTTCTCATTGTGTTTTCCAGGACTTGGATACGAGGAGGATGATTGGTACGGGGCATGAGGAAGGAGGACTTTATTTTTTGGATCCCCCATCATGGGTTGCTACCTCAGTCCAGAAGCTTCCATCTACTGTTCGAAGTGGCCATCGTTTTGAGAAGTTATTACAGTGGCATAGGTGCCTTGGCCATCCCTCTTTTTTGTTGCTTAAACGATTGTTTCCTCAGTTATTTTGTTCTATTTCTGTGTCAGATCTTCAGTGTGAGATGTGTGAATTTGCTAAACATTGTCGAACCTCTTATCCTGCTAGTGGTAACAAAAGCAGTTCACCTTTTTCTCTTGTTCATTCTGATGTGTGGGGACCTTCCCCAGTTACCTCATTACGTGGTTTTCGTTATTTCGTTACATTTGTGGATGATTTTTCTCGTGTTACTTGGGTTTACTTACTCAAAGCTAAAAGTGATGTGTATTCTGTATTTAAACTCTTTCACAAAATGATTCAAACACAATTTTGTGTAAAAATTAAAGTCCTTAGATCTGATAATGGTGGAGAATACATGTCTGATGGTCTTGCTTCATTTTTTAGTGAGCATGGTATCATTCACCAAACCACGTGTGTGAGTACTCCTCAACAAAATGGCGTGGTTGAGAGAAAAAATCGTCACTTATTGGAAGTTACTAGAGTTCTCTTATTTACTATGAATGTACCGAAAGTGTTTTGGTCGGATGCTCTTTTAACTGCTACGTTTCTTATTAATCGCATGCCTTCGCGTGTCTTGGGATTTAAAATTCCCATTGAGGTTTTGTCTTCTCCTGATAAGGTGTTTCTCATTCCCCCCAAAGTCTTTGGGTGTGTGTGTTTTGTTCATGTCTCTCGAGCTGACCGCACCAAACTTGACCCTAAAGCCATCAAATGTGTCTTTCTTGGGTATCCTTCTAATCAAAAGGGTTATAAATGTTATCATCCCCCTTCTCGTAAATATTTTGTATCTATGGATGTAACATTTTTTGAGTCTACCTCCTTTTATTCCTCTTGGAACACATCTCTCCAGGGGGAGACAAATGAAAGTAGAGAAATGTTTTTTCCCCAAGAGTTGTTGTCTTGTCCTCTTCCTCTTCCCTCTAACAATGTTGATAGTGGTCATAATAGTGGTGATGATGGCCAGGGGGAGATTCCTATTATACAAGAGAAAGAATTACAAGTTGACAATAATAATGGCCAGGGAGAGATTCCTATTATATAAGAAGAGAAAGAACTATTTACGTATTCTCGACGTGACAAAGGCACTAAAGAGAGTCCTCATGAGCCCAACCAAGAATCCTCCCCAAATCCATCGATCAAAGGTAATATCCCTGCTCCTGAAGTTGATAATTCTAATCTTCCCATTGCAATTAGAAAAGGTGTTCGGTCATGTACTCGACATCCTATCTCCAATTTTGTTTCATATGATGCTTTGTCTTCCTCCTATCGTGCTTTTGCTATTGCTTTGTCCTCAATATCTGTTCCTCGTAGTGTTGTTGATGCCCTGTCTCAACCAAGTTGGAAAAAGGCAATGGAGGAGGAAATGCAGGCCCTTGAGAAGAATAATACTTGGGATATGGTTGTTCTTCCTAGAGGAAAGAAACCAGTGGGATGTAAATGGATATTTACTGTGAAGCATCGCCCAGATGGATCAGTGGATAGGTATAAAGCCAGACTTGTCGCCAAGGGTTACACTCAAACTTATGGCATTGACTACTGCGAAACATTTGCTCCGGTAGCAAAAATGAACTCTATTAGAGTGTTGTTATTTCTTGCAGCCAATCAAGATTGGCCATTGCTACAACTTGATGTGAAAAATGCTTTTCTGCATGGTGACTTGCAAGAAGAAGTGTATATGATACCTCTTCCTGGTTTTAAATGTCCAGGTATTGAAGGGAAAGTGTGTAGACTAAAAAAGGCGTTAAATGGCTTGAGACAGTCTCCTAGAGCATGGTTTGAAAAGTTTCACTGTGCCATGATGGGGTATGGTTACAAGCAGAGTCAAGCTGACCACACATTATTCATTAAACATTCCAATGAGAAAATTACTGCTCTCATAGTCTATGTTGACGACATTGTAGTGACTGGTAATAACTATGATGAAATGAAAAAAATTAAAACACCAGTTAACAAAGGAGTTTGAGATTAAGGACTTGGGTCAATTGAAATACTTTCTTGGGATTGAAGTTGCTAGATCAAAGAAGGGTATTTTCATCTCGCAGCGGAAGTATGTTATGGATCTCCTTCATGAGACAGGTATGATGGGTTGCAAGCCTTGTGATACTCCCATTGAGTCAAACCATAGGCTTCGTGAGTCTAATGGTGAACCCTGCACTGCTGTTGAGAGATATCAGAGACTTGTGGGCTGGCTTATTTATCTTACCTTAACCCGCCCAGATATTGCTTATGCAGTTAGTGTGGTAAGCCAGTTTATGCATGCACCAACTGCAACTCATTTAGATGCTGCTTATAGAATCTTAAGGTACTTAAAATCCACTCCTGGACAAGGTTTATTATATGCTTGTCATGGTAGTTTGCGTGTTGAAGCCTACGTAGATGCAGATTGGGCAGGATCAGTGTCAGATCGTCGTTCCACCTCTGGATATTGCGCATTTGTTGGGGGTAATCTTGTTTCTTGGAGAAGTAAGAAACAGACAGTGGTTGCAAGATCCAGTGCAGAAGCTGAGTTTAGGTCTATGACTCATGGGGTGTGCGAGCTTCTATGGCTTCAAATCCTCTTAACCGAATTGAACTTTTCTATTCATGGGCCGATGAGTTTGTATTGTGACAATAAGGCAGCCATTAGTATTGCTCATGACCCAATTCAACACGATAGAACTAAACACATTGAGGTAGATAGGCACTTCATTAAAGAAAAGTTGCAGTCTGGACACATTTGTACTTCATTCGTGCAAACTGAAGATCAGTTGGCTGACATCCTTACTAAGGGGCTGAGTAGTTTACATTTTCATAGTATTGTTAACAAGTTGGGCATAAAAAATATATATGCACCAACTTGAGGGGGAGTGTAGAAATTCTTATAAGGGTTTCTTGGTTATTTCTAATCTTCCAAGGGTTCTTTTGTTATTAGTAACACTCTTATGATGTTAATATATATATGAGTGAGAGAGAATAAAACAACTCTCTCTTCATCTCTTTTCTTCTCCACAAAAACCCTAATCCTAAAACTCTCAAATCCACTCCATCGTCTTTGTCAAGTTCATCTTCTATTTTTTCTGATTTAAGCCCAAAGTTCATGATTTAATTGTGATGTTCACGACTTAATTGTGAAGTTCGCATAGGTCAAGACTTAATGAAAAAGTCGTGATTAAAACTTGTTTAAATCGGTGAAGGAAAATGTCATGATTTAATCACGACTTTTTCAATAAGTTGCAGATTTTGGTGACAATGTTTACGACTGTATAACAAGTTTAGCAACTGTCCAGATTTTGTTTTAAATATAAGATGTCTTCTCGCATTTGAAAATTACTTGTAATCAATTTCTGATGTTGGAGTAACTGTGATGCAGTGTTGTATACAAAATATGGTGGGACTGAAAATTAAAAAATCAGGGCTTTGTTTGCCTCACAATTAGGCTTACATTGCAAAAAAAATTTGGAGCATTTTTTAGCTCATGGTTGATGCCACTTTCAGCACATAAATTTGGATATTTTGGCTATTCATACAACACAATGAGGGGAATTTCTTTGCTGATCATAAAAGAAGTTATTAATGGGGTCCATAACATTCCTATTTAAGGTTATCTTTGGGCTGGGAGAAAAAAAAAAAAAAAAAAAAAAAAAAAGATTTCAATGCTGGTGGACGACACACTTGTATGTTTCAATAGAACCTAAACAGAAAGATATTAAGGGTTTTGTCGAACATAGCTTTGTGGCAACCATGTTTAGCCAACTACATTTTAGGAATTAGAAGTTTATTTATTATGAGTTTTTCTTATTAAGACAGAAGTGTGTCAAGAAGTTTAGAATTTTTATTGTTAATAGGTGCTATTTAATAAGTCCAGAAAGAATTTCTCTTTTCATAAAGATATTCGGTTATTACGATCCTTAGAATCTATGAATTTAATGTTTTGTTTAGCTTTTTACAAAATTTTTTTTTTTGAATTAGAAAGTCCAAGGAAAGTTAGGGAATAGACCAAACCCTATAAATATGATCTACTTGCTGCACTTTTGTATGAGATTTAATGAAAGATTAAATTCTTGGCTTTTGCTAGGTCATTCTAGAGGTGAAATCTCCTTTCTTTGGTGTGAAACTCCTCTTGGACGCTGACTCCATCCGTTATTTCTTTACTCCCCTATAGACACCAAAATTTTGATGTTGTAGAAAGGTCACTACATACTCCAACATTGTGAAATTGCAAAAAGGTCCCTCCTTTTCTGATAGATCAAGTAAGTTTCCTAGGAGCCTTATGACCAAATAGATTCTGTTGGCTAGGAATGGGCCTTTCACAGCCTGGATCTAGGTTTCCATGGATAAAACCTGTGGTTCAAACATGTCCAAGACCCCAGGCATTGGGTCAACACACCCATCCAAGCAGGGGTGGCCCATGATCTGGTCAGCAAACCCATCAAAGTGGGTTGGCCCAAGAATTAAATAGCTTTGTCATGCACCCCATACCCAAAAGAATTGGGTGGGGTCCACCAAGAGTCCCTAAAACCACCAAAGTCAAATTGAGACCAATCAACCTCAAGCTAAGAGAATAATTAAAAAGTTACTTTTTTTTTCATAGGTAAAAAAAATTTAGCATTGGGTTTTTAAATACCAAAGCCACAATACTTAGCTTTGGGTGTCCTATTGAAAAGCCCTAAGGAAGCAAGGAGGGTCAAGGTAATTTCGGCCAAATATTCTTTGATAGATGGATAGTTGGATAGGATGACTTATGGAAGGCCTTATTTGAGGTGCGTGACACCCAATGAAGCACAAAAAATATTGGTGAAAATAAACAAAGGGCAGCGTAGAGGAACCACTCGGGAGGGAGATCTCTGGCTCATAAAGCTTTGTGACGTAGCGGAAGCGTGTGAATCAATAGATTCGATAGATCATGTTTAATGGAACACTCAAAATCAATTTGAATCAATAGATTCATTTGATAAACAAGCAATAGCTTGAATGAAAATAAAAAAATAATTAAAAGAGAAAAGATAATTGAATTGATTCTTAATTTTCGGATTTGGAGCTCCTTATATAGATAACTCTATCATAACAACTTGTAATCCTACTAAAATACTAAAAATTAATATTCCTAACTTATGTATAACATAATATTAACTTTCTAATCCTACTAGAACTCAAATTAGAGACTTCTAAGCACTTCTAATTGTAGTCTAAATAATAAAAACGAATTTAAAACAAATTAGAAACTAACAAGGAATTGTACTCCTAACATAACTATAAAATAGAAATCCTACTAGAAGTAGAAATAGAAATCCTACTAGAACATAAATAGAAATAGAAATAGAAATTTAACAGAATTAGAAAACTACTTAGAATTGTAGATGTCCTACATCACTTTGACTAAGGGGAACTTCTGGCCCTACATGCAAGTTGAAAATAAGAATGTGATAGATGTTAAAGACATGCAAGGATCTCCCACCAGCCGGCAGAAGAGCTCAGTTTTGTGCTAAGCCCTCGGCCGTTCTCTCAATGGGGAATGGATATCGTGGGGCCACTTTCGAGAACCCGTCTACAGATTACTTCTCCAAGTGGATCGAGGCTGTTCTTTTAGCTAAAATCTGGGAGGAAGAGGTGAAGGGATTCATTTGGATTAACGTTGTATATTGATTTGGGGTCCCCCACACCCAAATGGTAGACAACAGGCAATAGTTTGCTAGCAGCATGGTGAAGAGGTTTTGCGTAGGTCTAAGAATCATTCTGATCTTCTCATCTCCTAAACTCCTAAATATCCCCAACGGAATGGTCAAACGAAAGTTTTCAACAAAGTGTTGTTGGAAATTATTAAGAAACGATTGGAAATAGCCAAAGGTAAGTGGGCGTACAAGATCACACCAATGAGGAGCATGGGGGAGTCACCTTTTTCCCTAGATTATGGAATGGAAGTGGTGCTCCCATTGGAAGGGAACTTTCCGACTTAGAGAACTCGAGTGGTGGTACCAGGAACAAACGAAGGATAGATTATGCAAAGTTTGGACTTATTTGAGGAAGAGAGGAAGCATTGGTTAGACTCACCTCATACTACAAGAAATTACAAAAGTTCTATAACAAGAAGATTAACTTGAGGTGTTTTAAGGAAGGAGACTTAGTACTCAGACGAGTCTTCCAGTACACTCGAGAGCTGCAAGCTCGGGGTAAATTGGACGGAACGTATGTCGTGGAGAGAGTGGGACAATCAGGGACATAGTACATTTGTACTATTGCAGCGGAAGTTATACCATGACCATGGAATGCACTTGACCTCAAGCCTTACAACTAGTAGAATAAGTTACCCATGTTTTTGTTTAGATGTTGATTTTATTCTCAAGATAAGACATTCATAATAATATATGTAGAGGAATATTTTACTGAGTGTTGGTAGTTTTGATAGCTTTGGCAATTTGAGTAGATCTTACTTTCCTTTTGTCTCTCTACTTTTTTATGACAACTATTCAATAAATCAAAGTCTATTTTAATTCTGTCAATATTTGAGAATGTTTGAATGTTTGGCGAAACACTTAGCCTCTTAAAGTTGTTGGAGAAGGGGGTGGGGGGAATCCAATGTGCGATGTACTATCTCGAATGCTCACCTTCCCAGATGTACTTGAGAAAAGGGGGGGGGGGGGGGGAGGGGGGTGCGGCAATGGGCGATGTACTATCCCAAACTATAAAACCTCAGTTGTTGGTTCGAATTCGAGTTCGTAGTTCACCATTCTAGAATGAACTTGGTTTGTAGGGGCAAGTAGAAATAATTTGTTTCTTAGTTCGCTAGCTTGGTTCGCTTGTATATATATATATATATATCAAGTATACAAGTACAATTATAATGTTAAAAATTCTAAGTTCAATAAAAAGAAATTAATATAATAATCCAAATTCTAGATATAAAATATGAAAAGAAAATATCATAAATTGGTTTGGTTCACCGAACTAGTTAAAAAATTGTTTGGTTTACCGAACCAATTAAAATTTTTTTTTGCAAACCAGCATGCTTTGATTTGTCAACCCAATCAAACTTCAGTGGGTTCGTGGTTTGCTTGATTTTATGAATGTAATACGAATTGTACCACGAACTACTTCGATTTGTGGTTTGGACTAGTACCAAAAAATTGGGTAACATAGGCCCCAAATACTCGCCTTCCCAGAGGTATTTGGTGAAAGGGAAGGGATCTCCCATGGGCAACGTACTTTCCCTAACACTAATCTTCCTAGACGCATTTGGGAAAAAGGAAAATCCCCTTCCAAATTAAGAGGATCTTTCAAAGCTAGCATGCTAATTAGTGTGTAGCCTTATAGGACAGCTAAAGTAAGGTATCCAAGTAAATTAGTCCAAGGAGTGGCCATAATATCAAGAGGTGAAATTTTGAAAAAGGAAAGCTGGCTGCATTCCTTTCTAGGAATGCTTCCCCTAAGGACTACTATGGGTCAATGGGGGTAATTTAGAATCCAAACAAGAAGCAACATAATATTAAGCAACATAATGCCATGCAAAGAAAGTGAGGAAACTACGTAAGCTAGTAAAGATTAAAAGCCCTCTCAAAAGGAGGGGAGCAATAAATGATTGCCTTCATGGTGGAAATATTTCTATATGCTTCTCAGAAGAAAGACTTAATATTATAAACATTGAAAAAATTTCAGAAGTAAAGAGAAAGAAGCCTAGGATTGAGAGTGCTCAACTTTGTCTAGGGCAATGACTGCTGTTGGCAGGGGCGGTTCTCTGGACTTAGGAAGGGTTGAAGCAACTGCACCTCTTCTCATGCTTCTTCACCTGGTCACATGCCGGGATGAGTGAATCTTGGAATTTAAGATTAAACTAGATTGGAAAGGTCTCCCAATTAGTATGTCTAGAAGAATGAAAAGGACTTGTGGAGTAGAACAAGTTAGGCCCATGACGCCATTGAGGTCCATAAGCCTACAAGCTTTCACCCAAGTCTCTTTTTTGGCTTCTCTTCTTGCTTCGCCCACTTCCTATCCATTTGGGCTAGAAGTTGAATAAAGGTTCGCAATAACAATGTTGGCCTTAGTAGTGTACTTTGCCTTAAGCTCTATTAGCCCATTTTTCAGCCTTTGACTTCTACTTGAGTAGAAATAACTTCTTCCTGAGATGCAGTTAGCCCTTTGATGTAGATCCTAGTTAGAGTTCTACTAGGATTTCTATTTCATAGTTATGTTAAGAGTATAATTCCTTATTAGTTTTTAATTTATTTTAAATTCGTTTTTATTATTTAGGTTATAATTAGAAGTGTTTAGAAGTGTCCAATTTGAGTTCTATTAGGATTAGAAAGTTAGTATTATGTTATAGATATGTTAGGAATGTTAATTTTTAATATTTTAGTAGGATTCTAAATTGTTATGATTAAATTATCTATGTAAGGTGCTCCAAATTCGAAAATCAATAATCAATTCGATTATCTTTTCTCTTTTATAATTACTTTTTTGCTTTATGCTATATTTTCTTTCAAGCTATTACTTGTTTATCAATTGAATCTATTGATTCAAATTGATTTAGAGTGTTCCATTGAACACAACCTATAGAATCAATTGATTCATACTCTTCCGCTACATCAAGTGGTATCAAAGCTCTTGCTACGATCCACAAAAGATGTTTGGTGAAGTTGATTTTATCACAGAATCTTATCTAGAAGATCAATTGAAAGCTAAATTGGAGAAGTTTGAAGAAAGAATCACCAACAAAATTATGGCTATGTTGGAGTCCCGTGTTCAAGGCATTGTTCTCAACACCATTGAGAAGGAGAAAGGTAAAAAAACTTTTGGAGATGACCCAAAGGATTCCCACCATTCCTCCCACAATTCTCTTCATAATTCAGCCCCTAGAAACTCTTCTAGAGAGGCCGAATTCTCTCAAAATCAAATCTTACCTATAATTTTGGTTTTGCCCAAATCGCACTACTCCCCACACCTTATACCACCTTCCCTCAACCTTCTAACCATACTACATCACTCCTATACCTTCAAAATAAAATCTCTCACCCTCCAACAACCACATATCTACTCCCACAAAACATTTTTCCTAACCTTAATCCTCCAAATATCCTTCAAAACCCATCAAATAACTTCAATGACCCTTCAACGACCATAACAGCCCGATATATGGATTATATAGACGAATTGGATCCTTATACTTCCCCTCCCCCAA
This sequence comes from Akebia trifoliata, assembly GCF_017979445.1. NCBI lineage: Eukaryota > Viridiplantae > Streptophyta > Magnoliopsida > Ranunculales > Lardizabalaceae > Akebia > Akebia trifoliata. The sequence goes on from NC_141376.1 coordinate 25,812,723, forward strand.
CTAAACATCCCTATTTTGACCATGATAGATTTCTCTCTAACCCTCCCCATACTCACCCACCTCCATATTGCGAAGCCAATGCAAGACGGGGCCATTATCCCCCATCCACAAATCAACATTTCCATGATTTTGAGGAGGTTGAATGCGTGTTCATGCATAACGCACCTCCACATCCTTGCAACAATGGGCAACAAAAGCGGTCTTTTGACTATAGGCTTAAGGCGGATATTCCTACCTTTAATGGGCTTTTGCATATTGAGGATTTTCTTGATTGGAACTCCATTGTTGAACGATTCTTCGAGTACATGAAAATTTCGGAGGATAAGAAAGTCAAACTTGTAGCTTTTAAGCTAACCGGGGCAGTCTCCTCTTGGTGGGACCATCTCCAATGAGATCGACTATGTCAAGGCTTTTGGCAAGTGCAATCATGGCCAGTCATGAAGCAATTGCTTAAGCAACAACACTTACCATCGGATTACATCCAAACCTTGTTCATTAACCTACAAAATTCTAAGCAAGGGACTCAAAGTATACAAGAATATGTTGATGACTTCGCTCGCATTCTCTCAAGGAATGAACTTCAAGAGAATGAAGACCAAACTATTGACCACGCATCAATACACAAGCTTGCACGCAACCATAAACAATGCCCTAAAGGTAGAATCCTTTATGCTTGATTCTCGTCCTTCTTCTCGTCCTTCTTATACCAACAATCGGAGGTTTAACTATCCACAATCTGCTCTCTCATCTCATTAACCTTATCTTATGGCTGAAATTGAGAGTGAATATCTGTCAATTTATGTCTGATTTTTCAAATGGTGTTACTTTCTAAGCTGAAATCGAGTAAAGTTTTTGTCTAAATTGAATAACTTTTCAATGTCTACAATTTTGTTAAAGAACTCAAAATCAGATTCTTACTCTTACTAGTCAAAAATCCCTGTTGAAAGTTTAGCCACCACAACTTATATACTATTTCCAATAGCTTTTCTTTTCCAAGCTACCTCTTCTAGTATCTCTTTCCTTCTCTTATTTTTCATGGTATTGATTTAATCTTAGGTAAGATTAAGAACAACTTAATTTGTAAAGGATTTAGGCTAAAGTTGAAACTGAGTTTTAGATATAAAAGAAAATACAAGGAGTTGTCTTGACTTACCTACTTTGAGAATCGATTAGGAATTTTTGAAGAGTTTCAAAGAGCTGATTTGCAGAGCTTTTGGTCTAGCTATTGTTGAGATTGAAGTGGGAAGAAAAATGAAGGTACTAAGTAAGGTTTTGATGGAGAATGAGCTTTACCACATAGTTTTGTTTTGCTTTTCAAAAAATATCTTTATTTATTATTACTTTATTTCCTATAAAGTTAATGTGATGACACCTAGCTGATGAGTATTGATTAAGAGTTTATTACTTAATACTAAATTTGATTCTTTTAACTTTAATCCACGACTTACTTTGACTTGGTCAAACTTACCGTGATTTTCTTCGATTAAAGTCATCAGAAATCTGATTTTTGCGATCTCATAGTCTTAATTACATAGTTATTTGAGATCTTGCCTTATCCGTGACATCTGATCTTCTAAAATCTTGCTCTATCAAGAGTATTTTCCAAGATTGATGTCTGAGGTGGGTTTCATCAAATTAGAATCCGACTGGGTGATGAATGGGAAATTGCTTTCAAGACACACAATGGGCTCTTTGAATGGCTTATCATGCCATTTGGACTCTCCAATGCTCCTATCACTTTCATGTGAGTGATGACTCAAGTGTTGCAACCTTTTTGGGGAGTGTGTATGGTGGGCTACTTTGATGATATATTGGTTTATAGCTGTGGATTGAAGGAGCCTCCATTCCATCTTCAACAAGTGTTTGATTTGTTGAGGAAAGAGAAGTTTTATGGTAATTTGAATAAATGTAGCTTTGCTGTGTGTAGAGTGGTTTTCTTGGAGTATGTGGTGTCCTCCAATGCTATACTCATAGATGAAGACAAGGCCAAAGTGATTGTGGATTGTCCTATACCTTATAGCATTCAAGAAGTAAGAAATTTTCCTAGCCTTATTATTTTTTTATAGAAGTTTTATTAGAAATTTCAGCACCTTAGCAGCCCTCTCACGAATTGCCTTAAAGAAGTTATTTGAGTGGACACAAGATGCCCAAGATAGTTTTGTGTTCTTGAAGAAGGTACTTATTGAGGCTCCTGTTCTAGCTTTACCTGCCATATTTATAAGACTTTTGAACTAGATTGTGATGTGTCGGGAGTTGGAATTGGTGGTGTTCTTAGCCAAAGACAGCCCATTGCCTTCCTTAGTGAAAGTTGAATGGTGTCAAATTCAAGTATTCAACTTATAATTTGGAGTTTTATGCCATAGTACAAGTTATCAAGCATTGGGGGTACTATTTGGCTTTCAAGGAGTTCATTTTTTGTACCGACCATGAAGCTCTTAGTGCATCGATAGCCAATCTTATCTAAACAAACAACATTCCAAGTGGGTGAATTTCTTACAACAATTCAATTTCTTTTTGAAGCACAAGTCGGGTATTCTTAATAAGGTAGCTGATGTAGGACATCTATAATCCTAGTCGGAGTCTTAGTAGATTTTTAATTCTAGTATGATTTATTTCTAGTTTCTAGTTTCTAGTTTTTGGTTTTAGTAGGATTTATATTTTCTAGTTCTAGTAGGATTTATATTTCGTAGTTATTTTAGAAGTACAATTCCTTATTAGTTTCTAACTTGTTTTAAATATCGTTGTAATTATTTAAATTGTAATTAGAAGTGCTTAGAAGTATTCAAATTAACTTACAATAGTATTAGAAAGTTACTATCATGTTATAGATAGGTTAGGAATGTTAATTTATAGTATTTTAGAAGGATTCTAAGTTGTTATGATGGAGTTATCAATCAATATAATTCTTTGCTTAGAACAAATCTATCTTTTAGTTTTCTAGAGTTTGGAATTCATTGATTCACCCTTTTGAACCTATTGGTTCAACTTGAGTCCATTGACTCTGAGTCCTACGCTTCCGCTACAGTAATAGTTGATTGGTTAAGTTGAGGAACTACTTATTGATAGAGATGAGGAATGTAGTGGCTGGTTTTGATAGCTTCAGGGATCATTATTAAGAGGATCCTTATTTCGCTCCTATTCTACATATAATTCAGCAAGATAAGCATGCTGATTTTCTACTCAAAGATAATTTTCTTTTCAAGGGTTCGAGGTTGTGTGTGCCAAAGTGTTCCCTACGAGAGAAGCTTCGTGTTGAGTTACAGAATTTGGGTCATTTGATACAGATAAGACTCTTGCATTGCTTCAAAATGATTACTTTTAGCTGGGAATTACAAAGGATGTTACAAGGTATGTTCAAAAGTGCCGTGTGTGCTGAAAGGGCAAGGGAGTAGCTACCAATGTGGGCTGTACTTACCACTTCTGGTACCTAAAAAACCTTGGTTATGCATTAGTATGGAGTTTGTATTGGGTCTCCCACCCACTCAAAGAAATAATGACTCTTATCATGATGATTGTTGATCGGTTCTCCAAAATTGCACAGTTTGTTCTGTACCAAAAAACTATGGATGTTTCACATATTGCTAAACTTTTCTTCAAAGAGGTTTACAAGTTGCGTGGTGTGCCTATTTCTATAGTCTCTGATAGAGATGCCAAGTTCCCTAGTTATTTTTGGCATATTTTATGAAAGTTCATGGGAACTGAATTGAATTGCAGTACTTCTTTTCACCCTCAAACTGATGGGCAAATGAAAGTTATCAATCAATTCCTAGGCAATTTACTTCATTTCCTGGTTCGGGAGCATATCAAGGACTAAGATAATGTTCTTCCTTTGGTTGAATTTGCTTACAACTCTTCAAAGAACTGGACTATTAATACTTCTCCTTTGGAAATGGTGTATGGTTCAAAGCCCTCTAGTGTTGTTGATTTGGTTCCTTTATCTACAAACAAGAGGACCAATGCCATGATTGAAGATATGACAGCATTTATGAAGGATCTTCATGTACAAATCAAATTCCAAATTGAGAGTTCGAACAACAAATATAAGGAAGCTGCTGTTCTTCACAACAGGAGAGTTGTGTACAATGCAAGTGACTTGGTTTGGGTGGTTTTAAGCAAAGATAGGCAGTCGGGTGGCTTATACACAAAACTTAGAGCTTGCAAAGTGGGAACTAGCAAGATATTGGAGTACATCAATTATAATGCTATAATGGGTGGAGCTTCCTCCACATTTAAAAACATCTGATGTGTTAATGTAGAACATTTGCTGCCCTATTGTGTCGACTGACTTGTGGTCGATTTCTTTAGGATGGAAAAATGATGCAGTCCAAGTTAATTAGTATTGTTAGTTTTTCTTTAGTTTTCTTTTGTTGCTTCAAGTGTTCATGGAAGGGTAGTGTAGTCATTTCACTTGGGCTGTTATGTTTTAGTTTTACTTATAAAAAGGCCATCGAACGTAGTTGTAAATCACTTTTTCTTGAATGAAATAGATTCAAGGGAGAGTTTTCTCTTCTAACTTAACTTTTCAACTTCTCTTGAATGATGAGGATTTAAAGGCATGGAAAGTTGTGAGAATTAAATGCGCAAAACAGAAAATGTGGTAGTGGGTAAGTGAAAAGACGTTCCTCTAAAGAAGTTCAGGCAACAAAGAAAGGAAGGTTCTCGAGATCCCTAGCATTGCAAGGAATATCCATACAAGATCATAAATTATCCTAGAGATACATAAGTCGCATAGTGCAGAAGGAGTTGAAAAAATCCCAAAAGGCATGTTCGGGATACTTGCATGACAGTAGAGGGAAGCAAGACTTGGAGGATAAGCTAGGAAAGGTAGCCAACAAGAAGACCCCATGTTGGCATTGTGGCTCCCGAGCGACAGACCAAGGGAGGGGGAAGCCACTTCCCTTCCTGAGTATGCTTGGGAATCGCGGTAAACTTGCTAATTGAGCTTAAATCCTTAGAATCCCGAAGAAGATCCAGGGATTGGGTGTAATCTTATCAAAATAGAAGGAAGATGAATTGGAAACAAAGACTAAAGAAGGAAGGATTACAAAGCAGAAAAAGTGACTGTAAATGTTTAAATACAAGGTAAATTTGTTTATGAAGAATGAATTGATTTCAAATGAATAATAAGTGTGAATCTGACTTGGGTATCAGAGTCTCTTTCTTAGGTACCACACTGGTGCTTGTGGGTGTTCTTCTTGTAGTTTTGATCTGGTGGTGCTGTGAATTTCGAGGTGGTGGTGGAGAAATCCCACACTATCCTTGTTTCTCAAACCAGTGTCCATATCGGTACTAATATCTGAGCATCTTAGGTTACAAGATTAATCATCATAACTTGAAGGGTGAAAAACAAGGCACTGCAGTTCCAACAAAGGGAAGGAAAAAAATGTAATGTTTTTTGTGTTAGGAGTTAATTATGACATGCATAATAGCATTTTGATGTTTTACTTGAACAATAGCAAAATATAGTTTAAAGTTTTCACTCATTACTATTTTATTTTTTTTCCTTTGAGAAAAAGTTGCCTTACTAAAATTTAACACAATTAGCAATGTTAGGTTATGTTACAATTAAGATCTGTTTTCTTCCATGTACAAAAGAAGTCTGAAACCTCAGCAACTATTGGGTTTTGATAGCAGAAAAGAATTATTGTTTGCAATTGTGTACAACTCTTCAATCTGACCTGTTCTAACCTTGAAAACTTGGAAATGTTGACCGCAACTTGAAAAAAAAAACTTTATTGTTGTTTCTCATAGAGAACTTAGAATCTTTTCAAGCTGACTAATAAATCAAGTTGTTTTGATTGTTTGATCTTAGTTTTTATTTAAATAGAGGCCCATACCTCAATTGGTTGCTTTTGCATTGCAGCCATGATAATGTGGGTCAAATCATAACCCTACTACCCACAATCCAAACAAGAATGAAAAAAAACCTTGGCTATAGCATATCTGGTTGAGTTATTGATTCTTTTGGTTTTAGTTGTTAATCAACATACCAACTTTGATTTCACGTGTAGTTGTTTTTGTGTTATGTTGCATTCTCTTTTGTTGGTTTTGTGCTCTTTAGACAAAAAAAAACTCGTGTATTGTAGAAGATCAGATTAGGGTCTAGTGAAGAAAAGAATGGAAAAAATGGAGGAGTCGAACTTTACTTTCTCACTATGAACCGTGGTATATATATATATATATATATATATAAAATAAAGAAACAAATGAAATTACACTTATGCCTTAATGGCACTTATATATCTAAAATTCTCCCTCAAGCTAGAGAATATGTATCATATAATCCTAGTTTGTTATGTAGAAAAGTATATATATATATAAAATAAAGAAACAAATGAAATTACACTTATGCCTTAATGGCACTTATATATCTAAAATTCTCCCTCAAGCTAGAGAATATGTATCATATAATCCTAGCTTGTTATGTAGAAAAGTAACCCTATCACTACCTAACGATTTAGTAAACAAATTAGCAAGTTGATTTCCAAACTTGACATATGTTGTGGCAATTTTACCATTCAGAAGATTCTCACGAACAAAATGATAGTCCACATTGATTTGCTTCGTTTACTCATGAAACACTAGATTGGAAGCTATATGCATGGTTCCCTGGTTATCTCATAAAAGACTCATAGGTGTTTCTACTATGAAACCAATCTCCTTGAGAAAATGTCTCAACCAAATAAATTCACAAGAAATATGAGACATGACTCTATATTTAGCTTTTGCACTTAATCTAGCCCCCCACTATTTGCTTCTTGCTTTTCCATGATTCAAGATTACATCTTATGAAGGTACAATAACCTGTGGTAGACCTTGTGCCTAAAGGAAAACCAGCCTAATCTACATCTGTATATCCCTCAATCTGAGTATGACCATTAGGCTTGTACAACAAACCACGTTTTGGTACCTCATAATACGTTGAATAGCTACCCAGTGTGGCATCCTAGGTGTTTCCATAAACTGACTCACAATGCTAACCTGTGAGATGTTTGGTCTTGTGATGGTGAGGTAATTCAACTTTCCAACTAACCTCTTGTATTTGCTGGGATCACCGAAAGTTTCAACTTCTGGTCCATGGAGGTACTTATTGGTTTGGACCCAATTAATCCTGTCTCTTTTAACAAACCTAGCACATACTTCCTCTGAGAAAGACTAATACCACGACTTGAATGAGCCACCTCAATACCAAGAAAATACCTAAATTTTCCCGAGTCCTTGGTATGAAATTGTTGTTGAAGATAAAACTTCAACTTCTGTATCCCATCAACATCACTACCAGTCAAAACAATGTAATCAACATAGATTATCAGCAACATATACCCCTCAGTTTTCTGATGGAAAATTGAATGATCTATCTGACACCACATCATTCCAAATGCAAGAACCACATTACTAAACTTACCAAATAATGCTAGTGGAGATTGCTTCAAACCATAGAGTGCTTTCCGAAGCTCACATACTTTCCCAGTCTCCCCCCTGAGCAAATAACCCAGGTGGTTGCTCCATAACACTTTCTCATGCAAATCACGTAGGAATGCATTTTTAACATCTAACTGATATGAGAGCCAATCAGACGTAGTAACTAATGCAATCATCACTCGAATTGAAGTAATTTTCACAATTGGAGAGAGTCTTAACATAGTCAACTCCAAAAATCTATGTGTATTTCTTAGTAACTAACCGAGCTTTCAATTTTTCAATTGTGCTATCAAGATGAAATTTAACAGCATAAATCCACCTACAACCAACGACATGCTACCTACGAGGAAGAGTTAGAGACTTAGTATCATTATGATGTAGAGCATCCATCTCATCAACCATAGCTATTCTCCTTCTCAGGTGAGATAAGGCATCCTTGAGATTCTTAGGAATAGAAATGGAAGAGAAAGTAGGGATAAAAAGACATTGAAAAAGACAACGAAGCATAAGAAATAAAATTAGACATATGATATCTAGTAACACAAGAACGAGTACCTTTGCTAACGATAGGTAATTCACTAGAAAATGAAGTAACATCCATTTACCTGAATGGAAGGAGATATAGGAGGTGGAGATGGATCTTATGTCGACAAAGAAGTTGGTGCTGGCGGTGCTGCAATGATCCTCCTGTGATAAACTTGAAGTTGTGGAGTAGGATTGGGTTCAGAAATAGGAATATGAACAAGTAAATGAATACTTTTTAATTTAGCATCAACAGATGACCCAGTAGAGAAGTATGGTATAGACTCGAAAAATGTAATATCAACACAAACAAAGTGTTTGTGTAATGTGGGACTATAACACCGGTAACCCTTTTGAGTATAAGAGTGCCCAAGAAACACATTTCAAACTTTGGGATCTAACTTGTCACGACTAGAACCCAAATGATGAACAAAACATACACACCCAAAAACATGAGGAGGAAGATGAAAAATAGGACAATCGGGAAATAAGATTTGATGTGGAAAAGTACCATCAAGGACAATAGTAGGCATACGATTGATGAGATGACAAGCAATTAACAACCTCACTCCAATGATATTTGGGAATATTCATCTGAAATATTAAGGCTCGAGCAACGTTAAGAAGGTGGTGGTTTTTACGTTCAGCTACCCCATTTTGGTGAGGGGTATGAACACAAAATGTTTGATGAATGATACCATGAGACTGCAAATAAGTAGTATAACAACTGAGAAAATTTTGTTTTTGCATTATAAGAACGTAAAATGCATAAAGAAGTACCAAGTTGGGTTCAAATTTCCATATGAAACTGTTGAATTATATTAAACAACTCATAATGATCCTTCATTAAAAATAACCAAGTACTAAACGAAAATGACTAGACTCTCTACGATCCATACTAAGTGGAAAAGACACTCGATGGTGTTTTCTAAATTGACACACTTTACAATTAAGTATGAAGTCTTTCTTTAAAGTAGGAAGTAGACTTCGTAAAACATGAGGAAAATGATGACCAAGCCGACAATGCCACTAGAAGGTGCTAGAAGATGAATGAAAAGTTGCTGGGGTTAGAGCACTGTTGAGAAGATACAGATCATCTACTTCACGCCCGCCACCAATCATCTTCTTTGTCTTTAGATCCTAAAACCACAATGAGAAAAGAAAAATGTCACTGAACAATCCAATTTGTTTGTAAGTTGGCTTACAAAAAGAAAACTAAATGGGAATTTAGGAACATAAAATATTGAGGACAAAGAAAGACTATGATTGGGTTGTGAAGTTCTTAATCCAACAACTTTTGAAAATGACCCATCGACTAATTTAACGTTTTGACGAGAAGATGGAGAAAGAGATGATAACAAGTGAGAATTACCTACCAATGATCTGATGCACTATAATCAATAATCCAGGGGCTCGTAGATTATAATAAACAAGTGGATACCTTACCTGTCTGGGCTAAAGTAGTAGTAGCTGATGAGTAGGAGACTAGTTTGTCATACTCTTCTCGAGAAAGGACAATGAATTTCTTTTCAATGCTCTTATCAGATGAAATAGTAGGTTGCACAACATCCTGAACTGAAGATAATGATGCTTGAGGGATAATTGGTCTCCCATGCAGATCCCAACAAAAGTCAATAGTATGCCCATCCTTGCTACAGTGGGTACATTTTCGGGTTCCATGGCTTCCCCCTGAATCTCTACTGCCACCTCTGCCTCCACGACCATCACCACGTATTCCACAATTACCTTTATGACCATGATCTCCAAGAGTAACTAAAGCAGAGCGATTGCTCGTAGGTTGGCCACTATTTGATAGAGTGACTCTCTTTAGCATGGAGGAAACATTTGTCAAGGATGGAAGATCAGGACTTCCTAAAATCTGAGACTTGACTACATATTTTGATCGAAGGGATGAAAGAAGACGATTGACATCTATATCCTCTATGCTTCTACATTTGAAGGATATCACTAGAAATAGGTTGATATTGATTAGTTCTTTACGCATATAAGCATCAATGAAGCAAATATTTGATCTATAGTTTTATCATCCTGCTGTAAGGAGAAATATTGCTGAGTGATCTCATAAATTCGAGTTATATTGTTGGATCCCGAATATATGTGCCTCACTCATTCCCAAATCTCTTTTGAAGTATTTAAAAACATAAAGTTAACACTGATCTATGACTCCATACTATTCCACAACCAAGTAAAAATCTGAGCATCTTTGTGTTCCCATACCTCAGTGGCTTTTTCATTAAGAGAATCAGATTTCACTATGGTTAGATGAGATTTCTTACCCTTGATCTTCAAAAATATCTACACTGCATTTGCCATTGTATGTAGTTATTTCCATTTAAGCAAGTAGAAGTCATTTGAGTTCCAACCAAATCAGTAGATATACCCAAGATAGTCTTTTGATTCATGATGAAATAACTGATTGCCCAAGAATTAATAAAATTGTTTTGCACTTTTTGGCGCTTCCCCCAAAATTTTCGTGAACTTTTTTCTATTGCCGAAAAATCTCCTCAACACGAATTTCTTATTGCCAAGATCTATGAAAAACCACCAAAAAGCAGAAAGAAATCTATCTTAGTAAGTCGCAAGGTTCTAGAACTCCTCCATATAAAATCTCAAAGCTCGAAAACCCTTTCCAATTAAAATCACAGATCTCCAATACCTCTCAAGATGAAATCACAGGGTATCTTGAATGCTAGAAATACAATTTGAAACCTAACCACCACACCACACCACAACCAACCACTAATAACTTTTGAAAAACCCTTGATCTATGATCACATTAAGGATATTTTCCAACCACAAAAACAAAATCCTCCAAACAGAGGATTTTAACCACCACGAGGATAATAAGTACAAATCAAATAAGAAAAATCTGATTTATACCAAGAGAGAAAAGAAGAAAAAGGAAAAATGCGGAAGAAGAAGAGAGAACCAAAATCTGGTCACTAGAGAAGTTCTAATTCCATATAGAAGATTAGATTAGGGTTTAAAGAAGAAAATAATTCAGAAAGTGGAGGATTCGAACTTGACTCTCTCACTATGAACTGTGGTATATATATAAAACTAAAAAATAAATGAAATTACACATATACTCTAATGACATATATAAAATACCGATATATCTAACATGCATCTAATGACATTGTTTTCCAAATGATGGTAGGATAAGGTTTGGTTGATGATAATTATGGGTTTTTTTTTTCCCAGATATGATACCAAGGATTGTGGAAGTTCCATCATCTCTATTATCATCTCCTCGGGCTGTTATCCTTGTATGTGCATTCCTTACCTTATACTCCTGTTTATGTAATTAATTAATTTTTTCTTTTATGATTTTACTTACGAAAATAATGTCATTGAGGCCATCTATCTTATGATGGTTTTGACTATATGAACTGTCTTTCTTGGTTTTTCTTAGAGGACCCTCCTTTTTCTTTATTTGTTGTTTTTGTGCATGGGCTCTTTTAAGTCGTACTGCCAGGAATGAATCATGAGGGTATTGTCCATATCATTGGAAGGGACTTTGGACATATTCTTCTAGTTTTTTTCTTTTATTTTCCATTGGATCTCTTGTCACCAAATGATAATCTCATGCTTAAAATTTATATGTTTTTTTTTATTGCATTTGATATTGCCTTATTTTTTAGAATTTCTTCTTAGGCTCTTAAGGATTTGATCTTCATTTCTTCCAGTTGATTTATGATTATGTGCAATAAATATGCGTTTCTGGTTCCATTAAAAACAAGTTAGATCAAGCCATGGAGATTCTATTTTATTTTTTTAATTTTATAAGTGAAGATAAGTGGACAAGGAGTCCTTAAAGAAAAAAAAAAAAAACAGATTACAATATCTCCCTACTAATAATGTCCCATCTAAACAAGAAATTCTCAAAAAATAAACACCTAAATTCCTTAAATTGCTTACACTAAAAGAACAACAAACCAAGAACGCTAAAGATAAGTTCTTGAGTCAAGCTTTCCTTGCCATCAAAAGTGCGCCTATTCCTTTATTTCCACAAGCCCCAACAAATAGCAAAGGGGGTGAACTTCCACAAAATCTTCAACCTACCAGAAAATGAGGGAAACTTCCAACTTAAAGAAGAGAAGTAAATGAACTGGGAAAACACCAAGAAACCTTAAACAATGAAAGATAGTGGGACCAAACACCAAAAGCCAAATCACAATGAATAAGAAGGTGCTGAACAGACTCCCTACCCGCTTTACACATACAACAATAATCAATAAAAAACAAACCTTTGTATTTGAGGAGGTCAACTGTTGGAAGTTGACTTAGCTGCCAACTACATGAAGAAAGAGAATTTGGTCGGCATTTTAGAAGCCCAAACAAAGGAGGAAGGAAAACAAGACTTAAGATCTTCTAATAGAGAATATAACTTTATAGAGAAGAGATCGTTATTAGCACCTTTCCAAATCCGACGATCCGCCTTATCAAGAGGACCTGAGGAGGTTGGCAAATCTATGATAGAAGTTGCGTTTCTGATTTCCCAATCGTTAAGCCTTCTTCTCAGACCAAGATCCCAAGACTCACCCCTCTAATTCAGAACCAAGAGACATGTTTTCCTATCCTCATGGACAATGAGTACAACCTTGGAAACAAAGTCTATAGAGGATTCTCACTACACCAACAATCCTCCCAAAAATGAATTCGATCTCCGCTCCCTACCTCAAAGTGGCTGTGCTCCCCCCATGGCTATCCCCACACTAGAAATACCTCTCCAAACACCACAACCATAGGGTTGTCTACTTGGATTACACTCCCTACCCATAGGGTCCTCCCCAAACTTGGCTGCAACTACTCTCCCCCAAAGTTCCTCTTTTTCATTTTTAAAGTGCCAATACCACTTACCCAACAAAGCTCTATTCACAAATCTAAACCTTTTAATCCTAAGACCATCGAATTTTCTAGGCTGGCACACCAACTTCCAATTCACTAAATGTAATTTACGACTTTCCTTTTTATCATTCTAAAGAAAATCTCTCACTAACTTTTCAAATTGCAACTCAATCTTTATTGTCATTGTAAACAATGATAAAAAATGAGTGAATGTTGGAAAGGGTGCTCCTAATTATGGTCAACTTCCTACCCTTTGAAAGATGCTTGGTTTTTGATGCACCTAGATTTTGATAGGACTCTTCTACTCAACCTTTACCTTCAACTTCCGGATGAAATTTCTCCTTTTTATGGGAGTTGGCTACACGATGAAAAAACTTTGTATTATTGTCTCTTGCTTCAACCACCTCACTTTGGCCTTTTGTTTCCAATTAATTTCTTCCAACAAAATCACTTTCTGGAACTTAGCTTTCAAATTGTGCCTTTAAACTCTCTCCTCCTCTTCAATAACTTCCAATTCCTCCTCCTTCCTATCCAACACTGTTATATCCTCCAAAAAGCTTTCTTCCTAACCTCTATTCTTCTGAAAAGCTCAAATTCCACAATTTCAACTTTTCCTTCAACTATTTCAACTTTTTGCTAAAGATTGCCCCAGGTCTTCCCAAAACTTCAAAACTATTCCAGCAAGAGCTAACTAGCTCAAAAAAACCTTCATGCTTCAATTACATATTTTCAAAGTGAAAAGGGGTTTGACACCTCAAATCAACCCTTGCCTCCAAAAAGATAGTAGAATGATCTGAAACTGGCCTAAGAATTATAGAGTCTAGTCGTAGTTGGGATGGCCTGATTGTTAGTCCAAGAGAAACAACTTCCTCCCAACAATAAATCAATCAACTCATTCTTGTTCACAAACTTGCCAAATTTCCTCTTACTTGAAAGACAATTACGCCCTCCTTTCTCCTCAATATCAAACCTAATGACATTAAAATCTCCTCCCACACACTACAAGCTATCCCAATAAACCAAAACACCCTCTAGTTCGCCCCAAAATTGGTCTCACTCCCGAGCTTTTGTAGTCCCATAGGTGCCAATTAGCACCCAAGTCTCAGTTGACCTCACACAATTGCATAGAACAAAAGCTGAAAAGGTCCCTATCAAGTGTCCTCTTATTGTTGCAACTCTAGTGTCCCACAAAACAATAATCCCTCTCGAAGAACCTACTGCTGGAAGAGTAATCCACTCCACTGAATTCCACTAACTACCTCCAATTTTGACTCTTGAAAAATCATGACATGGGGGTTTTGAAACCTCCAATTTTGTAGTCCCATAGGTGCCAATTAGCACCCAAGTCTCAGTTGACTTCACACAATTGCATAGAACAAAAGCTAAAAAGGTCCCTATCAAGTGTCCTCTTATTGCTGCAAATCTAGTGTCCCACAAAACAGTAATCCCTCTCGAAGAACCTACTGCTGGAAGAGTAATCCACTCCACTGAATTCCACTAACTACCTCCAATTTTGACTCTTGAAAAATCATGACATGGGGGTTTTGAAACCTACCAATTTTGTAGTCCCATAGGTGCCAATTAGCACCCAAGTCTCAGTTGACCTCACACAATTGCATAGAACAAAAGCTGAAAAGGTCCCTATCAAGTGTCCTCTTATTGTTGCAAATCTAGTGCCCCACAAAACAATAATCCCTCTCGAAGAACCTACTGCTGGAAGAGTAATCCACTCCACTGAATTCCACTAACTACCTCTAATTTTGACTCTTGAAAAATCATGACATGTGGGTTTTGAAACCTACCAATTTGTTTCACAGAAGCCCTTTTGCGACGAGTCCCTAAACCCTTAACCTTCCAAGACAAAAGCTTAACTTATATTTTGAACTATTAGGCCCTTAACTCTTCTCCTACTGTCATCTGACTTCAACAGAAACCCACATCTTTTCCTAAAATTTCCACCTCGTTAGACTTCCTCCCTCTTCCTCCTTGAAATATTTTCTCCCCTCCCCCCCATAATTTAATTGGGTTGATAATTCTTTACACTCTTGGATGGAGAATCGAGTTTAAATTATCGACCTGTTTTTCAGCCACTTTGTCTTTGAATCCATCCTCGCACACACGGTTTACCTCAAAGACACTATTGATCCTTATTTTGTCATCTCTTCGAAGGAACATTCCAAATTCCATCTTCTTCCCTAAAACAAATTTCATCATAATCTCAGCCCCACTGAAAATTTTCAACCTAGAAACACCTATCGCAACCCCAATAACTAGAACATAATTCAGAAATCATATCAACATTAGCTTTACTAGCTCTCTCCTCCTGGCACTTCTAAATTCTGCGGACATACTCCCCTGCTAACCAAAGACTTCCCCACAACCTTTAGATTTTCAGATCTGTGGATAACCAAGGCAGAACCCAAAGTCTCAAAAGATTCAGCCTCCCTGTCTCTGTCTTCTAGACACCTCGCAATCGGGTGTCCATTATTAGGACCAGAAGAAGACAATGACAACAAATTCGGGGTAACCAAGGTCTCTCTACAATTGTTCACCACCCTAGGCTGCCTTCTACCTTTCCAAGGTGGCCTTGAATTAGGAAAACACAATAACGGAAGCTGGAAACGACTAGAAACACTTTCCCTAAACCTTGCAAGCTTTGGAACAAAATAGGGCTTAAAATGGGATGGATTTTATCCGAAATCCGAGTGATCTGAATCTGAATTTGGTTCCTTGGAGTATATCTGAATTAAAATATGGTTTGGATATGGGTTGATGTACCTTGACTTGAGTTGGATACGGATCTATCCCTATATCCGCCATAATCCGAATGTTATATTACTTTGCAAGTTGTATTTTTATATTTTTCAAGTTATTTTTTTATCAACCAACAACGGTTGGGTGTCGTGGTCAAGGACTCTATTCAAAATGGAGAGGTCCTGAGTTCATGTCACCATTTGGCCATGTTTTGGCAATTTTATTTAAGATAACCTTTAACAGTTTGACATTATCTGACACGACCGACCTGAATCAATTAATTTGGTTGGATCAGATCGGATAAAAATTTAATGAATGTAAAATGGTTTGGATATGATTTTAGTTATTAGGATCCGAGTTGGATCCGGATACAAAATTCAGATATGGATATGGACATACTCATATTTAGCTTGAACCCGGCCCGTTTTAAGCCTTAGAAAAAAACCTAACAATGAAGAAAAAACCTCAAAAGACCAAGAAGTAGGAATGGAATAGAAATTTGAAGTTAACAAGGAAGATACAAAATTAGCAGCCCGCCAACCTTTTCTGGCACCAATTATAGGGTTTAGTAGGAAGTCCAAAACCTGATGATTTACGGAGCTTGCAGGGAAAGAATTCTCTGCAACTTTTTTGTGTCCGAACAACAAAGCTTCTTTATCTCTATTTTCAACCAAATCAGCAATTGGAGACACTTCTAGTTGAAAGAGATTCCGTTCTGACGTCTCAACCCCTAAACTCAAGGTTTCTCTTCCTCCCACCAAACACTCCCCTTCAAAGGTGTAGTGCACTCAATCTTTGCAAACTTCCCTTACCCCTTTCTCAAAGACGAAGGTGTTTTTAGTAAGTGTTTGAACTTCAAACAACCCTTTGGCTCAGTCTTAATCATTTTAAGAGGTGGAGGTTTGGCCCATCAACACCAAGCCCCTTTTCCAAGCCTTCTTTCAACACAACACAATCCGTGGGTCTGCTCCAAAGGGCTTTAGTCTGAAGATCTTCAAAAAGTGATTCTTGGTCCTCAAACTGAAGCTTCTCATTAGAAACCACCTGAGACTTGATATGAATCCTAACAAGATGAGAGCAAATGGACTCATTAAGCTGTCTAGATCCATTATTTGAGACCTCAAATGTCTTTAAACCATAAATGGGCCAGAACTGAAGTTAATGAACCAAAAGACTGATGTTGGAAGGGCATGGGGCTTCAACTACACTCACGGCCCAGTCTGATGAACAAAGTCTAGGCTTGCATTGGTAATAGGACCCATTGAAAAGGGTCCACTTGTGAGTTTGGAGGCCTGTTTCTTTGGTTTCCTTGCTAGTCCCAATTCTAGAAATCTTTACACGTATTTGTCATTCAAACTTTCCTCATTGTAAACTGTTGTGTTCCACCTTTTGAGCATGCCAACTCATCCCTTATCCCAAGATACCCTTGTACTACATCTGGTCGATAACCTTCTCTTGAAGTTTCCTTCCAATGAGGTTCGCAATTCAGCTGTAAGGATTTTTCTCCAAACGAATCTTGGACAAAAGATGCGTCCAAATCCAACGAGGAATCTTCCTTTGACGAAGAGGACGAGGAATCTAGGCCATTCGACAACTCAAAGTTGGGATTTCCTTCTCTTCCTGCCCTTTTAAACTCCTTTTAAACCAAGCCAGAGTTGGAGACCACCTCATGAAGACTCGCAGGCACCAAACTAATATCTCTCCTAATTTGCGTATATTTTTCCTCAGAAGATCTCACCAAATTCTTTAACCCGACTTAACATTTAAGGTTTTAACGTACGGCTCCTGAAGGGTCAAATCAACTAGCTTAAAGACTTCATGGGCTTGACTAAAATGTTGGGCTTTTAGGTCCAAATCAGCAACGTTGTCCAACAACCGTCCTTTTTCTTCTCTAGCTGTTCCACCCTCTCCGAATACTCCCTTACAACCCATCACCTAACCTCCTCAATTTCCAACCTCTTACGTCCAACTTCAGCTCTAGCATTGACCACAATATCCCTCCCTCTATCAGCACTTCGAGGATTTGGACCCAAGCCTAAACCCACCACCATAAAGGTAACAGAATACCTATGGCAACCAAAGGAAACAGTTTCCCACCTAGCTTTTAGCTCCTAGATTCCCATCTAGAATTCTTGCCGCTGTGAACCTACTTCTGTTGGTCATTGGTCACTGAGTCGTCGACTTTTATCAGTCTGCCTAAAGGTTTATGTAAAGACTTGAACACATCCAAGGTCTAGAGTTGGAGTAGTAAATCGTAGACATCAATCGAAGTACTTTTCACCCATTGATTAGGTAGACAATTCGAGAGCGTGCACCATTGATGGAAATTTACCAAGCTACCCCTTCTTTTCACCGAGCTAATTGACATAAACCAATCCAAATGCTCTTTTGATTTTGGCAATAGTTATCTTGGTCTTATCCCATACGAAGCCAGTTCATAGCAAAGATGGAGTTATTTGAAAATGGCCTCTTGTATAACGATCCAATTAGTAGCAATCCATTTAGTTAAGTCGGACCCCTCACAAATAATAATGTTTGGCTAATCTCCAAACCCACAGAATGGTATAGATACTGAGAAACTTGTTCTCCCACCATAAATAGCAACTAATGGAGCCAACACCTGCTTCTTAACCTCTTTCACAACAACCTGCGACTTGAGCACTAGGGGTAAGAACTTCGCCCCTTGCACGACAAGTTGAGGCTTGTACACTGGGATTAAGGGCTTACTCAAAGGTAGCTTCAACTCTAGAGCCTCTTCTATCCCTTTCGTCAAAGACTTCCAGCTCGAGTGATTAGTTCCTTTGGGGAAGATAATCGGGCTAACTTGTTTTTGGAAGTAAAGTCTAAGATATTTAAAAAAGCTTCGCTTCTATTAGACCCTTTTTTGCCACCCTAATGTGAATACGAAAGGAGCATTTACTCCTCAATGGTTATCCCGTTGGTGTTTTAATGGCTTCTGATAGATTTTTTAAAAGCCATATACCTTCTTCAACTAAGAACTTTTTAAGCCTGCCCATGAAGGGGAATGCTCAAAAATCACAAACCCAAGACTATTTTGGATTAAACAAATTTTAAACTCAAAACTCTTGATTCCAATTGTTACCATTATAGGGTGATTATTTTCCTTCATCAAAGACCAACCAAACACCAACCGCCTTACAACCTGATCCGTAGATTGACTCCAGTCGTCGGAAGAAGCCGAAGGACCTGGCTACAGACCAAACGTAATTGTGCAATGACTGGAGTTAAGTTTCTTAGCTAACATTGACATATATCTTCATAGTAAGGAGATCCTCCATCTCCATTTCAATTTCTGCTGATGGTTGGAACTCAATCTGGATTTTGAACCTCATTAATGAACTACCAACTTTCTATCAAAGATTCTAGCTTTTCAATTTATTTGACTCAATCTTTACCTATTGGTGGTGGTTGAAACTCATTCTCTATCGACTCTAGATCTTCAATTTATCTATCCCTGGAAATTACAAATTCCAACCTCCACATATTATTCTCATTTGTCATATGCCACTTAGGGGGAATTGGCCAACAATTTGTAATACCCCCTCCTAAGTGATACCCACTTTTTGAGAAACTACTGTGGATATTTAGAATGGAGAAGACCTTTTTTTGGTTATATTCACTAAATTTTTATGAGGACCATGTTAAAGGTACTTGTTTCATGGTGGGGAACGGTGAGAAACATTTATTTTGGAAGAAAATTGGTGTGAATAGGTAGATTGTGTTATGTGTATCCGTGTTTTTATAGATTGGTTTCTATTGTGGGGTTAACATTGAACCATTATTTTAAAAGAAGAAAGAAGAGGTGGTTTGGTTCTCGATCTTTATGTGCAATATATTGGACAAAGGAACTGAGGAGTGGTCATTTTCCCTGGTCATTGTAAGAGGCTACATTCTTTTGGAATGTTTGTGTTTGAGGGGACTTGAAAAGGAAATTTTCTATTTATAGTTGTCGAGGGATATTTTTGTCGGGATAAGTTATTGTTTGAGAGAATTGTGGGAATCTCTGTTCCATCTAAATGGAGGTGTTTATTCAGATTGTGTTGTTTGATAAACTTGACTGCTAATCATCTTCTTCATGATAAGATATTAGGATAATGACCCCAAAAAACCTATTAAGTGCAAATTTATTAGGAGATGTTTGAAGAATGCTACCTAAGAAAACTATTTAACTTGATTGGGGTTGACCTGGGTGGACATTCTCTAATTGAAATTTTATTATCCAAAAAGCAGCATATAATGGTACAGTGCGATGTGATATTTACATCAACAGATTTAATTTACTTGTTAGAACAATAGTCTCACATCGGTCCTGGTTGCTCGATTTGTGTGGTATTTGAGGAGACAGCAATCCTCACCTTAGAAGCCGGTTTTGTAAGGTTGAGTTAGGCCAGGCCCATGGACCTTAATATTACTGATAAAAAGTATATTGACATCAGTACATATCTGCAGTTTCTAGTGCTTCATTGACATTCTTTTAATTTGTTTGGCTGTAGAAATTAACTGTCGGTCATATTGATTCATAATTTGCAACACTGAATTTTGATGAATGTACTTGCATTTAGCATAAGAATCCTTGGTTGAAATGCTTATATTTACTATTTGACAAGAATTATAATATATCTTGTTTTCATGAACATAAGCATTGTATATTAAATCATCTGTTAAATGATTTGCTTAAGCAAATTGTAATCAAATTCTTATTCTGTAGGTCCTCTTCAATGGACAATACTTATCAGCTACAATCTCTTGCTCTTGATATAGGTGGCAACTGCAGGGTATGGCATAGATCACACTATAGCAATTGAGCTTCTTAAAGCTGTAAAATCAACAAATGGATTGGCTGTTGGCCTTATTCTGAAACCTTTCAGCTTTGAAGGACAAAGACGCCAAGATGAGGTAGGGTATGTTTTGAAGCTAGAATTTCATGTCTCTTTTATCTTTACCATAAAGAGAAATAGGGAAAATGCATAATAACAATTTGCAGGACATTGAAAAGTGGTACACTTTTACATATTTTCTCAATATAATTATAATAAATGTATTAACTTACTATTACAATTCAAGTCTTTATTTATGAAATTTTCTTCATTATATGTCTTTACTTTGTCAAACACCTTTTGTTGACTATTACTTGGACGTAGTTTGCAGTACTGGAGGTTCAAAATCGGTGCGATTTTTTATATTCATACGCTGACAACTTTATCTTTGGGAGAATATATACTTGATAAGATTGATCCATTCCCATTTCCATTGTGTTTTCTAGTATGAAAATCAGCCGATTAGGGATTTCATGGTATGGGTTGTTGATTTGGTGTCATGGGACTTCGTATTTAGGAGGAATCTCAAGGATTGGGAGATGACTTTATAGCTATTTTGATTGCGTGGATCATAGATACTCCTTAATGCACCATGAATGAGGGTCATTGTTACCTTGACATGTGACATGGGTGCTAAATTTCTAGGTATACGGCACAACAATTTCTGGAAATTCCATACGGCAGCACAGCCTTAAAATATTATCTTGGGGTACAACAGATTTTGTAAGTGGTACTCTGGTAAATTATGATACATTAAGGAAACTTGGATCTCGATAGCTACCCAAGTTTTGCAAATGAAGGAAAATTGTCCTTGCTAAGGATCACCATTCATAATGTTAGTTCATTTGTGAAAAAATTGAAGGAACATTTGTCTACCATATATTTGTGGTGGTATGTGGTCCTTATTGTGCATGGTTGTACTAATTTTGATAGTTAGATCAATGAATCTCGTGTAAAATAACACATTAACCAAAAAGTAGGTTGATCAGTTATCCTAAACATTCTACAAGTATGCCTTACTTCAAAACTCTTTTCCTTTTATTTCTGGTTGTCCAAAATGAATACAATTTCTTAGTCATTTAGGGTCATCTGCTATAACTAAATTTTGGTATGGCTAGTCATTTAGATGAGGTCTTTATGTTGGACTATTAGGAATTTATTGCTATGTTTCCCCATGAATGAAAAATAACCATCAAAATGCAATATGGACTATATTGAACTCAATGACTGAAGATTGGGCCTTACCTCTCGACCAAAAGTCCAGTCTAGAATCACCAATCAGTCTAATTTTTAATGTGTAAGTCCACCAAGGGGAGACCCAAAGGTTCATAAGGTATTTCCAGAATATTTGTTTCCTAAGAAATGTGTTACACCAATGTGGTATGTGATTGTTGTGTGGTGCTGTTGATTGGATTTTCAATTGCACATTAACTGCTAAGAAATATCTTTCTTATTTTAAAAAGATTTGTTCAATTTTCTGGATTTTTTTTTTTTTAATCTGGACTTCAGACATTATTTTTGTTGTGCCAAGTGTCAGCTCATTAAAGGCTGCATTTGGTGAATGCTTGCTTTAGAACTTTACAAGTTAAATGGAAATTTAATGATTGACTACAGGTTAGAGACTTGGTAAACAAAATTCGGGAGCACACAAACTTCTTTATCGGTGAGGTCTTGATCTGATGTCATGTATCAATTACATTTTTATTTTAGTGTTTCTTTTAAGTGGCTTGTAAAAAGATTATTCAAACAAAGCACCATTCTATTTAAATAAAGATAGATGATCTTTAACATCATCAAGGTCCTATCCCCAATATCTGGGATCAGCTGGATGATTCATGGCCCTCCACTCAAATATATATATATAACCATGTCTTATGTTAGTTTAGGAGTCTTTATATCTATTCTCTCTACCTTATGCCACTTCCTGTTTGGTCTTACATTTGCTCTTTCGAACTTTCAACCTGCATATTCATTCTTAGTGGTGTTGTCTTTGATTTTTGTTGCAAATGTACGAACCATCTCAATCAACTTTTCCATAGTTGATCAGCTACTAGGTTGCTCTTACATTTTCATGGATGAACACGTTTATGATTTTATCTTCGGCTTTTCGCTCATAAATCTCAACATCCTTTCCTCTATTATGGTGGCAACATTGGTAGGTTTGTCCTGCTTGAGTGCTAACCCAATCCCAAACCTCTTTCCACCACTTAACCCACGCCCTACCCAATCTTAGATTAGGTCTAAGGTATTAGTCCAAAGCCTAGTCTGAGGTTGTTATAAGCATATTTACTTGTACATATCTAAGCACACACAATCATTCATGTTTTAATTATTTTGTGTGGTGATTATTTATTTAAAGGCATTTAACTTTAAATTTTCCTTTCATCACATTGTTATATTTCAAAAAAGTTGAATTGGCCCATTTGAGAACAATTCTTCTATTGTATCATTTATAAATTCAATGAAATCCATGGATAATCTACGAATCCCCATCAAATAGAGATTTTTCTTTCAATTATATTTCCATTGATCATAATGTGAGAATGTTAGACTTGATAATCTGGAAAACTTGCTTAGTTAGGGCAATGACCCTACTAGCCTTTGTATTAAGGAGAGAAGAGAATGAACGAGTACACCCCCATACAATACAAACACCAAAAATGATACAAACACACACCATAGACACTGTACACTTTACAACACTCCCCCTCAAGCTAGAGCATAAACATCAAACATGCTCAACTTGACAGTGACATTCATAGGGATGGATGATTTAACTATTTTAGTGAATATATCATCGAGTTGATGAGAGGAAGAAACATGATGCATCCTAAGCGAAATGTCTTGGACTTTTTCACAGATAAAGTGGATATCAACTTCTATATGCTTGATTTGCTCATGCAAAATAGAATCAGAGGCAATCTTCTTTGCTGCTTCATTGTCACAGTATAATGTCATAGATTTCTTGGTAGGAAATCCTAACTCACACAGAAGAGATCGAAGCCAAAGAAGCTCACATGTACCATGAGCAATAACCCTATACTTAGCTTTGGCACTCGAACGAGATACTACTGGTTGCTTTTTTCTCTTCCATGCAACCAAATTGCCTCCTAGAAAGGCACATTATCTTGGGGTTGAATGACAATCAGAAGTAGATCTTATGCAATCTACATTAGTAAAAGTGGTGATATCCAAATGACCATGTGAGCAATATACACGTCCACGGCTTGGACTAGACTTGATATAACAGAGAATACAATGAACTGTTGCGAGATGGTAATACGAGGAGCATGTATGAACTGACTAACCAAACTCACAGCGAAGACAATATCTGGTCGTGTGAGGGTGAGATAAATTAGCCGGTCTACAAGCCGTTGATAGGTATGTGGATAAGGAAGATCATCTTCAATTTCATATAGAGATAGCTTCGAATCCATAGGTTAAGTAGCTGGTTTACAACCAATCATACCGGTATCACAGAAGAGATCCAATGCATACTTTCTTTGTGAGAGAAAAATGTCTTTTCTGGAACAAGCAAACTCAAGCCCAAGGAAATATTTTAAGGCACCCAAATCCTTAACTTTATATATACGGCCTAGTTCCTTCTTCACGTAAGTGAGGAAGGACAAGTCATCTTCAATGAGAATAATGTCATCAACATAGACTAAAAGGATAGTATGACCTATGGAGCCTGAATGAATGAAGATTGTATAATTAGAGGGGCATTTCTGAAAGCTCATGTTAATCACCACTTCGTTGAAGGATGAAACCAAGCTACAGGTGATTGCTTCAAACCATAAAAGACTTTTTGAGTCTGCAAACCATCTCTAGGGACTCACCCTGAAGTAGGAACCCAGGTGGTCGATCCATATACACCTCTTCTGTGAAATTCCCATGAAGAAAGACTATTCTTCTCATTTAACTGATAAAGTGGCCAATCTTGATGAGCTGTAATGGAGGTAAGGACTCGTACCGAAGTCAACTTTGCCACAGGAGCAAAGGTGACATAGTCAAGGCCGTATGTTTTTGTAAAACCATGAGCAACAAGACGAGCTTTGTACCAAGCAATACTATCATCAGAGTTATGCTTAACAATAAGACCTAATGACAACCCATTGTTTTCTTCCCAGGGGGAAGAGAGACCATTTCCCAAGTCTAATTACTTTGCAAGGCAACTATTTTGTCTAGCATAATAGTTTTTCATACGGGACCAACAAGAGCAATAGATACTATGCGTGGGATAGTCACAAAGTCAACAACAGAAAGAAATGCCCAATAAGGGGAATAAACAACCTAGTAACACACATACTTTGCAAGTGGGTAAGGAGTAACACGCTTATGAACTCCTTTACAAAGAGCAATAGGCAACTCAAGAATAAAAGTATCAATAGGATGAATAGCTCCAATAGGAATAAGAGAAGCAATAGGTTCATCAATAGGGTGAGAAAAACCTACCGGAGGTTACGTAGAGAAAGGTGGTCGTGGTGCATAAGAGGGGGAACCATGCTACTTGCGACAGACATAAGTGATATACTCCTTTGGTTTGGGAAGATCAATCGGTACAGGCAAAAGCAATGATAGAAGAGGTGTAGAAGGATCTCTAGAAAAACAAGGAACATCATCGAAAAAGGTAACATCTTTGGAAGTAAAGAATTGACGAGATGTAGGATCATAGCAACGATATCTTTTAGGCATACTAGAATAACCAACAAAAACGCAACGAATCTCGTTATCGTTTAACTTGTGACGATTAGGATGAAGATCTTGAACAAAACAAGTACAATCAAATACACGTGGCTCAATGGAAAACATGGGGCGCCCAAGATAAAGAGTTTGGAAGGAAGTATGGCCATGAAAATCTGAGAAGGTATGTGATTGATCAAGAAACATGCAGTAAGAATGCCATGGACTAGTAGGTCTTAGGCATCTCCATATCACGTAATAAAGATTGAGCAACCCCAACCAAATGTCAGTTTTTACGTTCAACAACACCGTTTTATTGAGGGGTACAAGGACAAGTAAATTGATGGATAAGACCATGGTCTAAAAGATAGTGGATAGAAGGAGAGGACCAATACTCAACACCAGTATCAGATTGAAGAGCTTTAATCGGAGTACCAAACTTAGTGGACACTATAGCATGGAATTCTCTAAATTTAGAAAAAAACTTCATTCTTAGATTTCATAAGGTAAATTCAAGTGGCGTGAGAATAATCATCAATAAAGGTAACATAGTAGCAAAACCCATCAAGAGATGTTGTCATGCCCCGAAATCCCAACACGAATCCCTATGATTCATTAGTTAGAATTTCGAGGTGTGAGATAGTCAATCTCACAACCTGATAGAACATTCACAAATAATAATACTTATGAAAAGAAAATATACGCAGCGGAATAAACATTTGACTAACATATATACGAGAGTCTAGAGTAAGCGAAAGAAATCGACAAACACTGATATAAGTCAAGATCCTAAATCTCATAATTCATTAGGTTACAAAAATTTCTAAACTAACATATTTCTTACCTACAAACAAAAACCACTAGGATTCCCTACTAATCCTCAAAGACACGGTGGTGGCAAGACATCAATTTGTTCTTCTTCGAGGACCTCCTCAAAAGACTCCTCAAAGAACAGCTCTTCAATAGCTGAATTATCTGAAAGGGGAAGGATAGGGTGAGTAACAGGGGAATGTTACTCAGCAGGATGAATCCCGTTCTAACAGCGAGTCATATATGCACGAGTAATCATCAGAACAATTAAATAATGCAAGTTTTTATAATGTAACATACGATAAATGTCTAAGTATACTCAGTAAACAGTTATAATAACTTTCAATCTATCATTTTCAATCATTTAAAGTAACATATGCATCTTTTAAATGAAAACATCTATCAATCATTATAAAATAAGAAAAAGATACATAATAAGAACACGGCGGTGTAATCGATAAGAGAGCAGAGGAACACGCCGATATAACCGCCTCAGCTATGGCAATACGATATTCCAAACTTAACCTCTGATGTGGAATCCCATCGTTATAAATCTGATTTTGTGGCCGGTCTAGCATACCACGGTTGGATGACCATTTATCCGGTTCAGACTGGCCGTTGACCAAGAACCCAATACTGAGTTCAACTAACGGTGAGGTCGACCGTTTGACCACTACAGACTAAAAGTGATCACTAACTAGCCCAGGAGACCCCTCGCGTCGAAGCCTATCAAGAGGCAATGCATGTGAACCCCGCCTAGCTATACAGAGACCGCCTTTACACACAACGTTCCCCAGGAAATAAGTAGGAGAAATTCCCGGATTTCATAAGCTGTAATATGCTCTAAGGTATCCCATACTACCGAAGAGCGTATGACATCTAGTGTTATCCTAGATTAACTCGCTGCTTCCGGATACACAGCAACGCGTCACTCTTTATGGGTTTTCTACAAACCTTTACTGGTAAACAAAATAATTTATTTTGTATATAATATATCATTTCTTTTAATCGAAAATACAAACAAAGTCTGGTAGTGCCCTCCAATGACAGTTATCTGTCATTTCTATCCATTAATCATCTCATCCCTCTATCTATCTATCACGTTTTACGTGGTATGGCCACTACGTAGAACTGGAGGCACTGTCCCATCAATCAGGCGAGAACATACGTTCTCTCTATCCATCCATCAATTAAATCGATCAATCTATCATCTAATTTCCTACTATCTATTAAATTAATTTTACCTTTAAAGTAATTCAAAATCCATAAAGCATCAACCAATTCCATTCGATGGTTTTGGTTGAGTCAAGAGACTCGAAAACAAAGATAAAACCATAAGACATAAAAGTTGAAAATATGTGAAAATTTAACCAAGTGTTAAAAAAATGATTTTTCAACGTCGAAATTGAAAACGAATTATTTATTTATTTATTAAAGAACTTAAAGTAATACTTAATTGTTTTTAATGAAATAAAGGTAGGAAATGGGTATACATACTATATGGAAGCAACACTAAAAAAATTAGAACCAAACTCAACATTCAGATATTTTTCCGAATTGCTGATTTTTCTTCGAAACTCGACCAAAATCGATCCAAATATTATACCAACTATAAAATGCTTATATTACATCAAATGAACTAAAACCAATCATAAATAAGCATGCAAACATGATTCAAATCGTTCAAATATGTATAAACTTAATGAAACGATCGATTTATCAACAATCATATGGATTTTCTATGAAATTATCGCATAACTAGGAGGTAGAAGGGAAGGCAACCTACCTCAAGCTATTTTCATCGGTTGAACGAAGTTTAAAATCACCTCCGGCCAATCTCCAAATTTTTCTTCCGGCAAAAATCGGATTTCTTTGCATCCACGCGTAACCCTCGGCGAGAGGAACAACTTTCCTTCTTGCGCCTAAGCTCGGATCGTTCTTGTTTAGTATAGATCTGAGTTTCAAATATTGAAGGAAAATGATTGAGATTTGTTTGGAGAAGAGAATAAGAAAAATCTGATTTTTTCTAATAGAATTCAGATATTTATATAACTTAAGTTGGGACATACTTGTCATTTTGGGAATTATTTTTTCCGAATGTTGAATTGGACAAACTTATACTCTATTTCAGGTGATTTTTTGACACGAATCTAATGCTATGATCGGTTTCCTCAAATTACGTCTCTAAGGTGTCGTTTACTTATTGGGAAAATATCTAATGCGAAACTCGAGGATTTGATAACTTTTTCAATCTACTTCAGATTTAGGCGTGCTTACAGGGTAAAGTATGTTTCTCGATCCTTCAAAATCTATTGGTGAAGTTAATTTTCCTCAAATATTAAAAATTAAGAATCTATACTTTTAAATCAATACACAGATCTAAAATTCTTTCCGTGAGATACATTTTAGGATTTTCAAGTCATTACAGATGTGGTTGGGGAAGGACCCCAAACATCGGAGTGCACCAACTCAAACATGAAATTACAATGATGCATGCGTGAAGCATAAACGATTCTAACATGTTTAGTAAGTTCACAAATTGGACATTGAAAGTTAAAAGAAGAACATAAAATATGAAATTTTGGAATTAAAGCACACAAGTTTGAAAGCCATCATGCATATGCTTGGCATGCCACAGATGTAAATTATCCACACTAACACCTATAGAAAAAGGAAAAATAGTAGGAATGTCGCAATCAATAGCAATGACAACAACATAATATGAATGTTTAGTGTCCAAGTAGTATAGGCCTCCTCTCTCGACCTCAACCCCCCTACCAACAATCCTTCTCATAGACAGGTTCTGAAAGACACAATAAGTAGGATAAAAAAGAGCACAATAATTTAAGTGTTTAACAATACTATTGATAGAAAGATGCTTAGTAGAAAAATGAGGAACATGTAAAACATGAGACAAAGAAAGAGAAGAAGAGATGGGGAAAGTTCCTATAGGAATGATGGGAGTAGAAAAATCATTACGAAGGTAAATTGTTTTGGGAAAATAAGTTGGAGAATATAATGAATAACTTTGAGACTCACCTGTCATGTGGTCAGTGACTCCTGAGTGGGAAATGATGTAGCAATGACTGCATAAGCTACAGAATCATGGATACCTGATGTTGCAGATGAGTATGAGTGTCAACTGTAGAAGAGGATGGAGCAGAAGTAGTAGGGTGGGATGAAATCTGCATCTCAGCACAAAACAATGCAGTAGTACACATTATCTCCGCCATTTGTGCTTTCATCGAGTTCAAAGCATCAGTGATAGACTCGGGTTGGGAAGCATCAACAATAGTAGAATCATTGGTAACAACAGTAGAATGAGAATGGTAGCCCTCAAGATAATCATGGAGATGATAACACGGAACACGGCCATGCCTTGCAATGCCACAGTGAGAACATATGACACTAGAAAGACTACAAGCACGACCACTACGACCTCAATCAGTCCATCGATCACGTCCAACAGAGGGAGGAATGGGATAATGAGAGGCACTGACAAAAAAAATGTGATCTCGAGGATCAATAGAGGAAGTCCCTAGTGACATAATTGCACGACGACATTCCTCACTAAAAACTATGGCATAGATGGTGCGAAGCTGAAGAAAAGGGGATGTCTCTAGAATCTGAGTGCGCAATTGC
Source organism: Akebia trifoliata (assembly GCF_017979445.1). Taxonomy (NCBI): domain Eukaryota; kingdom Viridiplantae; phylum Streptophyta; class Magnoliopsida; order Ranunculales; family Lardizabalaceae; genus Akebia; species Akebia trifoliata. The sequence continues at coordinate 25,842,266 of NC_141376.1, forward strand.
TCATTCTCAGTGCAAAGATCCCCTAGAAAATCATTGATCTGACGACGCTCAACCTGCTTAGCAACAATCTTAGCGGACTCGGGTTGGAGCTCATATTGACTTAACGCCTCCCAACGGCATTGGAGGGCACTATAATAATAAAAAACAGAACTTTCTCCCTGCTAAAAAGTAGCTAACTCGCGAATAAGTTGGTAGAATCACGCGTCATTCTCAACTATTCACGCATCATTTTCAACTAAGGCATATGTCCGTGAAAGTGAGATCCACACCTGATGAGGCAGTCTCAAAAAATATAGTTTGTGATAATCAAGGGCTCCATAGAGTTGAGAAGCCAGCTTAGAATGATGCAATTCTCATAGTCCCACTTAGCATTAGCGCCAACATCAATAGTAGACCGAGGAGTATCTCCTGTAAGATAACTCATCTTCGAATGACCCCCAATATAACGGGTAATAGCTCGATGCCATGCAAGAAAATTATCACCATTAAACATTAGATTGGTGATAGAATTAGCAATAGGATCAAAGAGGGTGAGAGGAACAAGGGATTTGAATTCCATTATAAAATAAATGTTCTATGGTGGAAGAACACAACCAAATCGCCAAAAAAAAAAGAAAAGGATCCCAATAAAAGGTTATGCTACCAAAGGATAGCAAGAGAGAGCCAAATAGGGGCAAAATGATTACAGGATGATGAGAAAAGAAGGGCAACAGTTTTGCCCTAAAAAAAATCCCAACTGAACCAAGCAAAAACCTTAAATAGAGCACAAAAAAAAAATCATCAAAGCCCAAAGAAAATCAGATCTGAGGCTATAGATGTGATCTATAGCTATAAATGACACAACCTGTTGGGGGGTTTCTGCAATAAGAGATTAGGATCATGAAGAAATCAAAGAAATACGAAATCGAGGAAACTGTTCTCCAAACTTGCAACTCGATAAAAAACATATCAATCGGCCTCAAATCTTATTTCTGAGCAGTCCATGAGATTCAGGAGATCAAAAACTAGCAGAAACCATCGATCTTCGATGTTTGGGGAAGAACTAAGGTTGACGTCATGCTGATGTTAACGACAAAGCTCAGAAAAAATGCAAGAAACCCTTGCGCTGATACCAACTTGATAATCTGGAAAACTTTCTTAGTTAGGGAAATGACCCTACTAGCCTTTGTATTAAGGAGAGAAAAGAGAATGTACAAGTATACCCTCATACAATACAAACACCAAAAATGTTACAAGCACACACCATAGATAGTAAACATTTTACAACAGTCATTACTTAATAATATATTCATGTAAGCAAGTGTATTGCATATTAAGGTGCATTTAAATAACACAACATGATTATTGTCATGTCCATGCATAATACAGATGTGGTGGCATGCTACTAATCTTCATGTTATTGCAGTTTGATGACTTATAAGTACGTTTTCATGCTTGATCAGTTGCTACCTACCCTCGCAAAGAAATTCCTTCAATCTTTCACCATTTCCATGAAAATTGTGTTTGTGTCCATACTTATATTCCATTTTTAAACTAATTGAAATAGACACCAAAATCAGAATTTAATATCATGCCAACATCTCATATCCATTATCGTGGGATTTGGTTTACCAAATAAGGTACCTTGTTGTATATGCCAAAAGACCATGAGAAGCTATAGAACAAAGTTGTTGAGTTGCTACAAAAGGGGTTGAATGTGTTGTTCTAGGGTTTTTGGCACTCTAAGACTACTTAAAGATATGGTGTATGCGTATTAAAATTCTTACCACCTATGTCTGACCTCGATTAAATGATTGCTAGGCAAGTTTGTTGGGTGAAAGACCTTCTGTAGGATTTATTTGTGGAGTTTTTAATCACCAAATTCACTTTCGGTCTGGAAACGAGCTGAACACGACCTTCAAAATGTGAAAGAATTGTATGCATGGTTGGTATGCCATTGTTGTTCACAAACACCTAATACTTTCATGTATATTATGATCAGGGCATAGACTATTTTTTGGGAAACACACATCTAACTGCTTCTCAATTGGATGTTTGAGTGAAAAAATTCACTTCATAGAATTAATGATATCTAGTCTCGACAAGAGTTGAGAACCTGGACCTCTTTTCTTGGCATTTGTTTGTTTTTGGTTTTTGATCTTCGACCATATGACTTAGAAGACCTAATGTGTTGGTCTGTATCACTTATGAGATATGTTCCCTTCATCTTAATCCAGTTTACCTACAAATAGAACATTGTAATTGTTTATGAGAATTTTGTATGATTGTCATCATCATCGATGCATTACCCCAACTTTTTGATAATTTTTTATTTGATTGGGTTGATGCAAATACATGTTTTACGGTGTTGAGTACATTGTCATTTTTTTCTTTTGATCTGCAGTGGTGGACACTGATGCTCTACTCCAAAAGGAAGTGGTAACTCTAGCTGAGGCTTTGAAGAGTGCAAATAGTGCTATTTTGGTGGCCATCAATTCTATCTGCATTCTCATGTCTGTAAGTTTGCTTTCTTGGAGTTCTATGTTACTATCAAATTTTGAATCCTTGAAGAACTTCAGCTGTGAAATTTGCAGGAAGAGTACAAGAAATTTCTTGATCATTCACATAATAAAGTAAAGGAAGTTACAGTTCCAGAAGTTAGAAAAGTGAGTTTTCATCACCATCTTCTACTTTTGCTACAATATCCATTATCCTATTTTTATAATGCAATATTCAACTTCTTCTCTTCCATCTAGTATGTTTGGGTATCAATGATCTTTTTTGTTATTGGCTAGTGTGTCTGAATTTATTTGTCTGAAGTTTAAATATGGATTTTGAATTATATATTCGTTTTGTAACACTCGACTTCTAAATTTTCATCTCTTTTATTTTCTTTTCTGATTCTTGATCTATTGTAGCCTATCCGAACATTAATGATATTGTGTACAGATTTTGGAAAGTTATGGAGGAGCAAAAGTTGGATTTGGAGCTGGTAACGACATGAAATCGTCAATTGCACGAGCTGTCTTTGACTGTCCTTTTATTGGTGGTGGTATAAAGGTATAAGTTTGAATTTCATGGTCCTTAGAGAGCTTCTTCTTTTTTTTTTTTTTTTCATATGCTAAGTGGTGCAAATGGTGTTGACAATTCTTTAGCAAAGAGCAAACAAAGAGTAGTGTAATAGGAACTTTTCCTAGATATGTATTTTTTTTTACTCAATCCTTTGTAGCTACTTTTACCTTTTTTACATTCTTTTTTTCATTTATAGGAAGAAAAAAGAGTTTGTTCTTGATGATTCTAATTTTCTTTTCTTTCCCTGTTTTATACATCTTTATCAAAAATATATTTTTTGTAAATATCCCTCGATCTTTAATCTTTGCCTTTTTCCATGGTTTAGTTTTATAGGTAGGTATACATAATATTTATGATACTTTCTTTAAGGTGTTTGTTTTAGACTTGGGGGATGGTTTTCAATTTTAGGATGCTTTGTGGTGCGAAGACAAGCTGCTTAGCAAGCCTATTGAAATCTTTATGATGCGTCACATGGGTAGTTAAAAAGGACTTCTTTTTAAAAGGTGTCTTAAGCTGCTTGTGGACAGGATTGTTTGGTATCCCCATAGTTGACTTCCAAGTAATTGGGAAATGTATCAACTAGTTTGGTTGGCTTCCTATAAGGTACCTTTCTTGTCACATGAGGATGATAGACTCGTTTGTGGGTGGGATATCAAAGGGGTCTTAGTCCAAGCAGAATTTTTTTCTGGGCTTGTGAAAAATCCAACAGTTCCTTCCCTGTCCATTCTCATTTGGTGAACCCCTCCCTATTACGTCAAAGATTGCCTTTTTTTTTTTTTTTAACCTATCAAAAAAAAAGATTGCCTTTTCTTGTGGTTGGCCACACTCAGTTAAGATCATAACAGTGTATCATTTCATGAGTCAAGGAAGATCATTCGACACGTTTTTTTTTTCTTCTTTTTAGAGTGTTGGTGCTACCATCCAAGGTAGATCCTGAGTCATGTGCATTTGTTACATTCTTTGTCATCAAGGGTTATTTTCTACTAGTATGATAGAGTTCATCCGAGGTTGAAGTGGGAGGCTTTCGAATTTTGGGAGTGAATAATTTGGAGAGTGCTTCCTGTCTCAATGAGTTGGTACATTTGAAAATTGAGGAAAAACCTTACATTTTAGGAAAAATATATGATAATGGATGCTGTCATTTTTAGGATGCCATCTTAACTCTTTTAATGGCCAGCTATTTTTAAAGAGTTCGAAAGGGTTAAATTAGTTTACTTTTTTTGTAGTTGGCAGGTCCCCCATGACCACTTCAAGGCAATTGAGCAAGTTTTATTTTTTAATTGCCCCCTCGTTAGTCTTTAGTCATCACTTTTGGTTTTTGTACACTAGGGTTTTCCCCTTCTTTCTTTTATCATGGCTGACGTCTGTATAGTTAGTCGTATGTTTGTTTAGTGTGGTTTTTCATATTTTTTGTTTGTTTTGGGTATCTTAATAATAAGATATAGTTTGGGGGTTATACTTGTAAATATTTTAAACTTGATTTATAATAGAGAGACCAATCGTGTGGTGAGTTACACACGACTTTCCAAAATAGTGGATTCTTTTTCCTTCTTTGTTCGATCTTTGGGTATGGCTGGTCTTGACAAAAGGAGATAGACTTTTGATTCGACTTGACAGAAAAAAACTACTCTTTGTGGGAGTTTTCCTTTCAGACCTTTGTTCAAGGTCAAGGCTTATGGATTATTGTTGATAAGACTTTTGATTCGACTTGACGGAAAAAACTACTCTTTGAGCCGTTTTATGCAATTTTTGATGCGTTTGAGGCCTGAATATGAACCTATCTGTGCTTCTTTTCTGAGTAGAGCTGCCTCTTCCTGATATTGATACTGTTCTTGCTGAACTTTTGAGGGAAGAGACTAGACTTCAGACACAAGATATGGTGGATGCTGCAAGGACTGTAGTTGACTCAGCCTTTACAGTGGAGGTGTAAATAAAGCATCGAAAGATCTTTCCAAGGTGCAATGTTATGGATGCAAGGAGATGGGTCATTTTTCTTGGTAGTCTAAGAAAAAAAAAATATTTTACTTATTGCAAAAAATATGGACATGGGATAAATGAATGCAAAAATAAGCCTCAGAATCATAAAACGTCTCAAAAGGCTTTTAGTGCTACTCCGGATCCCTTTTATAATGCATCCTCTATCATGACTTCTTTGCCTACAGCTGCTTCCTCTCTATGAGAATTCCCCAGGTTCTGTTCTTCCTCCTCATGTGATGCAACAAATTTCCCAAGCCCTATCCAGTGCCAACTTCTCAGGTGAACTAGATTCTGATTGGTTTATTGATACAGGTGCATCAAGTCATATGACAGGTGATCCTTCTCATTTTACTTCCATTCAATCTGGCTTTTCCAATCAACAAATTTGTACTGCTGATGGAACGAATTTGAAGGTTGAACCTTTATCTTGTCTCCCTCACCTGACCAAAAAATTACTCAATCTAATGTTTTGTATGTCCCAAAATTGACTGCAAACCTTATCTTTGTTTGTCAGTTGGTGGAAAATAATTGTTTTGCTCTTTTCTCCCCTTTTGGTTGTGTTGTGCAGAATCTTCAAACAAGGAGGGTGATTGCAAAGGGTCCTAAGAAAGGGGCAAAGCTTCCTCCTCTCATTTGAACCATCTTCCTCATCTACTACTTGTTTTTTTGCTCCATCTATGAATAAAATATGGGCTTTATAGCAAAAACGTTGTGGCCACCCACACTTTGGTCGTCTTCCTTTTATGTTTCAAATTGACTTGCCTATTGATACATTTATTGATGATTGCACAAGATTGATATGGGTTTACTTCATGCAAGTAAAATCTATGGTGTTGCAATTTGTCCCGTTCAATAGGTAGAGACACAAAATGTTTTCTTTTTGGAGCCTGTGTTTTATTACCCTCACAACTCTACCATAGATTTCTCATCTACGGAGTATCCGACACCCACCTCATTTGATTATGATCATTCAATTTCTTCTAGTATGCTTGAGCCTTTTTTGCAAGTATATGATTGACATCCTCATTCGCCTCCTTCTGAAGCTCCTGCAATCACCTCATCTGAAGTAGATCTACCTGACACATCAATCCCTACCTTTTCTCTATCTCCCTATAATCATCCGCCTACTCATGTTCGTTGTTCCTCTCGTATTTCTTGTCCACAAGATAGGTTTATATTTTCTTACCATGGTCTCTTCTGTATTCTCGATATTGTTTCTATCAGGCTGCTGGGAATTCACATTTGTATAAGGCAATGACTGATGAATTGCATGCCTTGGATGAAAATGAAACATGGGAACTCATTCCACTTCCCCAAAATACACAACTTATAGGAAGCTGTAGGAAACTGAATTTATTGAGAATTCTTTTATATCCATTACAAATGCCCTAATAGGGTATTTATAGACCAACTATCCTATTACAAGAATATTCTAGAAAACTATCCTATCAAGAATGTTCTAGAAAACTATACCAACTATCCTATTACAAGAATATTCTAGAAAACTATACTAACTATCCTATTACAAGAATATTCTAGAAAACTATCCTATTGTGGAGGATTACAAGAATATTTTAGAAAACTATCATATTAAAGAAGGTTACAAGAATGTTCTAGAAAGTCAAGAGTGATCAAGAATAATCAAGAAGAATATCCAATTTTCCTGAAATAAGCCTTGTAGATTTTCAGCAGAAGCAAATGGGTGTACTCTGTGAAGTTAAACTTTGATGGCAGTTTAGATCGCTACAAGGCACGATTAGTTGCTCGAGGTTTCAAACAAGAATATGGGATCGACTATGATGAGACCTTTGCTCCAGTAGCCTACATGACCACTGTATGTGTGCTTGTAGCTATTTTTGCATCTCGTCAATGGACTATTTGGCAAATGGATGTTAAGAATGCCTTTTGTTGCATGGGGATCTTAAAAAAATGTGTATGGCACCACCTCCTAAAATGACCTTAGAAAACTTAGGACTAGTATGCTGGTTGAAGAAGGCCTTATATGGTCTCAAACAAATTCCCCGATGTTGGTTTGAGAAGTTTCGTCATATTGTGGCTTCATTTGGATTCCAGCAAAGTTCATGTGATCACTCTCTATTTCTAAAGAATGGAAACCAAGGTTTTGTCTATCATCTAGTTTATGTTGATGACATCTTAATCACAGGTAATGATGTGTTGGGTATGACTCGATTTAAGCATCATCTTCAATCCTCCTTCAAGATGAAAGACTTAAGAAAATTGACTTATTTCGTGGGATTGGAAGTATCTCAGGACTCTCGTGGGTATGTTATGAGCCAAAAGAACTATACTCGAGAACTTATTGCCTTTGCCGGTCTAACTGATGGGAAGATGGTCGAAACTCCACTTGAACAAAATGTAAGGTATAGTGATCCGATGGTGTATCTCTAGAAGATCCAACCATGTATAGACGGTTGGTTGGTAGCTTGATCTATTTGACTATGACACGACTGGATATCTCTTATGTTGTTCACATTGTCAGTCAGTTTGTCTCCAACCCTTGTCGACTTCATTTGACAACAGTTCATCGCATTATTAGATATTTGCAAGGAGGCCTTCATCATGGTCTTTTCTTTTCTTCATCTTCTTCAGATACACTTGTTGGTTATACTGATGCTGATTGGGCGGGTTGTCAGGATACTCATCATTCTACAACTGGTTATTACATGTTTCTAGGAACATCTTTAATTTCCTGGAAATGCAAGAAGTAGGAGACTGTTGCCAAATCCTGTACTGAAGCAGAATATCAAGCTATGTCTGCTGCTACGAGTGAGATTGTTTGGCTTTGGCACCTTCTCTTTGATTTTGGTATCCAACAAAGTTCCCCCACTCCTCTATATGCAGATAATACAAGTGCTATTCAGATTGTGTGCAATCCTGTTTTTCACGAGTGGACAAAACATATAGAGGTGTCTTGTCCCTATGTTAGGGACCACTATCTTTTTGGCATCATTGCACTCCCCCATGTTACTTCTGAAATATAGCTTACTGATGTTTTTACCAAGCCGATGTCTCATGCCCGATATGCCTTTCTTCTAGACAAACTAATGCTCCTTGATGATATGCATTAGTTTGAGAGGGGGGGGGGTGTTAGTTGTATGTATGTTTAGTGTGGTTTTTCATATTCTTTGTTTGTTTTGGGTATCTTAATAAATAGATATAGTTTGGGGGTTATACTTGTAAATATTTAAAACTTGACTTATAATAGAGAGACCATCGTGTGGTGAGTTACACACGACTTTTCAAAACAGTGGATTCTTCTTCTTCCTTCTTTGTTTGATCTTTGGGTAGAGTTAGAAGAAGATTGGAAGTTTGATATGTATTGCTCATGTGTTCTCATTAATTTGTAGATCACACATTAAGGCAAACTTAAGTTGTCTCTCTAGATTGTGTGTGCTTGTCATTGATTCCTCTCCTTTCGGATATTATAAATGATGTACATTTTAGGGATTTCGTCCGCATGGCCTTTTTATTTTTATTTTTTTTGGATAACTCTAAATTTATAAAGAAGATAGGAATATAAATAGAAATACAAAAACAACCTACTTAGGAGGCTGAAGAGTTCTATTGACGGAGAATTAATTAAAAATCCAGGTTTCCATGTTGTCACTTACTCAACAAGAGTGCATATTCTTTCTGTTGAAGAAGCGGGAGCATAATTGCAGGCCTTCAAAGGCAAGGAGGAGGGTCTTCAAAGGATCATTCTTAACATCAAGGCTTTTCTATTTCATTGGTCATCCGTGTTCGAGGAATGTAAAGGGTGGTTTAAGGAGGATTTATTTTCTGTTGATTTAGGGATCGATAGGTGATTTTTTTTCTTTCTATTGTATCTCCTTTTGACGTTTTGCTTCTATCTCCATTGACTCCCTTGTTATGTGATATATATTCGTCACTCGTCAAAAAAGAAGTGGCTATTAGGTAATAGGTGAAAGAGGTATAGTAACATGGAGAAAGTATTTGTAGTTAGATTGGAGAAAGTCGTAAGAGTCAAGTCCTAGAGATTTTCAAAGAGTTACTCATTTTGTCTTAAGTTGAATTGCAGTGGAAATAGAAGTCTTTAAGGCTAATGTCCTGCTATCTTGAATGATATCATTTGAAGTTATTTTGATCGATATGATCATGGTTTAAATTTTTTATCGTAGGAATGTTTCGGACAGGGAAAAAAACCAATATTGTATTGGCCGATACATTCTGAATATTCCCATACAATCCCAAAACATTCAATGTTTAGTGGTCAATCTTTCATATTGGTCTTGGCCGATACCATGGCTATGAGTGCTTCTATGACGAATGATTTCTTGTTCAAGCTGTTATGTACTGCAAATAACCACATGTCGCATTCCTAATTCAAGCAACAACATGTTTATGCTAAATGGCTGTCCACTTGTGGTGTATTCGCCAAATTAAACTTTGAACTTACAGATTGTAAACATTCTACTTGAAATGACTCCACATTACTTTCTAGAAAATACAATTGACATAATATTCCCTATCACTTTTGTCCTAAACATGATTTCTATTGGCATTAATCTACTTTATTGTTGGAAAATTTTCTTAATTGTTGTCTATGTTCTGACGATGTACTTTCTTCATTTTTTTGTTACCAAATACAATGGAAAAACACATAGTTCTCTAGATTTAGATCTTGCCTACTAATGTTGTTTATTAGTTCACAGGACTTGAATGGCATTGTTGTCTGCACCGTTGCTAGTGCTGATGTTACCGACAACAGTGATCCTCATCCCTTCTTGCATATCTTCCGTCAAATTACAGGATGCAAAAAGGAAATCCTAGCATCTGTACTTCATGAACCTAATCTGGAGCCAAACCTAATTGTAACAACAATCATAGTCATTGGGTAAGAATCTTCGTTATCTATTGAGAATGGTGACTGATAAGTAGTATAGACATTTATCACTGTACGGATGTTCATTTGGTTTCCCTTCCTGTCAAACACTAGACCTGTTTTTCAAAGATGTATGTCAAACTATCCCATATCATACAATTAGTTTTTAAGGGCCCAAGCATTTTCACTGATAATAAGTGGTGTTACCGTACACAATTCTTCCTAGAATGACAATTTATTTACCATGTTAAAATGAGTCATACTTTGATGATATCATATGATGTTTATTTATTTATTTTGTAAATGTTATATAAATGTCGTTCCATGTTGAGGATTGTCCAAATGCCACAAAGTGCCGGCACTGCAAAAATTCAAAAAGTAGAAGTGCCAAGGTAACAATGCTGGCGTGTTGTCAGTTTATATTTTCATAGTGTAGTCAAGGAACGTTTTATGGACAAATGTTCTAATATTACCTTTATTTTTTTAATCCCAAAAGGGGTCTGAAGGAATTGAAACAGTTAACCTTGTGGGAAGCACCAACAAGATTTTGCTTGAGTTCTATCTTCCAAATTGAAAAAGTTTTTGGTGGATAAAACATTTTTCTTTACAGTTTGCTGTCATGAAATGTCGTCAAGTCTTGGATAGCATCCTATTAACAAATGAGATTATGGATTTGGGGATGAGACAAGTTGAGCCAAGGATTGTTTGCAAAGTTGATGGGGAGGTGGCTTATGTTCACGTGAATTGGGATTTTTGGGTTGAAGTGAAAGTGGATCCTGGTCTTCATCTCCACAACTTCATTCCATATCCTAGGCTCTCCACCTATGTTCTGTAGGAGCTCAAGGGAGGAAAGTCAAGTTGATCTCCTATCTACTTTTCTGTTTCATTAATGTATTGGAAACTCTCGCACTACTAGCGTTGGAAGGATTCATGGTTTTTCTTAATGGTCGTCCATTTCAAAATTGCAATTTGCGTAGGACACTGTATTTTTGTGCTTAACAAACCAAACTTGACTCAGATTCTTGAGGTGAAATTTTTAGGTACTTGAGTTGACATTGAATTTTTTATTTATCCTTTGAATATTGAGGATTTTGCATTAGGAAAATGGACAACATTTATGAGTTGGCTTGGTCATTTAGGGTGCAAAGTGGGTGATTCTCCATCCTTATATGTTAGTTTTCCTTTAGGGGTGTTTTATTGATCTATTGAGATTTGTAATTAGGTGGTGGAAAGATTTGAAAGGATGTGAGAAATGTGGAAAAGTAGTAGGTATCCAAGGTGGGAAGTCATGCAATGCACTTTATCGAGTCCAACTAAGTAATGCATCTGTCTTTCCAATTTCGATCTCAATTGTGATGTAGTTCATGCTCATATGAAGCACACCCAAGCAAGAGCTTGGAAGTGGCTCTTATTGATCCAATGGATCGTAGGCCTTTGTGCAAATGAAGAGAGGTGATGGAGCTGTTGGGCATTCAATAAAAGGTGCTAAAGGCACATATGACATCATCAGACATGTCATAATCTTGCATCTTGAAATATTATTTCATTTATTTTATCTTCCAACAAAAAGTGGGTCCTTCCCATGGTTCAGAGTATCATGTTGTTTAGAATGTTTTGGGGGAACTTTTGATTTCATTTGAGACTGGCACAAACATTAAATGTTTCGAGAATGTCTTGGATTGGATTGTCTTGAAATGTTTTGGTCAACATAGTCTTGGTTTTTCATCCAACTTTAATGTTGTATTGAAACGAGATTTTAAACCTTTATTTTTTTCTTCCTTCTAGTAAATCAATTTCTTCCATATAATAAATTTCTTTTTAATGCCCAACAACCCACCCAAAATCCAGGTTTTGGTGTGTAAGCTAGACTTGTTCGCATGGCCTCAAAGTTGCATGGTGTATGTGGAAAACAATTGAATTATTGGTATAAGCCCAAAATTTTTGGTGTTGCCACTGAGTAAGCCTATTTTTAATGAGATTTGTAAGTTGGATGAGACAGGTTTTGGTCCCAAATGTATGGTATCAACTCACGCTAACTATACCAACTAAGCTAGCTGGAACCTTCCACCAAAAATCCTTATTTTTCCATTGTTTGATTTTTTTTTAATTTGACCGCCTTCAAGTTACTCCTAAACACATCTTTTTTTATCTGCATAGGAGAACATGATTTTTAACGTGTTCTTGAAATAGAAGGGATTTAGTAGTCTAGTTATTACACATGGTCTAAAGCTAGTCTAGGAATCATCAATTGAGTAGTACTAGAGAAAAAGTCGTCCCAATCACCACTATTCAAAAACTATCCAATGTACAAAGGGTGGGATCTTTTTGTTATTAAAGGCTTCAATGTGTCTGCTTATGGAGCCTGGTGCTGGGCGGTCATTTGTGAAGCAAACAGTCATCTCGTGAACTGGGTTAAACTGATCTTCTGAATATTCCCCTTGGAAGTGAAGTTCTCTCCTGGAGCAGCAACAAAAAGGTGATACACCTGGGTCGGAGGCTGAAAAGAAGAGGATCTGCTCTATAGGGTCAGTCAAGGTGGATGGCTGTGTTATCGAGTTGAAATCTTGGTTTGCTCAAATTAATAAGCTGGACAGTGGGTGGCATAACTTTAAGGGGTGCCGGGTGGAGATTATGGGCTTACCATTTTAGTTGTGGGACAAGCTGGTGTTCAAAAAAGTTGCAGAGCAAATGGGTGGTTTTTTAGAAGTAGATGCAACAACAACGAATCTGGGTGAGCAATCGGCTGCGAGAATCCATGTTGGGCGGAGAAAATGGAGAATACCTTGTGGCCTTTTGATCTGCTCGGAAGGCATCGAATACTATATTGGGATCAATAAAGCGGATGATGAAGCTGCAGCTACAGTTAGAGTTTTGAGGCAGAAACCCATGGATATTGGAGGCCAGAACTCAATTTGGGATGGGTAGTAGGGCCAAAACCCAAGACAGGATCCTCGCGAATTTAGAAATATTGACCTTAGTGGAGGCAGATCCAGAAGAGGGGATCCAGCAAGCTTTGCTGATGTCAGTGGAGACTGGAGCTTGTGTGCCACTAAAGATTCCGTCACTTGTAGAAGTTGGAGTTACAAGGAGGTGTGTTGGGGAAGATGAGCCTAGAAATAACACTTTGGGTGTGGCAGTAGCAAAACCAAGAGACTTTTCAAATTTTGAATTTGATTTCAAGGTTGACACATGTCGAGCATGTGGCAGCGTTCCCGAGGTAGTGGAGGATCATGTGGTGGAGTGGAATGAGAGGGAAGGGGTGTAAGTAGTTGTACATCAGGAAGAGTCTTGTAGGACAGATGACGAGTATTCTGCGGCTGCTGCAGAGGAATTGATTGTGCTTCAGGATGGTGCGGAGGATTTCGTTTACAGGGACATAGAGAACTTGTATGAGAAGGTTCCTTTGTCCTTATATGCTGAGGGCGACGTGGAAAATGCAGGATCCTCTACGCTTGTAGGGGCAAATCACGAGGTTAGTAGCAGACTCGTGTGTTGGGCAAATAGTATTGGGCAAGCCTGCTGGTGTTGTGGCAGATTTGGATCTGGATCCTAGTTCTTTCGAGAAGCCCAAGGACTTTCCCACTTTGGATGAAAGGGGAGACTCAACAAACATGTTCTCCTTTGAGGAGTTAGTCTTGGATCTGGACCCAAATTTGAGCCCATTTGAAAACGGGGAGGCTTTGACTTGTATTCATTTGATGCTAGCTGGCTTTTGGCAGAGGCCCAATCATCAGGTTCTTTTTGTTTGGGGTCTGATTCGGCCCCTGTTCTTTCAAAGAAGACTAGGATCGAATGTGCCTTGGCGTGGAAGGAACAGCTCGAAGCGATTTTTCTGGGGGCTATGCCTGATCATGAGAGATCGACCGCGAGTCGTCTCTTGATCTCTGGTATAACAGTTCAAGAAGGGAAGTTGGAGCTCTTTGAACTGAAAGGATCCCTTCCGTCCTTCGTGCCTTGTCTCTAGTTTTCTTGTTGGGGTTATCCAAAAGGGCTGCAGCTAGGAATGTAAGAAGAAGTTTGTGTTTCCCATGGTTCTGGAGGTCAGTTGGCGATTTGTATGGCTGATAATGTTCGAACGAAGGATTTTGGAGAGTGTTCCAATGGATTGGCACAGGAACTTGTCATTGTGAGCATGCCTGAGTGGGAAGATGAGGATCAATAGGGCCTAAAAGCTGTGTCAGAAGAATTTTTGGCAAACTTGTTGGAGTCAGGTCTAATAGTAGGGATGTCAATTAGGAGAGAAAAGGATGAAACTGTGATTTTACTGGATGTCACCTTCAAAATTGGGAAAGAAGCACAATTGTGTATGAAGAAGGTGGTTGGAAGGTGGCCAAACATTGAAACAACAGGGACTGGGGGCCATTCTAATCAAAGAGCTTTAAGTTTGGCCCCTCAAGAGAGATTTGAAACTGAGCTAGCAAATTTGCGGGTAATGAAACCGTTGTTGGACGCAGCCACTAAAGCAAAGAGGAAGAACATCAGACTTCAGAGAGCTACAGGATCTCCAAAGATCAGTGGCGGAGTTCCTGATAAAATCAATAATGGGCACAAGGATCAGGCGTACGTCGACGAATCCAACATCGGATCATTCACCTATTGTCTTGGTTGCAGGACTATACAGGAATCGCCCCCAACTCCGTTTAGGTTTGAGAATATGTGGCTGTCCCATCCCAATTTTAATGACTTGATCACGCTTTGGTGGAATGAGCATAGTTTCGAGGGGAGACTAGGCACAATCTTCCGATTTAACCTGAAAAGTTTAAATGAGAGATTGAAACAATGGAATGTTGACACCTTTGGTAGCATTGATGCTAGAAAAAAAGAGATTTTGAAGGAGTTGGAATGTTTAGACAAGAAAGAAGAGACAAACGGCCTTAGCGAAGAGAAAATGATATGTCGGGTTAATTTAAAACCAAAATTTCAAAAAACTACAGACCGGGAGGAAATAAGTTGGAGGCAAAAATTGAGAATACGATGGTTGAAGGAAGGAGATAGTAATACCAAAATTTTCCACAAGATGGCTAGTCATGGCAATTAAGCTAATTTTATCTTGCGTTTGAAGTTAGAAGGGGGCGTGGAAAGAGGGGGAGGATGAGGTGGTGGAAGGCATAGTGGAGTTTTATAGAACATTGTATACAGGACAATTCCCTGATAGACCTCGTTTGGACAATCTTTCTTTTGATAGGATCTCCAATGAGAATCAATGTTGGTTGGAGCGTCCTTTAGACGAGAAAGAGATTTTTGCTGCAATTTCGAGTATGGATGGTGAGAAGGCGCTGAGTTAGGAAGGATTCTCCGTGACTTTTTTCAAGAGTAATTGGGAAACTTTGAAAACGGATTTATTGGCAGTGTTCGATGACTTCTTTGCCGAGGGCTTTTTGGACCATGGGTCTAACTGCAGTTTGTGGCTCTCATTCCGAAAAGCTTCGAGATGGAGGAAATATCGGATTTGAGACCAATTAGTTTGGTGTGCTCGGTGTATAAGATCATTTCCAAAGTGTTGGTTGCAAGACTAAGAACAGTGATTCCAAACATCATTAGATCAACTCAAGGGGCTTTTGTGCAGGGGAGATAGATTCTAGATGGCGTCTTGATAGCTAATGAATGCATCGATTCAAGAAAGAAGTCGAATGAGCCAATTTTGATTGCAAAGTTGATCTCTAAAAAGCTTTCAATCATGTGAATTGAAATTTCCTAAAATATCTGATGAGGAGAATGAGTTTCAGTAACAAATGGATTACATGGATTTTGAATGAATCACTAATTCCTCCTTCTCGATTTTGGTGAAGGGGTCTCCTTCCGATTTCTTTCGGAGTTCAAGGGTCTTCGACTATGTGATCCGCTATCACCTTTTTTCTTTATTATAGTCGGGAAAGCTTTGGGGTGGATGTTAGCCAAAGCGGTGGAGACTAGAAATATTACTGGGTTCCGTGCAAGCACGGGGGGTATTCCTAATTCACATATTCAATTTGCAAATGATACACTTGCGTTTTTGGATCACTCAACTAGACAGGTCCATGTTTTGAGTGGGATCCTTGGTTGCTTTGAGGCTATTTCGAGCATTCCAGTGAATTACAAGAAGAATAAGCTTTATGCAGTAGGCCAAACTACATGGTTAGAGATGTTGGTGGCTTTGATTGGGTTTCAGGTTGGCAATTTTCCCTTCTCCTACCTAGGTCTACCCTTGGGTTGTAGATATAACAACAAAGAGTTATGGGATCTAGTGTTGAAAAGGGTGAGGAAGAAGTTGAGCCATTGGAAAGCATACCTTTCAAAAGGAGGTAAGTTGACACTTATTAGAAGCACATTGTCATCAGTTCCAATTACTTCATTTCCCTCTTCTCATTGCTGAAAAGTATGGAGTTGAAGCTCGACAAATTGTGTAGGGATTCTTTTTGGCATGATAGAGATGGGACGAAGAAGTTGCACTGTGTGGTGGAAGAAGGTGTGCTCTCCCAAGAGTAGTGGAGGTTTGGGTATCAAAGATTTTAACACAATGAACTCGGCTCTTTTAGGGAAGTGGCTTTGGAGATTTGGAAATGAAGATGGCAGCTTCTGGAGGAGCGTAATAAAAGATAAATTCGGGATTCGAAGAAATGGGTGGGAGAGTGGCTTGGTTAATAGTGCTCATGGGTATGGGGTGTGGAAAGGTATTCTAAGAAGGCTTCTATTGTAACGTAAGAAGGTTAAATTTAAAGTGGGAAGGGGCGACCGGGTTCGATTTTGAGAGGATTGGTGGTGCGGGAACCAAGCTCTAAAGTTATAGTTCCCGGAGTTGTTTGAAGTTTCTTTGAAAAAGGAGAAGTATTTTCTTCCTTTATTCATAGAGTTGGTGAGGGGATCAACTAGGATTTTGGGTTTAGATAGCCTTTTAATGACTGGGAGCTAGAAAGTTTAGTGAGATTTACAGATTGTGTGAACTCTGAGCGAATGAACTATGATGTGGAGGACAGTCGGGTTTGGGTGGGCACAAAAGATGGTAATTTCACCGTGCGATCATTGTATTTAAGCGGAGTTCAGAGTGGCGATTACAATTTTCCTCACACCATGATTCGGAGTGCTTCTATCGCTTCCAAGGTTTCAATGTTTATGTGGCATGCCACTCTTGGGAGGTTGCCAACCATTGATCTTATGAGAAAGAAAGGGTTTTATCTCACAAATTTTTGTTGTTTATGCAAGAAAGACAAGGAGTTAGTGAATCATCTTCTTCATTGCAAGTTCGTGAGTAAGATTTGGAACCATTTTTTTGTTTTGTTTGATTTGGTGGGGGTGTCTTCCATACTCTTGGAAAGACTTGTTGGCAAGTTGGCTGGATTGGGGAAGGTACTTCTTAAAGGCGAAACGCACCCTTTGGGGATTATTACCTTGTGCGTAAGTTGGAGCATTTGGAAGGAAAGGAATCGTCGTGTGTTTGAGGATAAAGAAGAGGATTTGCAAGATGTGGTCGTGTAGATCCTAGCTTTGTTATTTTTTTGGTGTAAAAGGTTTAAAGAATTTAGTGGTATATTCTTTGAAGATTTCCTTGTGAGGTGGGAAAGGGTTTGTAATCTAGATTTGGGGTAGTCTTCTTGGTGTTGTTCATGGTTTTTATCTGCATTTTGGTAGGTTTGTTTTCCTTGTTCCTTTCGATTGGTCTCCTCGACCTCCGTCGTTTTAATGAAATCAAGATCATCTTTATCTATCAAAAAAAAAAATTCCTGTTGACAAAACTACTTGTAGACTTTCTAGCTCCCAATCATTAAAAGATATAAATCAAAATAAGATGATTTAGACTCCTAACTAATTATAATTCATTTGTACTGAAAGTTAAATATTATGTGTAATTTTTTTATTAGTGACTTATTGTATGACTAATGAATGGTGATTTCCACCGAAATATCGTATTTTTGTACTTAAGTATAATTAATTCAATCAAAATTTTCTATTCATAGAAATATTTTGCAAAATGATAGTGATTTCCACCGAAATATAGACAAAAGAAAAGTGTTGATTAAATTTCGTCTTGGACCTTGTGGAAATGAAATATTTCAACATATTTTGTTGAAGAAATTTAATACTATGGTTCCTACTTATTTCTTGTAATTCTACACAACTCTATTTCTTAACATTTTCTTCTAGTTATAAGTTTTTTTTCTAGTAGTGTCTCACCCTATTTGGACAAATCTGCAACCACTTTAATCTTGAAAACCCTTAAAACCCATCCCTAAGATAATTCCTTTTAGTCAAAATTCTCATAAATTCAGGGGTACTTTGTTTGACATCTTTAATTTTAGATGGGCCGAGTTACTGAGGATAAAAAACTTTTGGTTGTAGTGAATTTCTCTCTCATCAATTCCTTGATTTCTAATAAATCTCTTACCTGTCAAAAGGGGGGAAAAGGTCAGCATGACATAATTGATTTTTTTTAATTTTTAAAAAATTAAAGGGTTGTTATTCAGAGGGAAAGATTGCAGTACATGGAATGATGGGCATTGTCCAAGAGACCAATCCCTAGGATCCAATCAGATGGAAAGTTGTATTTTGCCATTTCAGCCTAGCTAGTGATACAAAATGGGTGGCCATCTAGAAAACCTTCCTCCCATTATAAGATTCTGCCAATGTTAACCAATGCAGAACAGCTGAAAGTGTGGATGGCCTTCTAAAAAACCAGTTGATGTTCCAACTAAGTTCCCCTTGTGATTTTAGTTCCATATTCCATGTTCCATAGCTAATAACTACTGTCTGCTAATTTCTTTACTTGAGGCAATCTATTGACTGTTGACTTCCTTATTAATTTTCTGATTTTTGACACTTAAACTTCCTTTGTGATTCTCAGAATTAGTGAACAAAATGTTCCTCAAAGAAAGGGTTTTTTGTCTGGTTTGGCCCTGCGTTTTCCTTTTGTTTTCTCTCTTTTGAGGAGAGACCATACCGAATCTGAAGACCCTATACCAGCTCATTCTCTTAGAAATCCATATCCCTCAGAAGTGATGAGTTCATCGGATGGTGGGAATATGCTAAATTTGAATTCTGTGGATGTTACTAATGGAAGTCATGATCTGGACTCTGAAGAGCTACAGACACTATTGGGCAGCAGTTATGATGAAATTCATGCTTCGAGGTTCGTTGATTCACCTCTCTTGTCTTACTTTCTTTGTGGCAGTACTCTAATGCATTGAGATGTGATACTATGTGATTGTGGAGAATGCAGTAGTGAAGTTAAAAAAAGTGAGATTGGGATTAACAACTCTGCTTCTAATGTTTATGATCGAACTTTTGAAGGTATGTACAGCATGAGAGAATATTCTTTGAATTTCATGTGATTCTGAACCACTGAAGTCGAATTCTATAATTTATGTTTGTGGTTTTATCAATGATTTAAACATGAGTTGGACTATTTGCACTCACCTTTTTGCTTGTCTCACCCACTTAAATGTAATTTTCTAAATTACTCGCCACGCTCACTTAAAAAAAAAAAAATTTGTAGGAAACTGAATTTATTGATAATTCTTGGATTGCTATTACAAATGCCCTAATAGGGTATTTATAGACCAACTATCCTATTACAAGAATATTCTAGAAAACTATCTTATTGTAGAAGATTACAAGAATATTCTAGAAACTATCCTATTGTAGAAGATTATAAGAATATACAAGAATATTCTAGAAACTATCCTATTGTAGAAGATTACAAGAATATTCTAGAAAGTTAAGAAAAATAAAAAATAATCAAGAATGTCCTATTTTCCTAAAATAAGCCTTGGAGATTTTTCAGCACTCCCCCTCAAGCTGGTGAATATATGCTTTCCATTCCCAGCTTGCTAATGACTTTTTGAAATGTGGTTCCAGGTAATCCTTTCGTTAGAACATCTGCAAGTTGCCCTTCTGTTGAAACGTATGGGGTGCAAATTAAACAATTGTCTAGTTTTTCCTTTATGAAATATCGATCCACTTCCACATGTTTTGTACGATCATGTTGCACTGGATTATGAGCAATATTGATGGCTGACTTGTTATCACAATACAACCTCATTGGACTGTCCCAGGTGATTCTAAGATCTTCCAGAATTATTTTGATCCATAGAAGTTCACAAATTCCTTGTGCCATTGCCCGAAACTCTGCCTCTGCACTTGATCTTGCTATAACCGGTTGTTTTTTACTTCTCCATGTAACTAGATTTCCTCCTAGAAATGTACAATAACCAGACGTCGATCTTCTATCCACCACAGACCCTGCATAATCTGAGTCTGTGTATGCTTCCAAACGCAAGTTTGCTCCCTTTTTAAATAAAATTCCCTTACCTGGACTACCTTTTAAGTATTGGAGGATGCGGTATACGGCTTGCAGGTGTATACTCTTAGGATTGTGCATGAATTGGCTAACCACACTAACAGAATATGCTATGTCAGGCCTAGTATGAGAGAGATAAATCAGTCTTCCAACCAATCGTTGATACATCCCTTTGTCTACAGTCTCATCTTTTGGAGCTTCACTTAGCCTATGATTTGCTTATATCAGTGTCTCCATGGGCCTGCAACCTATTTTTCCAGTTTCCTTGAGAAGATCTAGCACATACTTCTGTTGTGAGACAAATATTCCTTCCTTTGAACGAGCAACCTCTATACCTAGGAAATACTTCAACTTGCCTAGGTCCTTTATTTCAAACTCTTCTGCAAGACGTTTCTTGAGTGCTCCTTCTTCCTTTGCATCATTACTAGTGACAATAATATCATCCACATATACCAGTAGTGCAGTTACTCCTCCAAAGGCCGAGTGTTTTACGAATATATATATTTTGTTGTTCGGTAGACTAATTTTTGTTCAGTAGGAAGCTAGTAAAAACTTTCGTTGCGACTCAGCAGGATCCTACCAAATCCACCTAAACAGACTTGGTAGGAACGTACCGATTGGGACACTGTTGGAACCTACCAAATCCTTTTAGGTAGATTCAGTAGGTTCCTACCGAATCTATGTTGGTGAATCCAGTACTGACCTACCGAATGTAGACTTTATTTGATTTTTTATTATATTTTTTTGCTGCCAAGATTTTCGAACGACCCCTAGAATTAGGAGTTTAGGTTTTCACAATCATTTCTAACCTATTTTGCAAGCTCTAAGGTTTCCAAGGTAAATCCTTGTTGAAACTTTCATAGATGCAAAGAAGAAGAAAGAGAGAGAGAGAGAAGAATGAATCACATTTGGTAGGGGATGGTGGGTGAAAGCAGTAAAGTGTGTGAGACAAGCAAAAAAGTGGGTGCAAATAGCGCACCCCTTTAAACATCTGTACCTTACTATACGTAACAGCAATCTCTTATAATTCATCATCTCTCAATGTTGATTATAACTTCGAATCATAATTTGGTTGTATTGCCTAGGTGGACCTGTTTTTCAAAGGGAGACACTTAATTGCTGGAATGTTGGACCAGGTTTCGACGTTGCACAAGAATGGGCCAAAGAAAGGGCATCTATCTCTGGAGTTAGTCCTGTGCTCAATGACCAACCCTTTTACAATCTTCCAGTTGGTGTAAAACTCTCTGAAATCTCAACAGACAGTACTGAGTTCACGAACACTCCACAACCCTCGGAACCAAGAACTTCTGATGATCCAAGTGCAGAATCTCTGGGCACTAAAACTATGCCTTCTTGGGATGCATTAACTGATGCAGGTTTTGAAGCAGCAATAGATATTTATAATGCTGCATCCACACTTTTAAAGGGAAAATATGCTGACGCTCCGAGGAAGCAAGGATTGCTTTCTGTGCGCGCATCATCCATGCTGGTAAAACTGCAATCATGAAAGATGGATGTCTAGTTCCTGAGATACTGACCTTTAGGAGATGGGTATTTTAGAAACGCTCCGCTTTTAAATTGGTGATATTAGGTTTACCCCCTTGCAAAATGCAAGATTAGTTTTACCCCCTCCCCTTTCCCCTTTTTCCTTGATGAATTAACTGTGAAATTTTGATTTAATAATTTAAGTAAATGAAGAGCATTTTGCAACAAAAAAAAAAATTCAAAATTTCATCGTTAAATCATCAAGAAAATGCAACGTTGACTTACGGTCAAGGGGGGTAAACCTAATCTTTCATTTGGCACGAAGGTAAACCTAATATAATCAATTAACAGGGGGGCATTTCTAAAATACCCTTAGCAGATTACTTCAACCACATGTTTTTCATTGCTTTTAATTGGTTAGATTTATATAATACCATTATGACACAATTGAAACACAATCTTTTTTACTTTAATATTTGATGTATCATTAGTTCACAGCATTAAAGTATAACATGAATCTTTGTATTCTAACAATATTAGGCCCATCATCTAAACTTCTGGTAGGCTAGGTATGGAAATTACTCTTTTTTCTGACACTTCTATATGTGCATAATTGGGTGGATTTTTCAGAAGAATAATGCTGAAGTGACCTCAAGCTGGAACCTCATATCACACTTCATGATGTGAAAGTGGATAGCAACCATAGATTCTTTTTCACTCATATCTCGATGAAAATCATCTATGGTTCCTATCCACTTTCACGTCATGAAGTGCAATATGAGGTTCCAGCTTGAGGTCTCTCCAGCACAACTCTTTTTAGAAATCTATCTAATGCAGATAATTGATGATTAATTCAAGACCCTGTGATCTCTGTTCTGTCAATAAAATGCTGATTTGTTAGAGCAAAACAAAGGAGGAACAACTTGGGAAGAGTCCCTTTTCTCCTATGAAGAGTGAAACAAACTCCCTTTCTAGAAAAAAAAAAAAAAAAAGTTCAGGCAAATTTGCACTCTAGGAACTTTCTACAACATCGGATTATGATGCATCAAATAACCCCAAGTGGCATGGTACTACCGATCATTACTGATACAGATCCTTCATTTCCACACGAAGAGGGAGGTGAATTGGCATAGGAAATTTAAACCTCATCTTGTCTGGATTTGTTCCTAAAAGACAAAGACAAGTCAATTTTAACAACTAGGGAATCCAAACTATTAGAAAATAAGGGGCAAAAGTTCTTGTTGAAATATCCCATACAAGGAACCTTATTTGATATTTAATAACCCCTGACTAATAAGATCTCCATGATTTAGAAGGCCATTTTCTTGACTAACCAGCATGACCCAATTTTCTAAGAATTTAACCTTCCCATGTGCCATTAATTTTCAATGTTTATTTTAGGGTTGTAATGTTCACTGAACATGTAAACTCCAAATTCAGAAATCTAGATCCATGGTTTTGTTTGAGTCTTGATTCAATGTTTGACTTGTTTTCCTCACTAAATCTTGGAGTGGAAAATTGACTACTAGTAATTCATTAATTCTGTTCAATATTCACAAGTCAAAGTCATGCCATATGTTAGTTGGCACTCAAGGACAGAGTCACATGTGATAAATATTTCTATGCAGGAAGCTGAACGAGACTCGCATAAAAAGTGGAGTCCTATTATGGAGATGCAGTATCGAGGAGGAATCTACAAAGGACGTTGCCAAGGCGGACTTCCTGAAGGAAAAGTAATCTACCATGCACTCAACACAATCTTACCTCTTATTTTGTATCACAAGTTTGTTAATGTACCTAATTATTTGATTCTTTAGGGTTGTCTAACACTTGTGGATGGAAGCATTTATGATGGCATGTGGCGCTATGGTAAGAGATCAGGTCTGGGTACATTCTACTACAGTAATGGGGATGTGTTCCAAGGATCATGGAGAGATGACCTCATGCATGGGAAGGTGTGCCTGCTTATATCTGTTCGCAACTCTGTATTTGTTTCCGACTATATATGTTTGACCCTAAGAAATGTGTGATTCTGGTGCATCTGTGCATTCATGCCTTTGCCAAGTCCAAAATGTTTTGTGCATATTTATAGAATGTATTGATGTTTGCTTACTTTCATTTTTAGTATCAAATTTCCATAGATACATACTCATCTTGCACCTGGAACTAGATTACAGAACCTTTTGTTTCCATATCTGAAAATTAGGTTACTCGACTGTCAATTTTTAGCCTTCTAAATAAATAATACTTGGTTCTTGCTCACCCAATGTATAACTGCTTTCAAAAGGTATAATGTATTCTGCTGTAAACCTAGGATGGCTAAATGTCTATGTTCATACAGGGTTGGTTCTATTTCCACACTGGGGATCGATGGTTTGCAAACTTCTGGAAGGGAAAGGCAAATGGTGAAGGTCGCTTCTATTCAAAAGATGGAAAAATCTTTTTTGGCCATTTCCAAGATGGATGGCGACATGGCAGCAGCCTGTTCATTGATATTGATGGAACAAGGTAAGTATATATGGTTGACCATCTTGCACTCTTTTTTTTATTACTTAATGAATATGAAAGTAGTAGCCAACCAAACGCATTGGAGGGCTTCTACAAAGAAGCAAGTTTTTCTATCATAAGAATTATATTCTAATTTTATTTGCATTCGTATATGTAGGTTTGTTATCTTTCTTTGGAAGCTTTGCAGTAGAAGTGTTCCCTTCCTTCTTTTTTTTAAAATAATTCTATATGCTCAAATATGGAAAATATCCACAATGTAAAATATAATCAGAGCTTCTCCTTTGTTTGTCTCTTCTTTGTGCTCAATTGCTAGGATTCTCTATTGGTTCTAGAACTCTTGATTGCTATTTTTGCTATTTGATATGTTAGGCATACATTCTTCTAGCACTTGTTGCCTTTGAAGATTATTGAAGAAGGAAAAGGCAATATTGTTTGGATATGGAGGCTCGGCAAAGAATTGTATAGATAACAGGCTGAGAAAGGGTATTCAAAGTTGTGAACAACTCACGAGTAATTAGTGCTTACGCTACTATGAATAGAACTATAGACCACTACTGTCAAAAACGGTTTCTTAGGCAAACACCTCTCACCATAGGGGAGTGTGATTTGCTGGCCCAAAACTCCCCTACTTGCCTCGGGGTAGCACTCCACCTTATTGAAAAGGATTAAAAGTTTGTGAGGAGTACATCATGCACTGAAGCTTCAAAACTTCCCATACCTTTTTTAGTGCCTTGTGTCACTTGTGCACCTTATGTCATTTGTTGGTGATGACAGATTTGATAGGTTAAAAGTTCAATTTTGTTCTCTACATTTTGTTTCCCCTAATCCACCTAGTTACCTTACCTTGTAAATCTGAAAACTGTCTGATTTTTTACCAAGGTCATTGGACCTCCCTTTCCATGAGGAAATGATTACTTTACGGGATGAAGGTAAAAGAATTGAATACTTCTTCTGAGCATCAGAACTGCTCCAGTAAGAAAAACAATCATTTGTACCTGGTGAGGAGCATTGGCCTTCTCATTGTGTAGGGGAATAAAGTTAGGTAGTGCAAAGTGGACATACATATAGATATGTTTTAATGTGCTACATAGCTGCAATGTGCCAGATAGGAACCATGCATTGGTCGTGTGGAGTCAATCATGCACTCAGATGCCGGGAGTTTTCCATTTGGCTTCACTATATGCTACATGGTGCAATCTAAGTGAACCACCTCCGAGCACACAAGGGAGATGAGTATGTATATAAGGTTTGGCAGGTGCAAGGGAGTTAACCCATGGACATCATTGCTTCACTTTGATCATCGAAAATAATGCCTTGTTCGCTGATCATCAAGAGAAAATGAGTTGGCACTAAGTCCCAACTAAGGCCTGTTACACTATTTACAGCCTACGGTCAGATGATAGAGCTATTTAGGGTACATACAAGGAGAGAATTCATTTTTGTCTTTCCCTATTGAAGCAAGAGGATCTATCTGAATCTGTAATCTTGAACCTTACTTGTTTGACTTGCAATAAGGCAAACATTAAGTTAGAACCTTTGCATGCACCAAGTGCAAACAACAGTCTCAAAACTGCAAAATCCTGATTTCATCATAATGATATGTAGTATTATTGTTCATTTTTCTATTGTTATATGTAAGTTGAATGTAAGAGCACGACCTAAAAGAGGATTTGCAGTTCCTATTTCTTCCCTCATAAGTCAAGCATCATTCCTAATGCGTTTTCCACACATTTCAAAATGAGTTTATGCTTGTCGATGTTGTCTCTCCTTTTAATACCAAAAATAGCTTGTTATTACTGTGATCCTTGTCACAATAATCATTATCCTATCTCTTGTGTCTATTACTTACCATCAAATGTCTTTTATTTACAGGTGGGCTGAGATTTGGGATGAAGGTGTGCTATTAAGCCGTGAACAGTTGGAATTCTGAAATTAGGCCAGGGTAACACCATGTATAGAAAGTTCACTATCATGTTATTATATAAATGTATATTTTTTATAAATATTTTACTCAATATTTGATAGGGTTAGAAG
The DNA here is from genome assembly GCF_017979445.1 of Akebia trifoliata. Taxonomy (NCBI): domain Eukaryota; kingdom Viridiplantae; phylum Streptophyta; class Magnoliopsida; order Ranunculales; family Lardizabalaceae; genus Akebia; species Akebia trifoliata. The sequence goes on from NC_141376.1 coordinate 25,868,455, forward strand.
TTTCAGAAAGGGCTGATTCTTATAGGATGATTTCCATATGGTCCCATGAGAAGCTCAGCTGAACGCAGGGGCGAAGCCAGGATTTTGCCCATGTGGGGGCAACCAAGAGTAGAAATTTTTTTGTGGGGACAAGTAAGAGTGAAAAGAAATATTTGGGGGGTGGGGTTCAACTACGAGTGGAAAAAAATTGTGGAGGCAATAGTGACATTTTTTTATTTGTTGCAATAGCTCACTAATCCATAGACTTTGAAAATTCTTGTGGGGACAACAGCCCCCACTGTAAATCCACCCCTGGCTGAACGTGTTCAATAGGTAAAAAGCATGTTAAACTGTTGTAATTTATAGTTAGTTTTGGGTTTAAATTGTCTTCCGGCTTCAATTCTTTTTTCTCGTTGCTTGATGGTGAATTTCAACTATCAATCATTTACCATACTATAAAATCAGTATAAAAAAAAATAGCAGAGTACTATGATATAGTTAAGTTACGTACCTTTGCTTTTGTTCTCCACTTTTATATAGTTTTTTGAAATTTTTGGTCATATCTTGTTTGGATTTGCTTGTATCACACTTCATTTTAAAATTGCAACATATGACTTCAAAGTTTTATTAACAACACTTTGTGCATGATTGGCATGTTTCGGTATTTGGTAATGATGCCATTGTGGCTCCTAATTTTTAAAACACGTCTAGTTACGACTCACACTCATTCCCAAGGTGTATGTGATTGCCATTTTGGCTTCTAAATTATAATGTTCTCTTCCTTGAAACTGTTTTGGAACTTGCACAAAAGGAGTTGAGAGTTACCTATCCTGATTTGGGGTTATTCATCTCCCAAGGGATCTTGTCGGTTGTTCAGATTTTGGACTCAGGTGGTTGCAGGCTAATTTCCTACCTCGAAAACAACAATGTTTTAAAGGATTGAACACCCGGTGATCAGACTAGGTTACATTTAAATTGGTTTGGTTTTGTGAACCCTTTCAAAATATTGAGATAATTGTCAGAAAACAATATTTATTTTAGGGTGTGTTTGATTTCACATGGAAAATGTAGGTGGGAAAATCATTTTCCATGGGTTTGATTGTTTTTATTTTTTTTAATTAATAGGTAAGCTTGTTATTAATGAGGTCGGTAACTTGGTGCTACGGGATTTAAACTTTACGTTTATGGTTTCATCACCTAAAGACTTTACCAAGTTAGTTGGCACCAACGGTTTTTCCCATTGGGAAATGATTTCAACTTTTTTCAAAATTTCAGCCTTTTCCCACCTATCCTCATGTGAAAGTGAAATCTAACCTCAAATCATTTTTCTTCTTCTGCATCACCACAGTTCTTAGGACCGTCAATGGACTGGGTTGGGTTTGGTTTGGGCCGGGTTTAATAAATAAAACCGTAGTCCAAGCTGGGTCCACATTCACATGCATTCCGGCCATTTACGAGCTGGGTCAAACCCATTTTCAAAGATACTATGAAGGTAGGGGAATCATCATTAATTTTTTAATAAAGCTATTATATATTGAATTTAATCTAGTTTAGCGGGCTGGGCCATCATTAGGCCTATATTTAAATTCCTAACCCAGCCCTCTTATTAAACGAGCTTCGCCCACTTGGCCCGATAGTTAAATGGACTTTATAATTAAGCCCAAATCTGATCCATGGTGGCCTGGATTGGGCCAAATTCCAGCCCATTGACAGCTCTAACAGTCACCACCACATTTGCCAAAATCGTAACGTCAATGCCATCTTTGGCCATCCTCCCTCCTCTCCCCTTTTCTTCCTCTATTGTTTTTTTGTTTTTTGGTTTTTTACCCAGTTCTATTTCTCGATGGGGGCAGGGATGGGATATAACTCAGTTCGAGCCTGATTATCCCTAAATTCAATGTGAGTTTTTCTATGTT